>NC_080025.1:148042678-148344397 GCF_030020395.1 Manis pentadactyla
CCCTGAGTACATCTGCTGGTAAAATGAGAATTTTTGCCTATTTCCTTCCTCTGTCTGGTTGTTACTAGGATTGTCTACTGACAGGTTAAGGGGGGAAATAGTCATGGGCTGTGAGGCAGCACTAGGTGAGGGAGGTCGGCACACACACCTGCCCAGCAGCTGGTGCACCTGGGCTTGGGGTGGTCCCTGGAGCACACAGGGCAGACTTCCTGTTCACCCCCACTGCTCATCTGGATGTGCACAGAGCAATGGCCTAAGATAGGCCAGCCAAGCGTTGCGGGAGCCCACGTCATCTCCCAAAGTGGCTTATCTGCCAGGCAAGTGACTGCGAGCTCCATGAAGCTGTGCTCTGGAATGCCACGTGGGAGGGAGCATCTCACACTGTGGCTGCGGCAGAGGAATGTCGCATCCCCCCTCCACCGCCACCCGACCTTACCCCACTCCCCCGGCCCAGAGTGGTACCTGCATGGATATCTTCTGGTCTCTTGGCCCCAAATAGGCTATTTAACAGTGTCCAAGTCAGCCAGTACTTAATGAAGACACAGATGGTAAAGAATCAGAAGGTAGCTTAAAATACCTCTTCCTGTGCTCAAAGAACTGAATTCCTTCTTGGGGAAGAAAAAAAGATGTGCACACGTGAAGCAATTAGAGAACACCATTAAACCGTGTGTAATATTGTGCGAGAATGAGGACGAGAGTGACCCTTCGCAGGAGTCAGACTCAGAGGTGTGACTGCTTGTGCCCTAGACCATCTTTCCCAGAATCCTTCCAAAGCAAAACGACATTGGGCTGCATAGAAACAGTGTCAGAATCATATGCAACAGGAGGGGGACTAGTCCTGCTCCAGCCCTGGTTTGTTATTTTATTAACTATCTTCTTGGCAATTTGCTTAATTTCCTTGGGTCTTAATTTCATGATCTCTGAAAATTTATTTTTCCATCCTTGCAGTTATGATGAGGATCATAAAAAAACCAAACGTGAGGGCACTTTTTAAATTTTGGGGTTTTGATATGGTGGAAACTCCGTGGAGAGTGGCAGACGGGGGACTTTAGTTGTCGGAGAGCCTAGTAAGGCCAACTGCCACATGCAGTCCTGGGCCCGTTTTACAGGTGAGGAAACGGGCTTGGGCACTTTGGTTGATTTGCCCCCCAAATCACACATCAAGCAAGTGGCAGAGGCAGAATTTGAACCCAGACCTGTGTGGACCAAGATTCTCCTTGCTCACCATTATTCCTGAACCAGCCAGGTGGCTCCTGGCAGAAATGCCTTTGTGACAGAAGAGCAACTCCTGTCCTAGTGCCTCTGGGGGGAATCTGCCATTTGTACATGGGGACAATGTGACCTCTCAGCAGGATGAAGTTTAATATTCCTGAAGAAAAACGGAGCACAGCTGCTCGGTCACTCCAGTGACCATCGGTCCATCCAGAGCACCTGCCAGGTGCCGAGCTGTGGGGGGCCCGTGATGCCCACCAGGAGCAGCGCGCAGGGAGACAGCCGAGTGCCAGGCCGTCCGAGGCACATGAAGAGGTCACGGAGATAGTCTTTGGCGGTGGGGGGCAGGCAGATAGAAAGAGAAGAGAAAGACGATGGAAAAATCTCCAGGCTATTCTGGAAATGGCTCCCAATACTGGTAGGTAAATATTAAAGACAGTTAAAAATAACACTTAAAAAAGCTAAAATAAAGGCTACTGAAATATGACCAGGAAAAAAAATCATAACCAATAGGACGAAAAGAGATGTTTTTAAGATATCTGAAATTGCCTTCTCTGGCCATGTCTCGTGGTAGACCCCAGCAAGGGGAGGGGTGGCTGTGGGCTCCAGACTTCATTCCCATCTGGGCGCACCTCCCAGAAGCCAGGGCCCTCCACACTGTGGTAGATCATTGCCCAGCAAGAGGAGCAGGCACCCAGGAATTGCCTTAGGCACAAGCTGGTAAAATCTGAGAGAGGGGGATAGGCATCTAGCAGCTGGGGCAGGAGAAGGGGTGGAATTCAGGCCAAGGCAATCATGGAATGCTGCCAATGTGTGCGGGGAGCTGTGGTGTTTGTCTGCTGGGCATTAAAATACCATGAATCATTGACAAGAAACCAAACAGCACTGATCTATATAACAATCCAAGCCCATATTGCTCCCAGGAAAATCAAATTAGAAACCTCTCCCCAATTAGATTATGCAAACGCTCACTCAAAGCACAAATAGTGATGTTCAAGGTACACCCAGCAGCCCCCACCTCACACCTCACACCACGCAGATGCTCTCAGCACACTTGGCTCAACACCTGGGTTGTGTCAACAATCTACCTCTAGATAATAAATATGAGACACAGCACACACTGCTTTTAATTGCATCGATAAACTGGGATTAACCCCCAAGTCAGGCTTCACTATTGCAATTAAATGTCCTCAAATAAATTGTTTCCTCAATAAACAAATGGAAGGGGCTGTGTTTGCCCTGAATAATAACAGGTGTAATATTTTACTGGCTAAAGTTAAGTATTAAGTGGAATCACTTGCTGGCCCTGATTTATTCCCCAAGATCGGAAAGTCATTTTTCATACGTCATGTGCCGCTTCGGTACTGTATAAACAGCTAATAACACACTAAATCAACTAGCATGACCTTGCATTTCACCCAAAGCCACCAGGCCTCAAAATCCCGGTGCTGAGGGTTCTGGAGGGAATCAGAGGATGGAAACAGTCCTTGGAGAGGCAGCTGAGTAACTGCTCTGAGGGTTTTACCTTTAGCTTCTAGGATTCAGAAGTGAAGAATTATGTGAAAACCTGCCGAGCCATTACACAGCCCAGAACCTCTGTGTGGACATGCAGTCTCTTTGGGTTTGGGTTGCAAAGAAGGAGCTGGAAGGCTCATCTGGAGGGGAGGCCGACGCCGGGGCTGATTTCCTTTGCATCTATGCCGAGGCACCACCGAGCGTGGATGTACCCCATTCATTGGCGCAGCTGCCCAGGAAATTCTTCAAGCCATTATTTCTCCATCACAGAATGCTCACCTCAGTTTCCATGTTTTGGTGGATGAGGACAGACTTTTCAGGCTCTTGATGTGCTTAGGCTGATCTTAGTGCGCTGCCCTTAGCTTTTAAGGCAGCAGGGAAGGGAGACCATAGTGATGCATCCTGGCAGGTCGTGAGTGAAAATTATACTGGTTCCCAAATAACTGGGATGTGTTCTTCTTCTAGAATGAAATGGAACAGAATAATGTTCTTATTCTATCACAGTCTATAGGGTGAAGTCCAGCATTGCTGAACGGTGAGTAGCAGTTTGTCAGAACAGGGCCTGCTAAGAGGTACTAACTCCCGACTGTCCGTTTTATTTGGTCCTTTTGAGCATGTGTATTTGTTCCCTTTGTCCCTAATCAAATATCTAGTAATAAGAATTTGTAACCTAAGTGTTTTGATGTTCATTATAAATCTATGTTAATAGATTTATCTGTATATAACCTTTCTATAATTTATTTAGTCTTTTGCTGCTTAAGCCTTGCAACAGGAAAGATCCCTCTCATTTTTCCCTATAAGCCTTATATTTGCATACCAAACTGTATTTAAAATAATGTGTTGCTTTGTAAAAAATTAGTCCAATACATACGGAACTTTTAGTCCACGTGAGATCAGTGAGGCACATGCAGCTGATCCCAGTTCTGACCGGGGGCTCTGCAGACTTGAGTCAGGGCGGCCTCACGGAGGGAAAAGGCAACGTCTCTCTTAAGTGTTTATTTAGTGTATCGAAAGGGTCACGAAGACACTGCTGTTCCCTTCCCCACCCCCGTGACCACCTTCTTGAATGACTGGAGACCTGGAGATTTATTGATTTAGTTAAAAAGCAATTTAGGACACACTTTATTAATGTCCTCATCGCCGGCATCACTTCCCCTTAACCTGCTCAGATTCCACCACAAGCTCCAGATGGTCACCGAGCCACACTCATTGGCAGTTAGTGAGTCTGTCACACTTAACCTTATCACCGGGCAAAATGCTTGCTTGGGCTCCTACACACAAAGAATATTGCATACCTTAAATATTTCAGAATAACCTTCCTTTCAGTTGATGCCCTGTAACTTGAAAGAGAAAGAGAGTTTGGTTTTCCCAAACTACTATGAAACATCTTTTGATGATAAAGGATATCTGATGAAGGAGATAAAATATTTAACATGTAGGCCCTCATTCAGATCATGAATATATTTATAGTTACCTATAGTTGTAAGCTCCAGGAATACTTGATGGGAAATGTATCGATGAGACCATTTTTCTTTTGAAATGGAGTGTAATGATTGCTAATTTGGCTAAATAATTAAATTAATAAGAACTATTTGATTCAAACATGGGCCTTTTAATGATATACAGAGCTAATAATATCTGTCTTGCCAGCTAAAGAGGTTTTAAAAGACTGTACTGGGCCGTCTGCAACTCCAGCACCCATATGCCCTTTATGAATGCCACATTAACCTTTATATTAAAATACATTTAATCGTAGTCAATGAAGATTTTAAAGAAAAAACAAATATAAAATTCTTCACAACAATATTCTTATTTTACTGTTCTGAACTAAAAATGTTATATAGTTTACCATAAAATACAGCTTTTTATACTGTAGGATTCCATTGCAGAATAGAGATAAGAACACCAATTCTGTGTTAAAGCACTTCAGCACAGGACCTTACAAGCCAGGGATATGTAAGGAGTTCAGCAAACATGTATGTGTGTTTTATATGTGGCCTGTGTACTTAGCAATTGGCACGGGGGCAGTGGGCTGAGGAGAAGGGACCTGCGTCTGGGAGACCCCCTTGCTGTCTCATGTCATGTGACCCTGGGCAGCTCAGTCCTTCCCAGCCCGTTTCCTTGTCTGTAAAATGGGGACGGTAGCATCTGCCAATCAAACAAGGACGTTTCAAACCATAATGAATGTGCGCGTGGGGAGCATGTGGTGGGGGAGTAGTGGGCCTGATGGGACTGGGCTGCCGGGTCTCTGGGAGTTGGCATATGTGATGGGTCATATTGGCATAGTGGGAATCTGTGTGGATGCGTGTGCCTGCTACAGACTGGACGTGTCCCCCAGGTTCAGATGTTGAAGCCTGACCCCCTGTGATGGTATTTGGAGGGGGGTCTTTGGGAGGTGATGAGGTCTAGGTGAGGTCACGGGGGTGGGGCCCTCGTGATGGTGTCAGTGCCCTTATAAGGAGAGACACCTGCGAGCCCTCGGCCCTGCAAACGCACAGCACGAAGGTGGCCATCTGCAAGCCAGACAGCTGGCTGTGCCCAGAACCGAACCGCCAGCACCTTGATCTTGGATCCCCAGCCCCAGAGCGGTGTGGAAATTCCTGCTGCTTAAGCCAACTAGTCTGTCGCGGCCCCTGAACTGACTGACAGGGCCAAAAACTGACTCTGAGAAGCAGGTGACCTCAGGGCGCTCACTGCCTGGCGGCACAGTTGGCACACATGCTCACTTAATTCTGTTTTGCGAGGGAGCCTATTGCTGCCCCATTTCACAGATCTGGAGACTGATCAGAAGAAACCTGCCTAAAGCCCTCCAGCTGGTAAACTGGTTCTCGCTCGGGGCAGCCTGCCCCGTCAGCCCGGGAGGGTCCCGCAGGAGCGAGGGCGCCCTTTGGGGTCTCCGCCTGCCGGGCGGGGCCTCGCCCTCCTTGGCTCTGGCTTGCGGCCTCTCAGGCGGGGCCAGGGGGCGGCCCTGAGGCGCCCTCCCGATCAGCCCCCTGGGTCTCTCGGTGGGTGAGCGGCCGGGGCGGCAGCGAGCTGAGCCTGGGGCTCCCCGCTGCCCCGCGCGCCTCGCCTTCCCACCCTCGGGCGCTTCCTAGGCACGGAAGCCACAGGGAAGACGGCGGTCTGTGGCGGGCGCCTCCTTCTGCCTCCTGCGCAGCAAGTAGGGGCCCCGGGGCGGGCGGAGGCAAGGGCTTGGCCAGGGCAGCTGAGCCCCCGCCCCGGCAGCGCCCGCCGCCTGGTGACGGCTCACCCTGGGACACTGCCCGCGCATCTGGCGCCCTGGGCGGCGTGCGGAGCCGGGGCCATTACCGCCCCTCCCCCCCAGAATCAGCCGCTGAGAGAAGGGACTCGCCCCAGGGCGTGAGTTCGCAGGCGGCGGAGGTGGGGCTCGGGCGGGCCCGGGCACCCCCCGCTGCACCCTGGCGGATGCCTCCGGGTCTGGTCCCAGCCTGGGGAAGGGCCTGCGGCTGGAATCCAAGACAGAAGGTCCACCACCCCGGACGGGAGCTCAGGGTGTGGGTTACAGCCGAGCCGGGGCCTTCAGGGCCCACGGGTGCCAGGTGGGTGCTGGGCTCCGGGCAGCAAGACCAGGCTCAGGTCCCGCTGGCCAAGGCGCAGCTGTGCGCCTCCCCTGATGTGTCACACTGGGCCCAGGTGCCAGGGCCGACCCTTGTCTGATGGGCTCACGATGTATCACCGAGAACGAAGATGCCGCAGGAGCCCGAAGCACCCCGAGGCCTCCCCCCGCCCCTGTGCTGGGTCCTCCCCACACCCCGCGCGTCTTGCCCGAGAGAGGACAGCCAGTCTCCCTCCTGCTGGGAGTGGAGGCCGTGGCCACGCGGGAGGACCTGATGGATGGAATCGGGGCTTCAGGGCTGTGGCCCCGGAGCGCAGGACAGGAGGTGGGATGGGCGCAGGTCCGTGGGAGGCCGAGAGAAAGGCTCCCGAGTTCCCCGGGGGCCGCAGACCGGAGCAGACCCCAAGCCTGGAGCTGAGAGCTCAGCCACCGAGGAGGCGGGCGGCGCGGCCCTGGGCAGGGCCGATTGCTTCCTGCTTGCGCAGCGTGTGGGCGCGTTTTCCAGGCACTGCCTGGCTCAGCCTGTGATGGGGGAGCCCCTCAGGTGTCTGCGGGTGACAACACTCCCCATGACTTGGACCCGCCGACACGTGTTCCAAGGTTGGCATGCTCAGGAAGGGCAACAGCCACAATTCAGACAAGACCGACCAGGGCCCGGGCGTCACAGGGCCATAGTCACCCTGGAGGACTTTCTAAACACTAAAGGCAATTTATTATAAAATGTTTTGTAAAAAATTAATTTCCCAAGAGTGTTCTCTATATTACTCTAATTGCTTTTCCTTGACTAATTTTTTAAATAGCAATTTTATGAAAAAAAAATCTAAATATTCCTAGATGAGAAATGTCTCAGTGGGAATACAGTTTACAGAGAGGTTTGTAATCTTTATATCTGGGTTTATATATTGCCCTTCTATTGACACTACTTTTTGATTAATATTGTGTATAACATTCCTTAATGCATCAGCAGAATTAATTATGCAGAAACATTCAGGCACCCAGACATTATATTGATGAAATGACGTTTTATTGACAAAATGACAGTTTAATACTGAGCTTTCCTGAAGCTGTAGATCCAATCGATTGCCTCAATTCTGTGAGCAGAGCTGTCAGAATTAGAACAAGGTGTATCTGCCCGGTCTTTTCTGTGCCCCCTCAGGAGATGGGTGCAGGGCAACTGAGGCAGGCACAGCAGTTCTAAACAACATTTGGATTTGAGCTAACCATTTGCGTGAATACCAGAGCTTGTTCATCCCTGACATTGATCCAGATTATACAATACTGCATTTCTTTCACAGAAGCCTGCTATCCACACCTTTTGCCAGCTCAGGCCTGCTTCCCTCTGGTTCATGGTTTGAATTGTGTCCCTGCTAAATGCATATGTTGTAGTTGTAACCTCAGTACATCTCAGAATTTAGAGACTAGGATGGGGCTTTACATCTGATAAGGAAAGATGAGGTCCTACAAGTGGGTCCTAATCCCGCAGGGCTGCTGTCTTCCTAGAAGGGGACACTGGGCACAGCCTTGACCACAGGAGGAAAGCCACGTGCAGGTGGGAGTTTTGCCACCATGATTCAAGGAGTCAGAGGAAGCCGAGAGCCCAGAACAGGCTCCCCAGTGCCTTCTGAGGGAGTGTGGCCTGGACCCCGGGCGTCCGGCCTTCTTCTGCTATTTAGGCCGCCCGTTTCTGCTCCTTTGTTCTGATGGCCCTGGAGGGTCATGCACCCGGTGTCCCAGCTGTGACATCTTTTTTCTCTGCCCTCTTTGCATTAGACGCTAGAGCTGAGGGCCTACAGAGAAGGCTTGGATGGGTGAGGCCGGGAGAGCTGGGCCCCCTGCTGGTGACTGCTGTCTGCCCCTGCTCCCATCCTGTGGGGCCCGGACCTCTGAGCAGAGGCAGGCCTTCTGCTGGGATTCTCAGTCACTCAGCTGAGCTGGGGCCTTGCCTCGGGATCAGCTCGGGGGCCATTCTGCTTCAGGGACAGTGTGCTTTGGGGGACCATTTTTGCCATGAGGCAAGTCCTTTTTCCCATAGTCTTGACAGGGGGTACAGAAGCCCCCAGGAAAGGTGGCTAAAGGGGAACTCTGCTCCTTCAGGTCCCTTACTGAGCAAAGGTAGAGTCAGGCTGCCTGTCTGATGGCCGCTGGGGCACCAGATAAATGCTCGCACTCTGCCTCTGCGATTCCTGACCACGGTCAGAGCTTCTCAGAGGGTCCAGACCGGCGGCTCTCTGCCTGCGGTGGGGAGGCCCATGTCAGCCAGCCTGATCCCACTCACAGAGGGGGCAGCTGAGGACAGTGACCAGCCTGCTCACCACTGACCCTCAGGTCACTAACCCAGCATTCTGTACCTCCTAGACACACAGTTATAGGCAGAACCAGCTCTGTGCACTCAACCGCCTCGCCTGCTGTGCAGAAGCCCCATCAGGAGACCGCTAGGGTCCTGCAGGCCAGTGCCATCTGGGACATCAGGTGGCTTCGGTTCCGATAGGTGACTGAGGACAAAGTGGGCTTCAGGGTCTTAGATGCCTGCTCCCAAATCCACCCAAAACCGAACAGTACCTTTCATGGGATCTTTGCCAACATGCTGGGCAAAAAGCAGTCTTATTATTTTTTCTTTATTTACCAAAGATGTTGAACTTTTAAAAATATATGCACTGTTGGCCATTGGTATTTCCTCTTAGATAAAGTCCTGCCCTCTCCTTTTGTCCTAGATTTATTGAGGAGTAATTTACACACAATAAACTGCACATCCTTAAACTGCAATTTGAAAACTTTTGGCTAGGTATTCGTACATGGGCACAACACAGCCGCGACAGCAGGCACCCCCACAGGCCACGTGTGCAGTGTTCCTCAGCCGCCTCCTGCTCCCCAGCAGCCACCCATCTGCTTTCTGTCACTGTCCTCTAGAGCAGAGATATAGACATGTGCAGATCATAGATCGTATATACACCCTAGACCACAGATTCTTTTGTCTGGCTGCTCTCACTCAGCGTAATTATTTTGAAATTCCACCATGTGGTTTCATGGATCTCTAGCTCATTCTTTTTCTCTTTATTCTTTCTTAAAAACTGTGATAAAAAATACATTCTTAGGTAATATCTTTTGCCATTTTTCCCCTGTGAGATGCTCAACATCTTCTTATTGATTTATTAAAACTCTTCATATACTGAAGGTCCCTTCATCACATCCACCCAGCAGAACTCCAGCCTGATTATACGGAACTTTTCCTACTTGTGTCTACATGTTTGCAGCTGAACCCACAACCATGGTGACTGGTCTCACCTTAAATCAGTTATCGTGGACCTGACGTGGGCTTGTCATGGGCCTGATATGGATGGGCACACCCCCGCCCCTGCCACTCCCGATTTACTTCCTCCCTCCAGCCCCTGGCAACACTGATCTGCTTTCTGCCTCTGTTGATCTGCTTATTTTGGGTGTTTCATATAAATAGAACCGTATGATATGTGGTCTTTTGCACCTGGCTTCCTCTGCTCACTGCGGTGCTTTCCAGGGTCGTCCACGTCGCAGCCTGTGTCAGTGCTTCATTTCTTTTTATTGCCAAATAATATTTTTTTTGGATGGATAGACCATATTTTTTCATTTATTCATCAGTTGATGGACATTTGAGTAGTTTCTATCTTTTGGTTATTTTGAAAAATGTTGCTTTGAAAAGTCATGCAGGAGTTCCGACATGGGTGTGTGTTTCCTGGAGTCTGGTCACACCCTGGGAATGGCATTGCTGGGTCCTGGGTGATGCTGCGCAGCGTCTGGAGTGGCTGTGTGATGGTTAATTTTATGTGTCCCCGTGCTGGACACACTTCAGTGCAGGAGCCTGCAGTCAGGGGGTCAGGCCATGCCCGTCTGAAGGCTGCAGGGGAGAATCCTTCCTGCCCCTCCCACGCTTGGCGGTGCTGTGGGTCCTCAGGGTCCTCGGCCTGCAGTGGCCTCCCTCCACACTCTCCCCATTGTCTCCTGGCATCTTCTCCCGCAGGTCTGTGTCTCTCCTCTGTCAAGGACACAGTCATAGTGGCTTTGGCCCACCCTATCCACATGACCTCATCTTAACTAACCACGTCTGCCACAACCCTATTTCCCAAGAAAGTCACATTTGGAGGTCCAGGGGTTAGGACTTCAGCCTATCTCTTGGGGGCCCAGTGCAACCCTGAACACCAACTGGAAGGACTTCTAAGCGTGTGAACAAGTGAAGCAGAGAACCATGCAAGGGGCAAGTAACAAATGCTGGGTCTGATACACAAGGCCTCAGAGAAGGGAAGCTCTACACGCGACACATCCCGGGAGAAGGGACAGGAGAGTCTAGGAACGACAGGACTCAGTGTTTGGGAAAGAGCAGAAGTCCCTGCAGGGAGAACTCTGGGAGCAAAGGCACAGAAGAGGGAATGACCAGGTCCCTGTTGGGGCATGCAGGAAAGACTGTGGGTACTGGCCAGAGCCTGTCTCCTGGCCCCAGGCCCAAACCCCACTGCTGTGGGGCACTGGCAGCTGGGAGCCTGCAGCAGCGCCAAGGCCAGGCCCTTGCCTCAAGGCAGGAGGAGCAGTGGGGTGGCTCCCGACCCAGCTCCCCCTCCAAGCAAGGCAGTCTGTCCCCGAGGACCCCTCCTGCTCCTCCCTCCGCCTCCCGCCCTGGCTGCCCCCTGTCCTAAAGGTTTTCCTGGGGAGCCGCACTCCTCCAGCAGCTTGCACACAACACCCGCCTCCTGAGCTCTGTCCCTGGGGAGGCGCCCATGGCAGGTAGGTCTGTTCCCGCACTCACAGAAGATGGGAAGAGAGGAGATTTAATCTTCGCGAGGGCATCCACTGGGTGACTGGTTGGTACTGTCAAGCTGCCCAATTATCTCTACATTTCGTGGGTAGAATTGACTCCAGCCATTGGGTGAGCAGATCAAGAATCGAAAACAAGGCGAAGAACAAGTTCCTGGATGTGATTCGACGTCTTCATTCCTCCTCCATCCGGCATTTGCACACGCATTTTCTGACTGCAGGTCTGCGCGGTAGCTGCTGAGTAATCAGCTGACAGGGGCACGTTCGGCCTCTGTGGGACCGGTCCTGATGCACCCTAATGACCAGAGGGCCACTTACGCGGACACATTCTCAAATCCAGCCCTCAGCATCGGGGTGGAGTGTCTGCAGATGTGGGAAGACCAGCTGCCTGTGAATGTTGGACAACATGAACATCTCAGAGCCCTTCAGGAACCCAGCTGGACACGAGGGCTGATTAGCATAATGAAGTGAGAGAAAAAAAATGGACGTTTTGTGTATCTGCAGCCTGATAATGCTACAGGAAAAGAGGTATCTCAATGCTAATGGAAATGTAATTGATGTAAATGTGTGATTCTTACAGTGACTCAGAAGGCAAAGAGCTCACTTGTAAAACAGATAAGAGTGGAGGGGGCAGTAGGAATCCCCAGGCATCAATCCCGCTGCGTTTCTGGTGCCAAACGCTGATAAGTGATCGTTCTGATTCATACAGGTACCACCACTATTCATTGTGTTCTCCAGATCGGCCTTGCCTGCCGAGGAGTAAATCAACAAGGCCTTCCATTATTTCATTTCTTCCCCCTCAACCAAGTGGTGCTGTTATTGATGGGGTGGTCTGGAGGGGAGGCCACCACACGGCTCAGCAGCCCGCGGGTGCTCCAAGTTCATGCCCGCAGCGCTAGGATTTGATGCTCCCACTTACAGCTGTGGCCCAGCCAAGCCCCCACCCGGGCGGCTCCTGTCCTCGGGTCCTCGGGGCCCCTTCCTGCACTGGAGCCCACACCAGCCCAGGAGGGTGGGCCCTGGGGGACAGCTGTGCAGTTTCGCAAACTACCTGTGAGCAGATGGGGATAAGTGTTTGGACTCGAGAAACGCCGCAGAGCAGAGCGACGTGCTCCGCTGGGGCCGGGCCTGCGGGCTCTGGGCCCCCCGCCTGCCCTGCGCCACAGCACAGGCCTCAGCCCCGCAGGCTTCCTGGTCAGTTGGCTTCTGGCTGGATCCAAACAAGATGCGCAGGTGGATGGTGAGGAGAAGCCAGGGCATGACTCTCTCTCAGTCTAGTGATGTCCCACTTCTGTCCCTTCTGCTCTAGGGATGCGGCGGCTTCCAGCTGTTGCGATTTCTAGATTACCTCTCGGTCCCCTGCTCAGCTCCTCTACCCTGAGTACCTAGAGCCTGGGCTACTGCCCTTTGTGTCGAACACCTCAAGTGCTTTCTGCTGTCCTGGTCGGAGCCTGGCTCCCGTCTGGTGCTAGGTTGGGGGCTCATGCGTTTCTTGCGCCACGGATCGCTTTGGCTGTTTGGTGGAGCCCAGGGTCTGGTTCTCAGAAGAAAGCTTTTCAGTGCATGATGCAAAATACATGGGCTTAAAAAGGAAAAGAATCATATTGAAACGCATTTATTGACACATTCAGATAAACATATGCTAGAGCAGGGTGCACACCTCTTCTTTAGTACCTTAGCTGACCAGGTCCCGTGGAGGCTCTAACATTTCTGTGTTTTGAAGGAATGATGGGTGACGACGTGTGGGGATCTCGGCAACACCGGCGCAACCAGATGTCTGCAGCAGGTGACGCTGAAAGCGTCTGGGCTCCGCGCTGGGGACAGGCTCAGGGCGGCTAACTCAGCTGTGGCCTGCTGCCACGTTTGTGTGTCCGGAGCACACTGAATTTTAGTGGAGGTTGGTGAAAATAAAGATATAATTATTTCTAATCCAAGTTCATAGATTCCTGAAGTTTATCCACAGACCTCTTGGTCGATGAAACCCTTGCCACAGACACGCCAAACGCCCCTGGGCCTCCAGGTGGAGATCCGCTCTGTCCCTCCTTCCACAGGCCATTCACCGTCACTGGGCTCTGGTGAGCACGGCCTTCTTTGTCCCCCCGATGTCTGGTCGCCTTTCCCGGCATCGCCCCCAGTAGAGCTGAAGTCCTCTGGTCCCCGAGGCTGCGTGTTCTCAGCACACAGCCCCTTGGACACGTCGGAAGCCCTCTTCGTGCGGGACGCTCTCGGATCTGAAAGCCGCAGGTTAGCTCCCAAAGCCCTTCGGGGGCCTCCTCCAGAGGGGGGTGTGGATAAGTGCAGGTTGGTCTCCTGAGGCATAACTCCACTTTTAATATTTTAGGGAAATTATAGAATAATATATTTCCTTGTGGGAGACAGTTTCCTGGCCCCAAACAGACCATTAGTCAGTCACGGTGTGAGCAGACCCTTGTCCTAATGGAGTCACGTGGGCGTTTTGGCCTCACCGGCGTTCCGAACTGGGTCAGCGGCAGACCTTTCGTCAGGGCAGCTTTAGGAGAGATAATGCCAGGAGGGCCACGGAGGACCCAGGCGGGAAGCCTGCCTGCACCCTCGTGCAGGGTCCTGGCTGCAACTCCCCTCCACGGAAAGACCCAGGTAAACTCAGGCAAAACGTGGACAAAAGACTGAAAAAAAATCAGTGAAACCAGTTGTTCAACTAAGCTGTGTTTTCTGCCTCCTTTAGTGGAATTGGCCAGTCAGATAACAAGTATCATGACTGGTGCATGTGGACCCTGTGTCAGCTGCTCTCCCCGGGGCTGTGGGGTGCTCGTGCGCTGTAGCCCACTCTGCACACCGTGTCCTCTGTGTCCGGGCTGCTGCGGCAAAGGGCCACACACCTGGTGGCTCACACAGCGGACTTCTGTTCGCTCACAGTCTGGCGCCTGGACGTCCAGGATGAAGGTGTTGGCAGGGCTGGTTCCTCTGAGGCCGGCGGGGAGAATCTGCTCCAGGCCTCTCCACCTTCTGGGCGTTTGCTGCGGTCCTTGTGCCTGCTGAGGGTTTCGGCCCCGGGCTGGTTCACTGTGAATTCAGTGAGACCCAGAAGGACAATGGGACGTTCTTGGGGTCCAAGGGTTTACACCCAGCTTTATTCTCATGGCGGCAGGTCGAGCACTAGAATCCCGTCTGCATCCAGCTGTCTGCAGGTCCGTGGTCCACCCCCGTCTCTGCCTCCCCCAGAGCACTGGGCAGAGCTCTTCAGAGAGTGACTCAGTCACAATAGCTCATGGCCTGCGGGTGTGGGAGCAGTAGCCCAGCAGCAGGCCAGTTACATCATCACGTAGTTCAGGAGCAGGTGAGGATCCTGGCCCTAGGACCCCCCATTTTCCCCACACCTTGCCTTCCAGAAGCAGCCTGTCTCTGCCTACGTCTTCACATGGCCTTCTGTCTCTGTGTCCACATTCCCCCTTTCATGAGGACACAGCCGTGTGGTATTAGACCCACCCTAATGACCTCATCTTAACCTGATCACATCTGCAAAGACTCTATTTCCAAATAAGGTCACATCCTGAGCTACAGGGGTTAGTTCTCCAACAAGTGAGTTTGGGGGACTGTGGATAAAGTGAAGGTTCCTATGACCAGGATTCTCACCTGGCCCTGGTCAGCTAGCTCACTACACACGTGTGGGCAATACGTTGTTATAGACTCTATATAAAGAGCCCTGCCCAGTGCCCTGGGCGCGACATGGTGGCAGGGCTGCAAGGCTGCAGGAGAGCAGAGCAGAGGCTGGAGTGGTGGCAGCGCTGAGGACAGAGGCCCAGAGGATGGCTGTGCAGAGAGGGGCCCAGAGGCAGAGACTGGCTTGCTGCCTGCAGACTCGCTCTGAGTGGATGGGATTCTAGTGACTGACCTGCCACCGTGGGAATAAAGTTGGGTATAAACCCTCTCACCACAAGAACGTTCCATTGTCATTCCTCGATCTCATTGAATCCACAGTGAACTTGTCTGAGGCCGAAACCCATTGGCAAGACAGGGACATAATTCAAATCATGTATCTTTATTAGTCAATATGAATTCAAGTCTCTCATGAAATTGGAAGCTTCTCAAGGCAGGATGTGTCCTACTCTCTCTTATCTCTCAGATACATGGTGGGATTTAGTAAATTCACCCAGACCTCGGGTCTGAACTTAAGCCCACGTTCAGGCAGCGTGGTCCCCCACTGGAATAGCAGTGGCTGGCAGAAGGGACCCCTTGGGACGGATCTGTTCTCTGACTGCTCTTCTCCCTGTCTCCCAAGCTCCCCCCGTGGCGCCTGGGCAGCGAGCTGCGCACGGCAGGGCCCAGCAGACGGCATGTCAGGCAGAACCGCTTCCCACCATTCGGCTGGTCGCCACCTGCCAGCCGGTGCTCAGACTGGTGGCACTGCTGCCCACAGTCGCAGAGGAGTCAGCTCCAGGACAGAGAGCGGGTTCTCCGTCTGCAGACAGACCTGGAGGGAGCACTTGGAGGGGGTTGGAGAAGCTGCCCAGGGCCTGCTCTTCCTGCAGCTGTGTCCACCGTGGCTGTCAGCTCCGTGGGCGGTCCTGCGTGAACTGGACGGTGCCAGAGCAGCAGCAGCCTCGGCGAGGGAGGACCACGTCAGGCTGGCACGGCCAGGGGACTGTGGGCACGTCACTGAGCCACCTTGGGCTCAGCACCCCCTTCGGTTCACCAAGGGCCTGAGCTTGAGGAACCAGGGGGCCCTCCCAGTTCTCACGGCTATTCCGTGATCTTCTTCCTCTCCGGGGACACAGCTGCAGCCACCCTCTGGGGCGCTGGCCCAGCCCAGGCCTCCTGATGAGTTTGTTTTAAGGAGGGATTGTCTGGTTACAAGGAGTAGACACCCCTCAACCCAGCGTGTGTCAAACGGGCTTTGCTGGGAGGATACCCAGGCCATCCCACTGACGCCCAAGGCGGAAGCAGGCACAGCTGGGCCATACGTGCCCGGAATTGGACCGTCCGAGACGAGGCTTCTCCCTGGTTCATGGGGACACATGGCCTGCACGTGCACACACACGTGTGCATACATGTGCCCATATGCCTTCAGCTCACCTCAGCTCTGACTGGTTCAGCTCTACTTGACCTTCAGTTCAAGAATTCATCATGCACTGCTGACCCCTGGTCCCTTGGTCCGAATTCTTGGGGAGAGAGAGGGAGAAATTGATCAGCTCACGTGGGCATGGGTTGATTCTCTTTGGTTAGGTGTTCACTGTGGAAGGAATTTAGGAGATCTCAAAGGCTGGGGCAGAAGTGGGTTGGGGCTGATTCTCTAGGAAGGTTGTGGAGGGGGCACTAAGTCCACCACTGATTTGTCTACTCCAATGCTCAAGAAATGTTTATTGATTGATTGAAGAAATGACTCCCCAAAGTGTGGCCCAGGTAATGAGGCTCACTGCTGTTTCTGCTGTTGGCACCACTATCCCGAGACTCGGTGGGGGAAGGTCTCCCCTCCCTCCTGGAAGCCAGTGGGATCCAGTCGGCCTCCTTCCCAGCCTCCCTGCCCAGGCTGTTCCAACAGGGGTTCCTGCACCTGTTGAGCCTTGAGGCGGTGGCGCCAGATGGAGAGAAGGTCAGGAATGTCAGAACAGCATCCTGTGGTGGCAGCGGGCAGCCCCAGCCCGCCTGTCCCTGCTCCTGACCTGCTGGGAGTCTGCAGCCACCCGTTTCTGCTTCCTGTCATTTTCTGATCCTATTCTCGAGCCTTCTGTTCACCCCGTGAACTACCTGATATATTTCCAACAAATTAGTTTTTTGCTCAAGGTAACCAAAGCTCTTGTTCTTGGCATTTAGTAGATGATTGTTGCGCACGTGAGTGATTTAATGGTGGCCGTGGATTGCAGAAGAAAATTTGCTGTGGGTTTCACGGAGCACAGATCACCCTTGACAGCAATTAAGGAACACACCCTCTGACCCCAGAGCTCTTCTGGAAACGTCCTTGTAATTCCCCGCTCGGCGGGTGCCCTGGGAACCCTGAGGCCCTCCCGTCTTCCTGTGGGTTGATGGCAGGGCTAGCTCCGGCGACCTCATGGGGGAGGGACGGTGTCTGTGGCGCCCATGCTGTCCTCACCCTCCCCGGCCCGACACAGTCAGTGACTGGGCTACACAACCTAAATATGCATCGACTGCACAGCTTCTGCCAAGCATACAGGGAGCCCTTGACCCGACATGCTCCTCAGAGCTGTGCTGTGATGAATATGCCCAGAAACGCACCTTTGCACATGTTTACAAGGACATTTACAGAAGGGTTCTTGGGTCAGAGGGTATGTTCTTTAAAAACTTAAATAATGCCAAAATGCCCACCCAAGAGATGGCAGCAGTTTACGTGCCGTGTGTGAAAAGGCTCATTTCCACCCCCTCACCCCAGGCTTCACCTTTGCCAGGTGAGGAATTGAGCCCCATCCTGATGTGTGTTGAAGGTTTACTGTCAGTGAAGGAGGGGATCTTCCCTGTGTATGAACCTTTCCGTATTTCCCCGGGTTATGCGGCCTCTTAGCCTGCTCTGTCATCGACAAGGTGGCAGTAATGACAAGCTCCTCCGGGTGGGGTGGGAGTTAAATCAGGCAGAGAATGGCTGCTCAGTGGACGGCAGTCAGGAGACTAGGGGTGCAGGAGATGCAGAGTGCCGCCGAGTGCCCCCCGTCCCAGGCAGTACTGCAGGCTCAGTCCTCCTAGATGACCTCTGGCCCAGCCTGCAGAGCACGTGTGGAAATAGCAGGTGCCATTTGCTCGCCAGACACCAGGACGGTCGAGAAGTTCACAGACCCCTTCCGAGGGTGGATGGGCAGAAAGGCCCTCGGCCTTGCCCTCAGGTATCCTGCAGCCGCTTGCTTCTTGTGGAGCTCCGGGCGCAGGGGCCAGGCTGCAGGCTCTCTGCTTGCTGCCTCCAGCCGTACCTCTCTCCTCGCCCCTCGGGGGCCCCTGCCTCTCTCCCAGGCAGCCACTTTGAACGTTGCCCTCCTCCCGCAGGCCCCTGGGACTGCCCTTCCCACTCTGTTCTGGAGTCTTCTCTCTGTTGGTGCTCCCCCATGTCTGGCTGAAGCTCCCAACAGCCGCCCTGGCAACTTTGTGCCAACTAAGGAGCCCAGTGTCCCCCAGTCCCTTCTGCTCCCCACTTTTCTGAGAAAAACCTGCCCTAAAATCAAATTTGCAGGGAGGTGCTTGGCTTGGGTTGAAATTATGGTCAGGGTGTTAAAGCCATTCTTAAAACAGCTAAGTTAAAAGTAGTAAAAACAAAGCCACAGAGGTTGCTGCGAACGAAAGAGGGATTTTCAAGCACCATGACCTGGGCTGGCTTGCTGGGGCCTGGGGCAGGTTCCGTCCCAGTGCCCCTGCACCTCCCAGGGAGACCAGGACCTCCCCCCCTGCACTCAGCGGGCCTCCCAGCCCCCAGGGGCTGCAGCCCTGCCCAGGCCTCAGGCACCCTTCCAGCTGCTCGGGGCTGCCTGGCCTCAGTGGGGTCATCACAGGGCGCTTCTGTTTCAATCCCGTGTACTGGAGGGCAACCTACAGCCTTTGACCCAAGGTTGTTCACCTGCCCAGGGACACCAGTAACTTCCCTGAACAATGGCGCAGAACCAGGGGGTTATCCGAGACCCAGAGCCGGTTCCAGAACAATCAACTCTAAGTTGTTTAAGAAGCCTTCGTACATTAAAATAGCCATAAATCACAGTAATGAATCCACCAGCACAGAGAGATTCATTACACGTCAGATATGCGGGGCTGACTTCAGCGCTTGATGCACATCTGTGAGGGCCTCAGATGCAGGCCGAGAAGGGTGCTCACAGCTCGCCTGCACACAGCGGCCCCTGCACCCTCGGGGCAGTCCACCCTCCCAGCACACAAGTGCTTCGTTATTACAAGATTTCTTGGGGCCAGCAGTTCAGCGAGGAGAATTTATAAACATAGCATTTCAGTCCTTGGAAGGATTTCAGCATAATTTGCTGGTGCTCCTTAAGCGAGGTGAAATGCACCTTGGAGTCTCTGCAGAGTAATAAAACAGGGAGAAGTGGCTGTTTGTACGTGGCTATGAATTTGCAGCATCTGAGGTGCTTCATACATTCCAAGCTAAATGCGTCTGCCTCTGGGACTAGCGGGAATGGCAGAGCCCAAGGATGTCTGACACGGGCCCAGGACACTCTGGGCACAGGCACATCCTGCCAGGCAGCCCAAGGTCAGCCATCTTTCTGAAATCCTTTCTTTTGGAAGTGAAAATGCTGATGCATTTAGCACAGTCCTCATTTGATTTCCATTTGCAAATGAACAGGAATGATTTCTTCCACTTAGCTTCAGTGATTAACTGTTGGCAGTCAACATCACACAAACAAATGAGCCTGCCCCAGCGCTCAACTTCATAAATCGGACACTTTGGGAATCTGTCATCTCAGGTTTCTGGGCCATGAGCGAACAAGCACAGGTAACTGACTGCAAGCAGTTAACCTTGAGCGCTGGGGAGGCCGGTTCTCACCGTGAGTCTCCTGGACTCCTAGGGGTCCTGTTCTGGGCTCTCCCAAGGAGGGGACTGCTATGGAAAGTGACCCTCGTGAGGAATGCTGCGGGCCGGCTGTCACAGCTGCTCTGCGGGCAGAGGAACAGTGGGTCTGCCGCACGCCTGCTCCAGGACCAGGACGCATCCCAGGGGGGATCACGCGGAGGATCAGAGCACTTCGGCTCGTTGGGAGTTCTGTGTTCCCTGCCGCCCTCTGAGCTGCTCCTCACGTCTCTGAGTGGGAGCCTTCTGCATGCTGAGCTTCCCCAGACTGTAGCTGGGAAATTCAGGGACATCTGTCCATGAAAGAGAAAAGGAAACCCCCTCCAGGTCCATATATTGCACACACATGGGGAGAATTTGACCTTGGTGGGTCCACGAGCAATATTCAGGCTGGAACAAGCATTTCATCATTGCCTGCGTCCCCCATGGGGCAAAAGGGGAGGGCTGAGGGTTAGAGAAAAGGAGGTTCCCGGATGATCTTGGATGAAAAACCTAAGATCTAGAATTATTTAAAAGGACGGTTTTATCATTAACTTGCCCTCCTTGGCTTACTTCCTCTCTGGCTATTCCTGTCACGACTCCTATGCCCATGCGAGGCCATCCCCCCAGGCCCGTCCGTCACCAAGGGGCCTGGCCTTCCACCTAAGAGCCCCCGGGTCCCTCCTCAGGGCCTCCCCTTGTTCAAGCCTTCCTCAGTACCCTCTTCATCTGCAATAGCTCGCTGCACTCTCTGTGTTTATTTTGGGTTTCTCTAGTCCATTTTCCACACTGACACCAAAGTGGTATTTCAGAAATCCAGAACACGTTCTTCAGTACGTCCAGTGCACGTAGACCTCAGGCCCATAGGTGGCTGGCAGGGTCCTCGAGATTTGTCCCCTGCTATGTCTCCCCATCGTTTGTGCTGCTGTGCAGCTCACATTCCTTCCAGAGCAAGAGTTAAAGATCTCCCGACATTTTACCGTGATGTTCCGTGCTGTAGGTCTTCAAAAAATTCATTACGCCAGCCTGGATTGGATTGGATGAAAAAGACAGACAACGTCAAGTGTGGACAAGAACAGGAGGCTATCAGAATTCTCCTCTGTTGTTAGTGGGAATGCAAACCGGTTCCACCACTTGGGAAAACAGTTTGATGGTATCTGCTGAAGCTGACCATGCTTGCAGCCATGCCTCCCTGATTCTGTTTCTTCTCATGCTCCAAAACAACACGAGCAGTCAGAAGATGCAAACAAGAATGTTCATAGCCGCAAAATTTGTAATAGCCCCATAGTGGGAATAACCCAAGTCCATCCACAGCAGAGTGGTTCAACCGGCTGTGGTATATTCCTTCAGCGGGATTCCAGCTGGCTGCGGGAACCAAACGCCGGCAGGGTGGGGACCGCACAGATGCTGCAGGGAAAGGCCCCTCTGGGAAGCACGTGCTGGGTGTCAAGCCCTTCTAACTCAAGGATCTTCGGGTCTGGGAGATGCATTTGCATTCTTCTGATATCACCTCTTTCCTAGCTTGCCTCGCCTATTCTGGAGCCCCTGTAAGTCTGATGTTTGACTTTGGGGTGGATCCTCTAATTTCCTTATTTTTTTCTCTTACTTCAGCTCTTAGTCTTTTTGTACTTTTTCTTCTGAGAAACCTCTTGTTTCTTTCTAGACTTTCTGTATTTTTTATTCAGTTTCTTATATTTTTAATATCTAAGAGCACTTTCTTGCTTGGAAGCTGATCCCCCTTTAAAATAACATTCTGTCCTATTTCATTTTGTCTCTTATTTCTCTGAAGATATTATGGAAGGTTTGTTTTATAGTATAGTAGTTTTCTTCTGCTCCCTATAATATCTTTGCTTTTTATAGTTTCCCTTATTTTTCTTTATTTTTACATTTCTCTTTATATTGGAGGCTTTCATCAAATGTCTTGTGGTATTTGGCCATGAGTTCACATCTGAGAATGAGACAATAAAAACTCAGAGCTCCGTGTACGTGGTAGGTTCAGGGTAAGCGCAGGTGCTTTCTCCAGCTCCGCTGAGTTCTACCCTGAGACCTCCAAGGCCAGATCACAAACGGCCTTGAGGCTTGTGCTTCTGAGGATTCTTGCCCGTGGAGGTCAGCTGCCATGCTGTGAGGAAGCCCAAGCAGCCCCACGGAGGGACCCTTGTGGCAGCGGACTGAGGCCGATAGCCAGGACCAAGCTCCCAGCTGACAGCCATGTGGAAGAGCCCTTCTGGAAGGCGATCCTCCAGCCCTGGTCAAACCACTCCATTGTGCGAGGGGAGAATGAGCTGTCCCCGCTGAGTTTTGCTCAATTTGTAGATCTGTGAGGAAAATAAATGATTGCTGTTGTTTTAAGCCACTGTGTTTTGGGTAATTTGTTGCACAGCATAGACAGCCACTTGTGTTCATAAGCTGGGCATGTCAACTGGTGTTATTCACTCTCGGGTGCTCAGGTGGCAAGCCAGCCTTTTGGCAAGGGAATTCCTAGATATCAGTGTTTGTAGAGAAGATGCCATCCACTCCTGTCTGGAGGCCAGGTGGAAGATGGCACGGCACCTTGCTGCCAGGTCCTGAGCGCCCACCTGCTCTCCTCGCCTCTGCCTGCACTTGGTGTCCCTTGTAAGAAGCCTCTTCCATTCAGTGAAATGAAGAAATCTCCAGAGGAGAAATCTCCAGTCTCCTGGAGGAAAGGGGGTCTGGATGGGGGGAGCGGCCATGCCAGTCTCATGGTGAATTGTACACATTTCCAAACGATCCTATGTTTGATAGAGAGGTGGCAAAAGAGCTCATGAAAAGTGGTCGACGTTATCACCATTAGCAACACGGACATGAAAGCCACAGTGAGGCATCACCATGTACCTTCAGAATGGCCAAAATACAAAATGTGATAACATAAGTGCTGACAGGAAGGCAGAGGAGCTGGATCACCCTTCTCCTGTGAGTTTGCATTGCGGGAATGCAAACTGGTACAGCCCAAATGTAGTTTGGCAGTTCCTCTGAAAGTTAAAAATAGATTTATCCTGCAACAAGCAATTGTGATGTTGGGCATATACTGCAGATATATGGAAATTTATTTTCGCATAGAAACTTGTACACAAATACCAAAAGCAGCTTTATTTGTAATAGCCAGAACCTGGAAGCTACCCAGATGCCCTTCAAGAGGGGAATGGCTAAACAGACCAGGCAACGGGATTTAGCCTCGACAAGGAATGCTCTGTGGGAACAGGCAGCAACTTGGACGATCCTCCGGGGAATCACACTGCGTGTCAGGATACATACTGCTTTTCTGAGGTAACACAGCTATCGGATTAGCAGCTGCCAAGGGTTAGGGAAGGGGGGTGATCTTCTGAAGGGGTCTTGTGGCGATCCAGTTAGATATCTTGATTGTAGAAATTACATGAAGCTACATGTGTGATAAAATCACATAGACACGTGAGTGCATGTGTAACTGGTGCGATCCGAGTGAGTTCTGTGGGTCGATCCCACGTCTGTTCCCTGGTTTTGCTGTGGTGCTGCAGGGCTGGAGGATGTTCATGTGGGGTGGGGGCAGGCTGGAGGACGGTGCGCAGGACCTTCCTGTGCACTTCTTTGCAACTTCCAGTGAATCTGTAATTACTGAAAAATATGAAGTTTTCTAAAAAATAGGTTTGGTTCATGGACGGTGACAAACAGTAACTAAAGAAAATACATGGACAAGCTTGCACACTCAGTCAGAGGCTCTCCCCCCATCCTTACACTCCCCCCCTCTGCTTTCCCTTTTCCCAGAAAGGGCAGCGCATGTGCCCACCTGTGGCCAGACGCCTACATGCCCGCCACTATCTGTCTTCTTCTTTGATAATAGAATCCCTCACTCTCAGCTGGATACAAGGCCACCCAGAGTAAAGATGACCTTTTTCAGCCTCCCCTGCTTCGAGGTGGGCTGTGTGACTAGGTTCTGGCCAGCACTCTGGAAGGAGAGGGATGTCTGCAGTCTCTGGAATGGACACTCAATGGAAAGGGCGAGACTTTGCCCCTTCCTCCTTCCTGGATGTAGACATGACGGCTGGTGCTCAAGCATCCTCTTGAATCGAGTGGTGGAAGCCACCATCATTCTGGACCTCCTACCCCTCACATCATCCCAAAGGTCCCACACGGCAGCCCCAGCCCAGCCCTCCCCTCTGTCTTCTCTCTTTGTGGCCCAGATCACGCCTCTTCATTTTTCAGATTTTAGTTTAGATGCTGTTTCTTCTAAGAAACATTCCCTGTGTCCAAACTAAGGCGAGTCATGAGCTCCTTTTGGGGTGTCTTCCCTTTTCCTAATAATTCCCATTCACTGAGAGCTACCATCTCTCTAAAACCAGGGTCACAGAGGGGACCCCCGAGCCACGTCTGTGCTTCACGGCTGATAGCAGAGTCTCTGCTCTGGGAATTTGGGACTTGGCGGCCGTTGGGCTCATGGGTGGGAGCCTGGGGACCTGCACTAACTCGGTGCTGCAGGCAAGTGTGAGCAGAGGCGCGGGGAGGAGACGGAGCAGCGGGAGGCCAGGACCGCGCCCCCCACCTTCATCCGGCCGGCCAGCACCATGGTCAGGCAAACAGCTCTGCTACCTTCCTGTCACCACACTAAATCCGGCTCCACGTTTCCCCCTCAAAATTGTGGCAAAATACACATATCATGACACGTGCCGTCTTACCGTGGTAAGCGTACCGCTCAGGGGCATGTATGCACTCACAGGGCCTAAACACATCGCCACTGTGCGACTCCATGGCTCTTTTCAGGGGGCGAAACCGAGACTCCACGCCTCTGCCTGTTTTTGTTTTTGTTTTTGTTTTTAACTGGCTGCAGTGGGTTTCTATGACTTGCAACTAAGAGCTCTACCCAGAACATGGGGGACTGTGCACAACGTGTGCACACCACAGAGGGTCTGGCGGCCCTGTGCAAGGAGCTTCAGGTGGAAGGCCAGCTTGGATGGGGTCATGGTGGGTTCAGAGGTCAGCTACGCTGGAACCTCACCTCCCTGATGATGGGAGGACTCAGGTGACAAAGTAGGAAAGTACGCCTTGGGAGGTCTGACTTGCCAGTGGAGAGTAGCATGGACTGAGGAGGAACATTAAAGCACAGGAGGCAAGTTCATTCATCCACCAGCAGCTCTCTGGCTCCTGCTGTGCTCCAGGTCCTGTTCTTGGCCCTGGATACACAGCAGGGGACAGAATAGACAAGGATGCTGCCATCATGAAATTTATATTCTACTTGGGGAAGACACGTAATGTTCAAGTTGATAGGCGCACAAGATAATTTCAGATCGCAACAAGTGTTATTAAAGGAATAAAATGAGATGAGAAGATACGCAGTGTCTGGGTGGGTGGGAGTCCTCTTTAGACGGAAGACCGACCCCTGCCTGAATCGGGCTGGGTCAGTGGACGCGGTACCTCGGACGGGGTGTAGCCCGGGAGGACTCGAGTCATTGCGGGTGAATCCCAGCAGCCAGCGCGCAGCATAGACGTGCCTCACACCCTCGCCGTGCCTAATCTAGCATACAGCCCAGCAATCCAAGCTGGAGGGCTGAATGCCAGCCAGAGGTTGGCAGCGACAGGGCTGGTGAGCCACAGAAAGACCTGGGAATGCTGGAGGGAGGGTGGGTTTGGGGAAGTTGACTTGGGCAGTTTGGGACTGGGTGGTTTGGGGTATTAAAGGGACATCTGAGTGGAAGTGTCCAGCAGAGCCAAAGGCCAAGACTAGTAGGTTCTAGACGCATCCTGAGCCCCTCCTCTCCCTCTTCCTGGAGCATCTACCTCCTGACACATGAACTTAGGGCCTCAACCTTCTTCCCATGACCACCGCCTGAGTCAGACTCAAGGTCAGGCTTGGGACACTTCCTGCCCACATCTCTGGAGCACCAGGAGAGGCACCCGGGGGCTGCTTCAGAAATGTTTGCTTTGAATGAAATGGGGTTGAATCTGAGATGTGCAAAAAGAGGGGAGTGTAGAGTGTCTGAAATTAGTGGTCGGCAGCACTTCCATGCTTTTTTTCCAGACTGGCAGGAGGAGAAGGCTGATGGGTTACAAAATGCCAGCATGGCAGGGGCATCTGGCCCCTGGGGCGTCCTGACACCCTGGTGCTCTGCTGTCAGCAGAAAGGGGCTGGCACACACTGTGACACTCCAGAGGCTTGGGGCTCTAAGGAGGGAGCAGTTCTGAGCAATGGGCACCCACCCAAGTTGTGGGGGCCATCTTTTGGCTTAGAGTTCACCCCACTCCCCTCCCTACTAATTAACACTGATCTGGTGACCTTCAAATAGCTGGGTAATTAGCTAGGTGTCAGGTAAGGTCATTGCTGAGTGAGGCGTCGACAAGAGGAAATTGAGGCTCAGGGATTACAAGGCACTGCTTCCAGGCCACACAGCTGTTAGTGGCGGCACCTGGTGGATTAGGCCTTTTCAAAAAAGAGTCACACCTTCGTGCTTGAAACCTTGAGGCTGGCAGTTCTAAGCAGCTCTGGGCATCTGAACACATGCATGGCTGGGCTGTCCCAGAACGAGTCCCCTTCTTCCCATCTCTGCATCCCCTTCAGACAAGATTTACTGAAGTCAAGTGAACCTTGGTTCAACCTTGTTCGCAGGTTCTAAGTGGTCGTTTCATTTAAGACATTTAACTAAAAGCCCTTTCCACAGAACCAACTCCTGCAGGCATGTGGCCAGCAATTAATGAAAGATGATAAAATAATAAAAGGAGTAATACATTAACTATATTATCCTTGCACATTTGGGCAGTCCTTTTCATTATATCCTCTTTATGGACATTCTCCAGCAACATTTGAAGAGCTCCTTTATTGCTGTTCTGTGACTGTTTAGGTTTCCAGACATTAACAGGCCACTTAAATGCTAATGCTCTCTCTGCGCTCCATCTCCGCCGGTGGGCTTGGATGCAAATGCTCAGAGGGGCTACATTACGTCCACACCTTTCCCTCTTTGCTTGGAGAGTGAACTGAAAGAGAACTCGGAATGATTTCCTTTTTGGACTCTTAGCCTCTGAAAGAGATTGGTTTGCTAATTAAGAGAAATGATGCAATTGGTCTCCTTCTCTGATTTGCTCAAAGAGCTATTTGGTCTAGAAGCTAAGTGTCCCAGTGGAGACTCATAGTTTCCAGTTCGCGGTGCGTGGTGGGCATGCTGAGGCCTCCCCCGCCCTGAACTGAGGCCTGAGAGACACACTGCGCTGTGGGGCGACGCCCTCCGCTGCCTGCTGTCCCCCCCCACCGCCCATCTGAGCTTCCTCCAGACTCTGCTACGAGTTGGATACTTACACTTAAGGCCCAGGTCCTTCCTTTGGAATAGAGCTCAGATTTTGGAGAGGGGAAATGTGCCCAACTAAAACACTAGCTCTCCAAAGTCCCTCCTGCGGCTGCAGTGACCATGTGACACAGTTCTGACCAATGGGATGAGAAGAAAAGTCTGGATGTGCCTTCTGGGAAAGTCTTGTGTCCATGTGACACAGTTCTGACCAATGGGATGTGAGTAGAAGTATGGAGGAGGTTCTGGGAAAGTCCACGTGACCACGTGACAATTCTGACCAATGAGATGCAATGAGAAGTATGGGCCTGACTTCTGAGAGTTCAGCTAGACTTCCGTGGGGAGCACCCTCTGCTCCTTCTCGCCCCTGCCCTTCTCCCTGGCTGGCCGGAGGGCAGATGCACCTGGAACCACTGGGCGACAAGCCTACTTTGAAGCTCCCGTGCTAGGGAGGAGCCGAGACAGAAAGCGCCGGGCCTCTGGCAGCACCCCTGAGCTGCCGTGCCTGTGTGGGTCCCCCGCCTCCGGGCTCGCAATGTGGTGGAGTGCCCAGGCGCTGGAGCCACTGTTGCACCATTTGCTGTGACTTGCAGCTAGTTGCCTTCTTCGCTGATGAAGGATCTCATCAAGAAGAGCGTTGGGCTGGATGGGCAGAGGTGGCCTGTACACTTGGGTAGGGCTGAGTATTGGCCAGGGTCCAGCCTCCTCCATGAACTTGACTCTCACGGCCTCCCTTCCACCTGCCCCATTTACCCTCGTTCCCAGGCTTGCCTGCCCATGACTGGCCTCCAGAGCCCCTGCCTGGGACTTCACTGGGGCCCCTCTCCTCCCCCAGCCTCAGGAGCCAGTCCTGACCACCCTGGGAAGGGAGGCACCAGCCCGCTGCCCCTGCCTTCACCATAGGCCGACCGTCTGAAGGCAAAGCTGTGGATCGAGCACACAGTGAGAGCAAGAAAAAGGTCCCATGATATCTGGTGCCCAGGCTGTGCCACCAGCCGGGAGCAAACCTGCAGCCTTCCTGGGTCTTCCTTCCTTCTCCCAGCTGTCAATGCAGGAGCCTGGCTTGCCTCTGAACAAATCAAAGGAAAGGAGTGAGCCTTAAAGAAGACAGGGTGTCATGAGGGGAAAATGGACTGTCGGGCCCTGGTGACCTGGCTCCTCTGGGGTCTCAGGCTATGAGAACAGGACACGGTCAGTTAACCACAGCACACATTGCAAGGGCCACTCATAATTTTACTTGGCAGCTGTTTTTGTCAGGAACTTGGTTTTCCCCCCGCAGTGGAGTCACCGGTCTCTTTGCTGTCTGTCATGCTACTCCAGTTCTGGGGCAAGGCCTTACCAATTTCACTCCTTTCCTCTTATTCCCGAGGAAGCCATCCCAGAGGGTAGCTGCCCTCCTGTGACAGCCCCAGCCCTTGCTGCAGTGGGCCTCGGCTCTTTCTGATAAAGAGTAGAGGTGTGTCTAGACTGAGGTGGGAAACACAGGCTTGAGAGGCTGTGTGGAGGCTCTAAGCATAAGTCAAAGTCAGGATCCCAAGAGGTCAGCATTGTCACCAGGCAAGCTCGGGAACAAGGGTGACAGGTGACAAGAAGGGCAGCTGGGAGCTAGAGAAAAAAGCAAAGGTCTTTTCCAAACTGCAAGTGTTTCTCTATCCCTCCCATTCTCTCATGACCTTCTGGAATATTCTCTGCCTGTCCGCCAAGACTCAAGGTGCCTGTTGGCTCCTTGAGTTGGTAGAGGACCTTTAGGCTCTGACCCCTTGCTGTGACTTAGCTGAGTTCTCTGGCTTCCTGCTCCCTGGCCAACCTGGGGACACATTGCAGTCCACCCCAGGGAGCAGGAAGGTATCATCCTGACCTTGGACCTATCCCCAACCCCAGTAAATACTAAGAGAGCTGTTCAGAGATGGAGTCTCAACTGACACTGTGAGCCTCTTAGGAGACCTCTGTTTGGAGACCTATTACTGAGGACTTTGAATGCCATGGAGAGTCAGTGCTCATGGAAATAAGGAGTTTTTGTAAATTTCTGGGCACCAGTTAAAATAATGAGTGTTGCCTGAAGAACAAAGCAAGCAAACGCTCACAAGTCACTGATAAGAAAATATCCCTGTTAAAAAAAGATGGCAGCCTGAGAGGTGAGGCAGAGCATCCTCCCAAAACCACATATAATACGAAAATATAATTAGTACAACTAATCCTGAAAGAGCAACAGGAAAGAAGGTGATGTGAGACTGCATACACCTGGAGGAAAGAACAGACCTCACAGAAAAGGGTAATGTACCAAAGTCTTGGTGGGACCCAAGACCTTCCCCTACCCCAGCTTACTGGTGTGAGGAAGAGAAACAGTGGAGGCCCAGAACTGCTGAGTACCTAGCTCTGGAGATCTGCTCTGGGAGCACCATTGTGCTCTGGTGATTAGTGGCATTGGAAAGCTAAGACAGGCAGAATACCTGGAGATATTGAGATTCCAGCTGCTTGTGGAAAACAGGAATCCATATCTGGCTGATATGGGTGGGCAGTCTGAGAGACTTCCTAAAAGTGAGAGGGCTGCTAAAGGGACAAGGATTTCACAGAGCTTACTGCTCAGGAGAAAGGACAGGTAAACAAAATAGTCCGGGTGCACTCTGCCCAGGTGGCTGGGAACTTTCACGATCTTCAGGGGCTCTATCCCCATGGCTGGCTACACAGCTCCAAGGACCCCCACCATGATACACAGCCTGCTGTGCCTTCCTCCTGGCCAGCCTGCACCTGGCTCACAAAGCAGCAAACCCTGCCCTGGTGTCAGACGAGCCAGGGGGAAGCCCCACCTACAGCAACTACAAATGCAAAGCATAGAGGCTTCCACCTGTGTGTTTGGCCCACTGGTTCTGGCAGTGGAGACAGGCAGAACATCTGGAAAGCAGGAAACAGCTCTTTCCTCCCTCCAGGCATCAGCTCCACTCCCCTGTAACCTCCAACATCACTTCAGGGGCAGAGCAGGTCCAGAGAGTAGAGCTTCTAGGCGCTAGAGGGTGCCACATACAAATATGAAACATCAAAGGAACCTGGTTCAAAGCCAAATCTCAACAACAACAGAAAAAGGACCAAGTGAGACTGAACTAATAAATCTTCCTGAAAGAGATTTCAAAATAAAAATCATAAACATACTCCTGGAGATACAGAAAAATATTCAAGAACTCAGGAATTAATTTAGGATGGAGGTCCAATTGTTGAGGAACACAATGGAGGGTATTAAAAGCAGGTTGGATACGGTGGAGGAGACGATAAATGAAATAGAAATTAGAGAAGAGGAATACAAAGAAGCTGAGGCACAGAGAGAAAAAAGATTGCTAGGAATGAAGAAATACTGAGAGGACTGTGTGACCAATCCAAACGGAACAATATTCATATTATAGGGGTACCAGAAGAAGAAGAAGAGAGAGAGAAAGGGATAGAAAGTGTCTTTGAGGAGGTAATTACTGAAAACTTCTCCAATCTGGGGAAGGACATAGTCTCTCAGGCCATGAAGATCCACAGATCCCCCTACACAAGGGACCCAAGGAAGACAACACCAAGACACATAGTAATTAAAATGGACACAAAAGTCAATTTGAAATGGATCAAAGACCTGAATGTAAGTCATGAAGCCATAAAACTCCTAGAAAAAAACATAGGCAAAAATCTCTTGGACATAAACACGAGCGACTTCTTCATGAACATATCTCCCCAGGCAAGGGAAACAAAAGCAAAAATGAGCAAGTGGGACTATATCAAGCATAAAAGCTTCTGTACAGCAAAGGATACCATCAATAGAACAAAAAGGTACCCTACAGTATGGGAGAATATATTCCTAAATGACAGATCCGATAAACGCTTGACATCCAAAATATATAAAGAGCTCATGTACCTCAACAAACAAAAAGCAGATAATCCAATTAAAAATGGGCAGAGGAACTGAACAGATAGCTCTCCAAAGAAGAAATTCAGATGGCCAATAGACACATGAAAAGATGCTCCACATCACTAGTCATCAGAGAAATGGAAATTAAAACCACAATGAGATATCACCTCACACCAGTAAGGATGGCCACCATCCAAAAGACAAACAACAACAAATGTTGGCAAGGTTGTGGAGAAAGGGGAACCCTCCTACACTGCTGGTGGGAATGTAAATTAGTTCAACCATTGTGGAAAGCAGTATGGAGGTTCCTCAAAAAGCTCAAAATAGAAATACCATTTGACCCAGGAATTCCACTTCTAGGAACTTACCCTAAGAATGCAGAAGCTCAGTTTGAAAAAGACAGATGCACCCCTATGTTTATCGCAGCACTATTTACAATCGCCAAAAAATGGAAGCAACCTAAGTATCCATCAGTAGATGAATGGACAGAGAAGAGGTGGTACATATACACAATGGAATATTATTCAGCCATAAGAAGAAAACAAATACTACCATTTGCAACAACATGGATGGAGCTAGAGGGTATTATGCTCAGTGAAATAAGCCAGGTGGAGAAAGACAAGTACCAACTCTCATATGTGGAGTATAAAAACAAAGAAAAACTGAAGGAACAAAACAGCAGCAGAATCACAGAACCCAAGAAAGGACTAACAGTTACCAAAGGGAAAGGGACTGGGGAGGATGGGTGGGGAGGGAGGGATAAGGGTGGGGAAAAAGAAAGGGGGCATTACGATTAGCATGTACAGTGCGTGGGGGACACGGGGAGGGCTGCGCAACACAGAGAAGACAAGTAGTGATTTTATAGCATCTTGCTACGCAGATGGACAGTGACTGTGAAGGGGTATGTTGGGGGGACTTGGTGAAGGGGGGAGCCTAGTGAACATAATGTTCTTCATGTAACTGTAGATTAATGATACCAAAATTAAAAACAAGTAAATAAAAAAGAAAAAAAAAGAATAAAGAAAAACTGAAGGAACAAAACAGCAGCAGAATCACAGAACCCAAGAATGGACTAACAGGTACAAAAGGGAAAGGGACTGGGGAGGATGGGTGGGAAGGGAGGGATAAGGGCAGGGAGAAAGAAAGGGGGCCTTACGATTATAATGTGGGGGTAGGGGCATGGGGAGGGCTGTGCAACACAGAGAAGACAAGTAGTGATTCTATAGCATCTTACTACGCTGATGAACAGTGACTGTAATGGGGATTGTGGGGGGGACTTGGTGATGGGGGGAGCCTAGTAAACATAATGTTCCTCATGTAATTGTAGATTAATGATAACAAATTTTTTAAAAAAGAAAATAATTAAAATGGCAAAGATCAAGGATAAGGACAGACTATTAAAAGCAGCCAGAGAGAGAAATAAGATCACATACAAAGGAAAATCCATCAGGCCATCATCAGACTTCTCAGCAGAAACCTTACAGGCCAGAAGGGAGTGGCAGGATGTATTTAATGCCATGAAGCAGAAGGGCCTGGAACCAAGATTACTTTATCTGGCAAGATTATCATTTAAATTTGAAGGAGGGATTAAACAATTTCCAGATAAGCAAAAGCTGTGAGAATTTACCTCCCACAAACCATCTCTACAGTCAATTTTGGAGGGACTGCTATAGATGGAAGTGTTCCTAAGGTTAAATAGCTGTCACCAGAGGTAATAAAAAGGGATAGACAAAGAGTACAGAATATGATACCTAATATATAAAGAATGGAGGAGGAAGAAAAGGAGGTGAACAAAAAGAACCTTTAGATTTCTTTGTAACAGCATACTAAGTGAGTTAAGTTAGACTCTTAGATAGTAAGGAAGTTACCCTTGAACCTTTGGTAACCACAAATCTAAAGTCTGCAATTGCAATAAGTACATACCTATTGATAATCACTGTAAATGTAAATGGTCTCAATGCACCAATGAAAAGACATAGAGTCACTGAATGGATAAAAAAAAAACAAGACCCATCTATACATTGCCTACAAAGACTCACTTCAAACCCAAAGACACACACAGACTAAAAGTGAAGGGATGGAAAAGTGAAGAGGTGGAAAGAGATTTTCATGCAACTAACAGGGAGAAAAAAGCAGGAATTGCAATACTTGTATCAGACAAAAAGACTTTAAAACAAAGAAAGTCACAAGAGACAAAGAAGGACATTACATAATGATAAAAGGGTCAATCCAACAAGAAGATATAACCATTATAAATATCTATGCACCCAACACAGGAGCACCTACATATGTGAAACAAATATGAACAGAATTAAAAGGGAATATAGAACACAATGCATTCATTCTAGGAGACTTCAACACTCCACTCACTCCAAAGGACAGATCAAACAGACAGAAAATAAGTAAGGAGACAGAGGCATTGAACAACACACTAGAACAGATGGACCTAACAGACATCTACAGAACTCTACACCCAAAAGCAGCAGGAGACACATTCTCATCAAGTACACGTGTAACACTTTCAAGAATATACTAGGCCACTAAAAGAGCCTCTGTAAATTCAAAAAGATTGAAATTCTACCAACCAGCTTCTCAGACCACAAAGATATGAAACTAGAAATAAATTATGGAAAGAAAATGAAAAAGCCCATAAACACATGGAGGCTTAATAACATGCTCCTAAATAACCAATGGATCAATGACCAGATAAAAACAGAGATCAACCAATATATGGAGACAAATGACAACAATAATTCAACACTGCAAAATCTGTGGGACACAGCAAAGGCCATGCTAAGGGGGAAGTATATTGCAATACAAGCCTACCTCAGAATCGAAGAACAATCCCGTATGAACAGTCTAAACTCACAATTAACTAAACTAGAAAAAGAAGAACAAATGAGGCCTAAAGTCAGTAGAAGGAGGGACATAATAAAAATTAGAGCATAAATAAATAAAATCAAGAAAAATAAAACAATAGAAAGAATCAATGAAAACGGGAGCTGGTTCTTTGAGAAAATAAACAAAATAGATAACCCCCTTGCCAGACTTATAAAGAATAAAAGAGAGTCTACACACATAAACAGAATCAAAAATGAGAAAGGAAAAATCACTATGGCTATCACAGAAATACAAATAATTATTAGAGAATACTATGAAAAATCATACACTAACAAACCGGATAACCTAGAAGAAATGGACAACTTCCTAGAAACATACAACCTTCCAAGGCTGACCCAAAGAGAAACAGAAAATGTGAACAGATCAATTACTAGCAACAAAATTGAATCGGTAATAAAAAAAACTACCTAAGAACAAAACACCTGGACCAGATGGCTTCACTGCTGAATTTTATCAAACATTTAGTGAAGATCTAATACCCATTCTCCTTAAAGTTTTCCAAAAATTAGAAGAGGAGGGAATACTTCCAAAGTCATTCTATGAGGCCAGCATCACCCTAATACCAAAACCAGGCAAAGACACCACAAAAAAATAAAATTACAGACAATATCCCTGATGAACATAGATGCAAAAATACTCAGCAAAATATTAGCAAACCAAATTCAAAAATACATCAAAAAGATCATCCATCATGATCAAGTGGGATTCATCCCAGGGATGCAAGGATGGTACAGCATTAGAAAATCCATCAACATCATCCACCACATCAACAAAAAGAAGGACAAAACCACATGATCATCTCCATAGTTGCTGAAAAAGCATTCAACAAAACTCAACATCCATTCATGAGAAAAACTCTCAACAAATGGGTATAGAGGGAAAGCACCTCAACATAATAAAGGTCATATATGACAAACCCACAGCCAACATCATACTTACCAGTGAGAAGCCGAAAGATTTTCCTTCAAGATCGGGAACAAAACAAGGATGCCCACTCTCCCCACTTTTATTCAACATAGATGTGAAGGTCCTCGCCATGGCAATCAGACAACACAAAGAAATACAAGGAATCCAGATTGGTAAGGAAGAAGTCAAACTGTCCCTGTTTGCAGATGACATGATATTGTACATAAAAAACCCTAAAGAATCCACTCCAAAACTACTAGTTCTCATATCTGAATTCAGTAAAGTTGCAGGATGCAAAATTAACACACAAAAATCTGTTGCATTTCTATACATTAGTGATGAACTAGCAGAAAGAGAAATCAGGAAAACAATTTCATGCACAATTGCATCAAAAAGAATAAAATACCTAGGAATAAACCAAACCAAGGAAGCGAAAGACCAATACTCTGAAAACTACAAGACACTCATGAGAGAAATTAAAGAAGATGCCAATAAATGGAAACACATCAGTCCTCCTGGACAGGAAGAATTAATGTTGTCAAAATGGTCATCCAACCTAAAGCAATCTACAGATTCAGTGCAGTCCCTATCAAAATACACATAGCATTCTTCAACAAACTAGAGAAAATCGTTCTAAAATTCATATGGAACCACAAAAGACCCCGAATAGCCAAAACAATCCTGAGAAGGAAGAATAAATTAGGGGGAATTATGCTCCCCAACTTCAAGCTCTACTACAAAGCCACAGTAATCAAGACAATTTGGTACTGGCACAAGAATAGACCCATAGACCAATGGAACAGACTAGAGAGCCCAGACATAAACCCAAGCATAGTTGGGCAATTAATATATGATAAAGCAGCCATGGACATACAATGGGGAAATGACAGCCTCTTCAACAACTGGTGTTGGCAAAACTGGACAGCTACACGCAAGAGAATAAAACTGGATTATTGTTTATCCCCATACACAAATGTAAACTTGAAATGGATCAAAGACCTGAATGTAAGTCATGAAACCATAAAACTCCTAGAAAAAAACATAGGCAAAAATCTCTTGGACATAAACATGAGCGACTTCTTCATGAACATATCTCCCCGGGCAAGGGAAACAAAAGCAAAAATGAGCAAGTGGGACTATATCAAGCTGAAAAGCTTCTGTACAGCAAAGGACACCATCAACAGAGCAAAAAGGCATCCTACCATATGGAAGAATATATTTGTAAATGACATATCCAACAAGGGGTTAGCACCCAAAATATATAAAGAACTCACATGCCTCAACCTCAAAAAGCAAATAACCCAATTAACAAATGGGCAGAGGATATGAAGAGACACTTCTTCAAAGAAGAAATTCAGATGGCCAACAGGCACAAGAAAAGATGCTACACATCACTAATTATCAGGAAAATGCAAATAAAAAGCACAATGAGATATCACCTCACACCAATTAGGATGGCCAGCATCGAAAAGACTAGGAACAACAAATGCTGGCGAGGATGTGGAGAAAGGGGAACCCTCCTACACTGCTGGTGGGAATGTAAGTTAGTTCAACCATTGTGGAAAGCAATATGGAGGTTCCTCAAAAAACTAAAAATAGAAATACCATTTGACCCCCTCATTCCACTCCTGGGAATTTACCCAAAGATTATAATTTCTCAGATTCAAAAAGATATATACAACCCTATGTTTATTGCAGCACTATTTACAATAGCCAAGATATGGAAGCAACCTAAGTGTCCATCAGCAGATGAATGGATAAAGAAGATGTGGTACATATACACAATGGAATACCATTCAGCCATAAGAAGAAAACAAGTCCTACCATTTGCAACAACACAGATGGAGCTGGAGGATATTATGCTCAGTGAAATAAGCCAGGTGGAGAAAGACAAGTACCAAATGATTTCCTCATTTGTGGAGTATAACAACAAAGCAAAACTGAAGGAACAAAATAGCAGCAGACTCACAGACTCCAAGAAGGGACTAGCAATTACCAAAGGGGAGGGGTGTGGTAGGGCGGGTGGGGAGGGAGGGAGAAGTGGACTGAGGGGTATCATGATTGGTGCACATGGTGTGTGTGGGGTCACGGGGAAGACAGTGTAGCACAGAGAAGGCAAATAGTGACTCTGTGGCATCTGACTACACTGATGGACAGTGACTGCAATGGGGTATAAGGGAGACATGGTAACATGGGTGAATGTAGTAAACACATTGTTTTTTCATGTGAAACATTCATAAGAGTGTATATCAATAATACCTTAATAAAAAAATTAAATATCCCTGTTTTCTTACTGCTTAAGCTCAATTGTTCAGCGACATTGCTCACTGGTAAAAAAACGACGTATACTTCCTATATTACATTTGTGAGTGGTTATTCTTAGGTATCCTCTTTTATTCCTTTTCATTTTGATCTTGGAAGAAACTCTCATAACCTTTCAATTTAGAGATTTTTATGTTATTCACTATGGAAATCAAAAAGCTTTGCCAGATTGGAACTGAAATGTCAATTAATTGTCAATTCGTCACATTGAGTAATTGATTAATTGGTACAATGTTAATCTCTAAATCAGTGCTAATAAATTACTTGGTTTTTAATCTTGACCTTCAGAGTGCTAAAACTCTTCAAATTGCCACTGTTCCTGTGGGGAAATGACTGATGAAGCTACATTCCTCCCATAATTTTTGTTGCTCCTAAAATTTCTACCTAATTGAGAATCACGGGCGTGCCTGGAAGCCAGCTTTGACGGAGCTCCTGCAGCCTTGCCCAGACGTCAAGGTGGAAATGGATGGAACTGGGCCACCGTGCTGGCTGGGGCAGGGAGCACATTTCAGTGGATGATTTTTTTTTTTTTTTTGCAAACCTAATCACTTTACTATCACATAGAATTAATTTAATAGGTGCCCTATTTATCACAAAATTTATAGCTAAACTACTGAGAAAGTGTTCTTTTCTGTTTTTTTCATTTTTGAGGCTGAACACAAAGTAGTGACTATGTTTACTGCTCTGTGCCTGGTTCCCCAGTGTCTGGGTCTCATATTCATGAATTCCATATTCTCCTTGAGCAAAGGCCATAAGTCTCCAAATAAATGCATCCAGCCTGACCCCAAATGACTTGGGAAGGTTAACATTTTCATCATCTGGAAAGCTTTGGGCAATAGCCCCTTGAATTTTCCTTCTAAACCTACGCTTGGGTGTCTGGTTATGCAGGACAGACTCAGGGTGGTTGCAGGGAGGTCCGCATGCTTCTAGGCTGTTCAGTCAAGCTTTCAGCCCTCCCTCCCCTGCCCTCTCTCTGTCCTGATAAGGGCCACAGATAACCAACCAAGGGTGGACAAGCCACCTGCCAGGCCTCCTTGAGAAGTGACCGGTCCTCCGGAAGGAACCACTGACGCCGTTGGAAGGAGGGGGCCTGTGCGCCTGGCTGCGCTCCAGGCAGATGCCGCCAAGCATGGCGACCCTGCTGTTCTGGGTGAACGTACAGGAACCCGCTCCTGGCCCCTACCTTCCTCATCACATACAAACTGTAAAACCCTTGGACGCTGGCTGGACGCCGATTCCCACCCGGGGGTATGGAGCACAGGCTCACCGCTGAGTCACAGAAGAAAACCCGGGCAGGCCAGGAGGTGGGTTTGGTGTCGGGGCCGGGGCGGCAGGGGAGCCCGTCCTGGGCTCCGGCTCAGCGCGCTGCCTCTCAGGCGGCCTTTCTACCGAGACTGAGCCTCTGATCCGGGGCTCCCGGGCCCTGGCCCCGCCTGGTTCCCTGACACTTATGCTCAAGGCCACTGGGCACGACCCTGATGAGGGACCCCTCCGCTCCCCATCTCGCACCCCCAGGCTGCGCCGGCATTTAGGAGGCCTCTGGCCCCAGTATCTAGGTGCCCCCCACAGCTGTGCCCGAGCTTCAGGTGGCCTGGCAGACCGGGGATGGCACTCCACATCAAGGTGCCCGGGGCAGCCAGGCAGAGAAGAACAATTTGACCCAGGATGGCCCTGGAGCCGAGGTGCAGAGCCCTTGGTGTGCTGTGTGATCCTCTACAGTCCTCCGTACCCCCATTCCTTAGGCGTCTGGCATTTTAACTAACGACTCGGGGACGCGACTACCTTCACTCCAGGCCTGTCCCTCTAACCAAGGGCACCGCCGGCCTCCTGGGGCCTAATCGCACTGATGGGCAGAGGAAGCCGGAGGAGAGAGACTGTGGCCGCGGCCGGGCCCCGTCAGCACCGCCAGGCGGCCACGAGCATCCAGATCCAAACTCTCCTTTGTCCCCGTTTTTCTGCCTAAATGATACAAATTTCCTTTAATTCATTTCCCATTTTCCTACATACACAGAGGGAAACCTTTTCTTCGAAGTCCTCTTTTGCTCTGTTAGATACACTCTGATAAGCACGCAGAGGAAGCAATGCCAGTAAATGGCGCTAACTAAATCTGCGCTTTCAGCAGGCGGCGTGGCGGCTTCCGGAGCAAGAAAGTGGGTATTTGTGGAGCTTTGCCAAGATCTGGGTTTTCCTGACTCAGCTCACCCTCTCCCCAAATCAACTTCTGATTCTGGAAGAAAATGCCCAGTCCTTGAACGACATCCTGTCTGTGTTTGACATTTGATCACAAATCCTCTCGACAAACAGCCACATGAACCTGCAGGGGGCGCCGACCCAGGAGCGCGGGGCCAGGGCAGGAATCAGCCCCCTGAGTGAGTGGCCCGGCCAGTCCCCCCGGGAAGTCACCAGCCCCCATCTCATGACCCGCCCCACAGCAATCTTGCTGGTTTTGAAGAAAAACTGGGAGATACTAGCACAGAGCCCCGGTTTGTAACCACACGTAGCCCTGGCCGAGTCGCATGGGTGGGGCGACGGGCTCCCCTGACAGTATTCACACCCTCATCTGCCGTCCTCCGAGTGGAGGACAGATGGCTGGCCCGGCCTCTGCTGTGTAGCAGGGACCCCACAGACGGCTCCATTTTCTTCCAGGGACACCAACTAAGCCACTTTACACCCCGACCCGTGACTGGAGGAGGAGCGCGGTGGCAGGGGGCAGGCAGTGTTCCTATTGGGATCGTGGAGGCTTTTTAGTTCTCAGCTGTGTCTCTTCCCGCCAGTAACTGGACTCTTGCCCTGGGAGCCTCTGCCGGACCGAAGCCATTGTCCTTGCGCTTGGCGGGGCCGTGAAAAGGAGCTTGGGAGGACAGGTCACCGTTTGTTTGGAAGGGAAAGGGCTACAGGTCAGCGTGGGGGGAGCCAGGGGGAGGGGTGCAAAGGTCACTGATGGGAGCGAGGGGGAGACAGGCTGCTGCGGCCTCAGGAAGAGGACAGGAGGCGTTTACAAGGAAAGTCCACTTTCCCACCTGAAAATATAAACCTGTCAATTTTCATTAAATTGAAGCCAGTGAAATCCAGATGGTGCCAAATAATGAATGACTTCTAATAACCCTAATAAATTTGGATTTCATCAAAACCATGTTGCCTATGGCTGACTATCACTAACAAGAATGGGGAACTGTTAGGGGGAGCCTAACACCTGTGTGAAAATGGGTGCTGCTGACATCTTTCCCAGGTACATCAATTACAATCAAAGAGCAATAAGAATGCCAGAATGGACTTCTTTAGCACTTTGACAGGCAGGCCCTTGCATTTAAAATTAAATCCATTAATTGTAACGACTGTACTTTTGTGATCCCGTAGGTAGTGCACAAACTAATTCATGGCTTTGGCAACCACACCAGTCTTTGTTAATCAAGGATCTTGATTTATTTCACGTAGGGAGGGCTGCATGAGCCCAAAATCGCACTGATAAAGGGTCATTAGATCATCTTGTTTCCGACAGTTTATACCTCCAGAAGGTGGGCCTGAGCGGATTGGAGGAAGACGCCCAAATGGGGGTGCTCACGGCGCCCGAAGACTCACAGATGGGGGGTGCTCATGGCGCCCGCCATCCTGAAGCATGGAGGAAAGAGGCAGGGTTTCCTCTTGTCTACATCGTGAAAATTTATTTTAAATTATAAGATTTTTAATGGTGTTGGCAATTTCTTGACTCTTCCAGGTGGGAGCCATCTGACTCACCACTTTTGACGTTGCCCAGGGAGGTCAGCGGGGAGATGGGAGGACAGATGGCTGGCCCGGCCCCGTGTGGGGCTGCTGGCAGGGGAGAGGGAGTGGGCGGTGTGGCGGCCGGGGAGCAGTGGGCGCCTCTGGGCACAGCTGCAGGCTCTTGCGGGGCTGTGCCCCGGTGACAGCCTGTCTTGCCAATGGGTTTCAGCCCTGGGAAAGCTCACTATGGATTCAGTGTGACCAAGGAAATGACAGTAGAACATTCTTGGGGTGAAAGGGTTTATTCCCAACTTTATTTCCACAGTGGCAGGTCAGTCACTTGAATCCTGTCTATCAGAGCGAGTCTGCAGGCAGCAGGCTGGTCTCTGCCTCTGGGCCCCTCTGTCTGCACAGCTGTCCCAGTCTCCGTCCGCGGCACTGCCACCACCCCAGCCTCTGCTCTCCTGCAGCCTTGCAGCCGTGCCACCGCGTGGCCCAGAGCACTGGGTGGGGCTCTTCATATAGAACCAATCACATCGCATTGCCCACCCGTGTGTAGTGAGCCAGCCAATCAGGGCCAGGTGAGAATCCAGCCGCAGGCCCTTCACTCTCTCCCCGGAGCCCCAGGGGCAGGCCTCCATGGGCAAGAGGAGGGCAAGGACCTGTCCTGGGGGAGCTGGCAGGCGCGGCCGAGGGGCCAGGACAGGGCCAGGCGCCTGCAGGGACAGGGAAGGAAGGGGGGAGGGAGGGAGGAAGGACCTGGGTGGGGGGTCCCAGTGTCGATGGAGGAGGGTGGACACCACTCCCAGATGGGGACAGCATGGAGCCACGTGACGAGGACAGGACCCTGAGGCCCGGGCCTCCCCTCGGTCTTTGCTCTGGCTCTGGCTGCGCACCCCCTCCCCACCCCTCCCTGTCCCGTCCGGTCCCCAGGGCAGCCCCTCCGGTCCTCACCCCTCAGGCTGGCCACCAGGGAGGCATGGTCTTGGCCCCGCCAGTCAGTGTGCTCAGGGCAGTGCCCCGGTGAAGCTCACAGCGGGGCTGAGAAAGTGCTTTGTGCACTAACCTGAGCCAAATGCTGGTGCGCCTGGTCTCACAATTCTGCCAGGAAGACACCGCCGCAGCTGCCGGTTGCCTCTTGGCCAGGGCTGTGGGTGCGCCGATGACATCCTGACACGGCACTGTCACCTGGCGGTCACTCTGCTCTGAGAACACGGGATTCTGCACCCCAGACCTCCTCAGAAGACCATCTCCTTCTTCAGTATGAGTCCCCCAAATACTTTAAATATAAGGTAGTTGCGGTAGGCAGAGTAATGAGCCCCAAAGAAGTCCGCATGCGGTTGCCAGAGCCGGGAACGTGTCACCCTGTGGGGCAGAGGGTTGCAGGCGTGGTTATGTTAGGGATGCTGATGTGAGAGCCGGACCTGGATGGCCCAGGTGGGCCCAGGGGAGCACAGGGTCCTTGTGAGAGGGAGGGGAAGGGTCAGCATCGGAGACGACAGTGGGGGCAAAGCCACACGGAGGCTGCCAGCCACTGACGCGGTGCCTCTCGCAGCCAGAAGAGGCAAGAAAACAGACTCGCTCTAAACCTGCAGGAGAAACCAGCCCTACCAACAGCTTATGCGAACCCCCAGCTTTAGGACTGCAACAGGGCACATTTGTGTTGTTTTAAGCAACTAAATTTGTGGTCATTTGTCACAGCCATCGTAGGAAACTGATAGGACACTTACATCCTCATGTCCTTCGATTGAAAACACAAGCCCTTCTTGCTCCCTAAGAACAAAGTTTAATAGGACCAAGAAGCTTGGCCCAGAATCCCTCCCTGCTCTGGGACCAGGCCGCCAGCTGGGCTCGAGGGGCTGCAGACGCCAGCCGGCAACCAGAGGCGGGAGGGCCTGCAGGCAGCCCCATGCTCTCCCCTCTGGCCTGGGCCTGTGCCGAACGGCCGCAGACCCCGTGTCCCGAGGAAGCTTCGGACTGGCTTCTGTGGTTCATTCACGTTTCATCCTAAGACTGAAGCAGCAAACAGGCCAGTCTGTGATTGCCTAAGACATTGATAACCGATCTCTTTTTCAAAATCGTGGAGCCATTTTGGCAACACAGAGGGGACATTCTCTCCTTTGGGATTTTGATGTTTCTTTTTATTTTCATTTTCAGTCTCATTTCAATATACACTCACAAATGCTCTGTTCTCACCCAGCCACACAATGTGATGTTCATACTTTATTTTAAATCAGAGTTAAAATTTATTTTAATCTTGAGAATTTTTTCAGCTTGTGGTTTTAATACTCTGAATTCCTTGAGAAGGTTCTGGGGTTTAACAAACTCAGGTGTAGAGTCCTGCCAGGTACAGCAGATGTATGGCTACTGTACAGGGTGGCTGCCCCAGTGTGCCCCATTTTGTCACTGCGACATCCGGCTTGTTGTTGGCAGAAGGACAGCTCCCGTGCCAGGCTGAGCTCACCTGACCAAGACAGTGAAAAATCCTCAAGTATGTGCTGCTTCAGGGACAAAATACTGCTCCAGCTGTCATAAGGTCAGTCCGGACATATTGCAAGCACCATGTAAATAATAAATGAAATTAAACCTGCTTTAGCAGTGGGACACCCTCCCCGTGCAAGGAGGAGAAATGTCCCATGTCCCAGAGAGCAGGGGTGTGTTGAATGTGTCAGCAATGGAAATTTCTGGAGCAAAAACACAGGTGAAGTTATTGTTTTGCCATATGAATTGCTGATCTGGAGGTGGAGAACCTGACGGGGGCCTTCTGTCTGGGGACGGAACTAGTAACTGGAGAGATTGGGTCTGTCTAGATTTCATTTCATCTCGCGGGCTGAGTATACTTTATGGGTTTTTGTGAAAGGCATGATTGATGCTTTGAGACTCCTGGAAAAGCTCGCAGCTTTTAAAAATAATTTCTGAAAATGAATTTCTTTTTAGGGTCAGTGACTTCACTGTGCAGCTTAGGAGGACACAGGCTTTGCCAACCACAGGGTTTTAGGTGTTTTCCTCCTCCAGAATGTATGTACCCTTTTGAAATCTTTTAAAAAGATACTAGCCATGTACAATATGCACCTCTTCGTATCCTTTACATATTTGTACTCCTGACTCCAGCATTTATTTTAACACGGTATCTGCCATAGGCTAGCGATGGATGTTGGTTGATTGAGTTTCAGCCTGCAAATATTCCACCAGATGGAAGCACCAGCCTGGACTCTTGCTCCAGAATGTGTATATGAGGTGAAAAGACCCCCCCACTGAAGCCAATTTGCCTATCTGTCACGGCACAGTCCCCGTTCTGTGTGTGTGTTGGGGTTGGGGGTGGGCATGGAGAGGAGATTGACTTTCATCTATCCCCTTGCAAAATTTCCATGCATTTACCTGCAGTCACATTGCTGGACCTTAGGTCCAGAACTTTGTTGTACAACTGAAACTGTGTTCTCTGACCCACATCTCTCTGTCCCACCCCAGCCCCTGTCAATCACCATTCCACTCTTTCTGTGAGTTTGACTATTTTAGGTCATGACCATAAGTGAGATCATGCAGCATTTGTCTTTCCATGTCTGGCTTATTTTACTTAGCATGTTGTCCTCTAGCTCCATCCGTGTTGCTGTAAAGGACAGGATTTCCTTCTTTTACTGAGGTTGAATACCATCCATTATACAAATATACCACGTCTTCTTTGCCCACTCATCTGTGGAAGGACATTTAGCTTGTTTGCACATCTTGGCTATTTTGAATAATGCTCCAGTGAATGGGGGTGCAGAGATCTCTTTGAAATTCTGATTTCAAATCCTCTGTATAAGCACCCAGAAGTGGGCTTGCTGGATCATGTGGTGGCTCAGTTTTTACTTTTTGGAGGAAGCTTTAAACTGCTTCCCATGGCAGTTGTACTGATTTACACGCTCGCCACCAGTGCTCAGGGCTTCCCTTCTCTCCACATCCTCACCAACATTTGTCATCTTTTGTTTTTTTGATAACAGCCTTTCTAACAAGTGTGGGGTATTATCTCGTGGTGTGATTTGCATTTCCCTGATGATCAGTGATACTGAGCATCTTTTCATGTGCCTGTTGGCTGTCTGTATGTCTCCTTTGGAAAAATATCTGTTGAGGCCTTTGCGCATTTTTTGTAAATTAAGGTATCATTGATCTACAATCTTATGAGGGTCTCACATGAGCAACATTGTGGTTTCGACATTCACCCATAACATCAAGTCCCCCCCACCCCATTACAGTCACTGTCCGTCAGCATAGTGAGATGCCGTGGAGTCACTACTTGTCTTCTCCGGGCTGTGCTGCCCTCCCCGTGCCCCACACACTGTGACTGCTGACCACACAGCCCCCCAATCCCCTTCCCCCTCCCTCCAAGGTCTTTGCCCATTTTTCAATCTGGTTATTTGATTTTGCTCTTGAGATGTATGAGTTCTTTATGCTTTTGCATATTAACCACGCATCCCGTCTGTGTTTGCACGTACTCTCTCCCGTTCTGTAGGCCTCCTTTCCCCTTGTTGATGGCTTCCTGTGCCGTGCACAGCTTTGCAGTGTGGTGTCATCCCGCTTGTCTACCTTCAGCCGGCCCTTCATCCCTCCACCACACAGGCACTAACCAGGTTCCCAGAAAGCAGCTGGGATATGGTCTCACTTTGTTCTCCTTTTTGAAATGATCCTTTCCTCCCTAGAGTTACTCTAAAAAGATTAGGAATCAATAGGCTCTTCAGCTCAGAGCGCCATCAACCTTGCCACTGGCCGACCTCAGGCCAGCAAGCGTGCTGACAACAGTGAGGGAGTAAATAAGGAGGCAGGAGAAGCAGTCCCCCCGGGATCCCGTGTCTCCAGAGGTTGGTAGTGGCTGCTGGTGCCTCCCCGATCCCAAGGGAGAATTCTGAATTATGGTGAGGGGGACAGGCTGAGCACAGGAAGGACATGAGCCACAGGAGCAGAGCCCCATGGGGGATGCGGGCTGCGGGCGCAGGGACCCCTCTCTCTCCCACAGGTGCCCTCTTTAACTGCTCTCAAAACTCCCTTCAAATTCCTTGACTTTTTACAAATACATTTTTCTTATTTTAACTGTGTAAAATACACATAAAGAAACTTATCATCTTACCCATTTTTAAGTGCACAGTGCAGGGGCATAAATTACGCTCACACTTGTGCAACCGCCACCAGCCCTCCCTGGAACTTTCCATCTTCTCGGTAGAAACTGGGCCCCATTAAACACTACCCCCTGCCCCGCCTCCCTCCACCTGTCAGTGTCCTCACAGACTGACCGCGCTGGTCATGCGCCGAGGGCCATGCGTGCCGTAGACAAGGAGGGAAACGACCAGCACGAACAACTAAAAGAATTCAAGGGCGCCGCCCCTGAGGATTGGGGGTGCGGTTGGTAAAGACCTAATTTTAAAAATGTTTTTGATATACAGAAATCTGAACCTATTTAATGTCTACAACTTGGTGAGTTTGGAGCTGAGTAACCGCCCACAGTACCATCAATACACAGTGGACCTGACCATTGGCCACATCCAGAAGTTTCTTCCCACCCTTTTATTATTATTATTAGATATTTTTTGGTGATAACATTTAAAACATCTACTCTCTTAGCCAATTGTTTGAGTGTAGAATACTAAATTGTTAGTTACAGGCACCATGCTGCACAGTGGCTCTCTAAGACTTATTCATCTTGTGTGACCGAAACTTTGTCTAATGACGCCCCATTCCCCCCTTCCTCCAGCCCCTGGCAACCACCATTCTACCCTCTCCCATTTTTTTTGTTTTTTGTGTTTTAGTATAAATAGATGTTATTGAAGTCAGTACCTTTGTCCTGGGACAGAAGGTCATGTCTACATAAGACAAATTGTAACATTTCCCAATTTCTAAAAGGAATGTCAAGGAATTACATCTTATGACATTACAAAATGTCAAAGACACATTTTAGAAGCATTTGCAGCCATTTCTGAAGAAATGCTTGTAACACTGTCATGTCCTTCTGTGAGTCTGGCTATTCTAACCCCCCATAAGTGGTATCACACAGTATCTGTCCATCCTGCCAGGCCTACGTGACTCGGCGTCATGTCTTCCAGGTCCACCCGTGTTGTCAAGAACGCAGGGTTTCCCTCTTCTTTCAGGAGGATAGTATCCGTTGTAGATACACCACATCTGCTTTATTGCTCCTGTGTCAGCGGGCACTCAGGCTGCTTCTCTGTCTCGACTAGTGTGAGTCATGCTGCAATGAACTTGGGGGTGCAGATATCTCTTGGGGATACTGATTTCAACTCCTTGGGTACATTCCCAGAAGTGGGATTGCTAGATCACGTGACATTTCTGTTTTCAGTTTTCTGAGGACCCTCCATTCGGCTGTCCACAGCGGCTGCACCAACTGACATTCCCACCAACAGGGAAGAAGGGTGCCTTTTCTCTGCATCCTCACCAACACTTGTTATTTCTTGTCTTTTGGATGGTGGCCATTCTGACTGGTGTGAGGGGACATCTCATTGTGGTTTTGATTTGCATTTCCCTGTTGATGAGGAATGCTGAGGACCTTCCATGTGTCCGTGGGCCATTTGTATGTCTTCTTTGGAGAAATGACTTTTTGGGTCCTTTGCCCATCTTTTAATCTGGTTACTTGTTCTTGTGCTATTGAGTACTAAGAGAGATCTCTTTTTGTTAAAAGCTTTGCAGCCTTATTCAATTTTGAGAACCATGTTTGCGTGTTACTTTGATAAACATTAAAAAAATAATCTAAAAAAGAACAAACTTTTCAAACTGTACTATTATACAAGGACACACATGTGGGCAGTACAATGGAATGATGTGGAATGGCAGAAGGCACATCAGCCTTGGAAGACACCTCTGGGGTGGGAGGGAAGGGAGCCTAGGAGACAGCATGCTGGGCTGGTGCCTGCGTCAACAATGTGACATGTTATGTCTTTTAGGAAAAAGGGTGTGAAGCAAATGTGGGAAAGAGTTCTTAAATCTAGGTGATGTGTACACAAGTATTCAAGTATTTGCTGTACTTGTGTTTGAAATATTTCATAAGAAAAATAAAAGAGACAGAAACTCCCTATTACAATTTTTGTCCAAAATGTATTTCTGCCAATATGTTGATATGGACTCTGTCAAAAATGGGGCAGGAGTCTTGTAAATTGAGCCTGGAATATCTTGTCATTCCCGATCAAGGAAGCTTGATCTACTTTGCATATTTAAAAATTTACTCCAATAAGAAGCTATAAAAATTTTCATCCTATTAGAAGCATGACTCTGGGCCATCTGCTTGCTTGTGTCTGAGCTGCTTCTGGGTCTTCACCACCAAAAGCAAAATCATAAAGGAATACTGAAAACCACTAGATTGTAACTTTAAATGGGTGAATTTTATGGTATGTGAATTATAATTTCAATAAAGATGTTCTGAAAACATTGCAAAAAAATTTTTTTTCATGCAATTACCTAAGCAGATGAAACTCATTCATTGCCACCCACTTTCAGATCTGCAGCTAAGGCTGAGGGTTCCCAGGAGCTGGTGTGCCGGGCTGGCGCCTGCCGCAGAGAACTTACCCAGCCTTGCCTGGGAGGCAGACTGCTGGCCCTGCCCGGTGGTCCCAGGGCTCCTGGGCGGAGGGAGTGCCCGGCAGCCTGTGCAGCCTGAGCCCCGGCTAAACATGCTGGAAGTCCTGAAATGTAAGGGAAAAGGCCCTCTTTTTGAAACCTGAGTGAGATAATTTCAGGATAATAAGCAAGGCATGATGTTTAGGTAGAGAATGAGAATTGGAAATGCATCCACGCAGGTCATTTTCTTGACTTGTCTGAGTTCAAATTTTCTAATCTGTAAAATGAGAGGGTTGGACAAGATCCATGGCTATCAATCTTTGTTCTAGTTAATATTGATCTATTTAATGTCTGTATGTCAGTCTTTGCACCTCAAAAATACGTAAAATATTTTAAAGTAATCACATTTCCTCAGGGAAAATATAAACCTAGTTATCAAATTTAATTTGAAAGATGAGATACAGGTGGATTAAGGAGGGTTGCTTTCTAGTACGATATTTGACAAGGGAATGTGTGCTCATGGCTCCACATTTATTTCCTATTATACTCTGTTTTTCATGTGAAACCCAAATTCCAAAAAATGATCAGGTTGTCATTTGAAATTCTTTTTTAACAATTTTTTTTATTAAGGTATTATTGATATACACTCTTATGAAGGTTTCACATGAAAAACAATGTGGTTACTACATTCACCCATATTATTGAGTACCCCCTATGCCCCATTGCAGTCACTGTCTGTCAGTGTAGTCAGATGCCACAGAGTCCCTATTTGCCTTCTCTGTGCTACACTGTCTTCCCCGTGACCCCACACACACCATGTGTGCCAGTCATGATACCCCACAATCCCCCTCTCCCTCCCTCCCCACCTGCCCTCCCCCACCCCTCCCCTTTGGTAACCGCTAGTCCCTTCTTGGAGTCTGTGAGTCTGCTGCTATTTTGTTCCTTCAGTTTTGCTTCGTTGTTATACTCCACAAACAAGGGAAATCATTTAGAATTTGTTTTTCTCTGCCTGGCTTATATCACTGAGCATAATGTCCTCCAGCTCCATCCATGCTGTGCAAATGGTAGGATTTCATTCTTTCTTATGGCTGAATAGTATTCCATTGCGTATATGTACCACATCTTTTTTTTTCTGTTTTCAAGTTTTAATTGTGCAGATACAATTTTTATAGGTGACACATTTATATTGTTTTGATAGCAACAATAACAAAAATCACTTAATAATGGAAACCTTTCCAAACATCTGTTTTTAGTAGGGAGTGTTAGTCCATATATTAAATATAAATAAAGTTTAATATCAATTCACTTCCATCTTAATACCTTAATAATTTTAAACAAAATTGAGTTTCTGAATTCTGAAATTTGGAATGTGTTAATAACACAAAAAAGACCTCTCATACTTTCTGAAAAAAAGAAAGAAATAGACTAACTATAAATCTCTGGTTCAACCATAGTTATTGCTTAGCTTTTGCTTATAGTTAGCACCTGTTATTTTCAAACTATTGTCAGACTGATTTTATGAAATAATTTTCCAAATAAGCAGGAAAAAAGCTTGAATTTTAGAGTTATTTTAGTGTATTACTTGATGTTGCTTAATTGTCTAATGATTCTTACTTGGAAGTGAGACTTATTTTATTGCATTTTATTCTCTGTTAAATGAAACTTAGTAGTTATAACAAATGTTTAATCAGGATTCTTTTACTATGGACAAAATGGATTACTGGGTGTTAACTGTGTAAATTTAAAATGAAAAATTAACAGCTTGGCTTTCATCCTTCCAAATATCATATATATATAATTAATATAAAATCACATGAGCAACATTGTGGTTACTAGATTCCCCCATTATCAAGTCCCCCCCCCACATACCCCATTACAGTCACTGTCCATCACTGTAGTAAGATGCTGTAGAATCACTGCTTGTCTTCTCTGTGTTGTACTGCCTTCCCGTGTCTGCCCCCACATTATGTGTACTAACCACAATGCCCCTTATTCCCCTTCTCCCTCCCTTCGCACACACCCTCTCCTGTCCCTTTCCCTTTGTTAGTCCATTCTTGGGTTCTGTGAGTCTGCTGCTGTTTTGTTCCTTCAGTTTTTTCTTTGTTCTTATTCTCCACACATGAGTGAAATCATTTGGTACTTGTCTTTCTCCACCTGGCTTATTTCACTGAGCATAATACCCTCTAGCTCCATTTTTTGGCTATTGTAAATAGTGCTGCAATAAACATAGGGGTGCATATGTCTTTTTGAAACTGGGATCCTACATTCTTAGGGTAAATTTCTAGGAGTGGAATTCCTGCATCAAATCGTATTTCTATTTTCAGTTTTTTGATGAACCTCCATATTGCTTTCCACAATGGTTGAACTAGTTTACATTCCGACCAGCAGTGTTGGAGGGTTCCCCTTTCTCCACATCCTCACCAGCACTTGTTGTTCTTCGACTTTTTGATACTGGCCATATTAACTGGTGTGAGGTGATATCTCATTGTGGTTTTATTTGCATTTCCCTGATAATTAGTGATGTGTTCGCCATCTGAATTTCTTCTTTGGAGAAGTGTCTGTTCATATCCTCCACCCATTTTTTAATCAGGTTATTTGCTTTTTGGTTGTTGAGGCATGGGAGTTCTTTATATATTTTGGATGTTAACCCCTTGTTGGATATGTCATTTACAAATATATTCTCCCATATTGTAGGATACCTTTTTGTTCTGCTGATGGTGTCCTTTGCTGTACAGAAGCATTTTAGTTTGATGTAGTCCCATTTGTCCATTTTGCTTTTGTTTCCCTTGCCTGAGGAGATGCATTCAGAAAAAAGTTGCTCATGTTTATATTCAAGAGATTTTTGCCTATGTTTTCTTCTAAGAATTTTATGGTTTCATGACTTACATTCAGATCTTTGATCCATTTTGAGTTTACTTCTGTGTGTAGAGGGTTAGACAATAATCCAGTTTCATTCTCTTGCATGCAGCTGTCCAGTTTTGCCAACACCAGTTGTTGAAGAAGCTGTCATTTCCCCATTGTGTGTCCATGGCTCCTTTATTGTATATTAATTTTTCATATATGCTTGGGTTTACATCTGGGCTCTCTATTCTGTTCTGTTGACCTACAGGTCTGTTCTTGTGCCAGTACCAAATTGTCTTGATTACTGTGGTTTTGTAGCAGAGCTTGAAGTCAAGGAGCATAATCCCCCTTTATTCTTCCTTCTCAGGATTGCTTTGGCTATTCAGGGTCTTTTGTGGTTCCACATGAATTTTAGAACTATTTGTTCTAGTTCATTGAAGAATGCTGTTGGTATTTTGATAGGGATTGCATTGAATCTGCAGATTGCTTTAGGCAGGATGGCCATTTTGACAATATTAATTCTTCCTATCCATGAGTATGGGATGTATTTCCATTTATTGGTATCTTCTTTAATTTCTCTCATGAGTGTCTTGTAGTTTTCAGAGTATAGGTCTTTCACTTCCTTGGTTAGGTTTATTCCTAGGTATTTTATTCTTTTTGATGCAATTGTGAATGTAATTGTTTTCCTGATTTCTCTTTCTGCTAGTTCATCATTAGTGTATAGGAGTGCAACAGATTCCTATGTATTAATTTTGTATCCTGAAACTTTGCTGAATTCATATATTAGATCTAGCAGTTTTGGAGTGGATTCTTTAGGGTTTTTTATGTACAATATCATGCCATCTGCAAACAAGGACAGTTTAACTTCTTCCTTACCAATCTGGGTGCCTTTCATTTCTTTGTGTTGTCTGATTGCCATGACTAGGACTTCCAGAATTATGTTGAATAAAAGTGGGGAGAGTGGGCATCCTTGTCTTATTCCCAATCTTAAAGGAAAGTCATTTGAAATTTTTAAGTTAAAATTTCTTTTGCATACCAGTTCTACAATGTCTTAATTACAAAGTCTCAGGGCTTCTGCTCTTAAATAGATTGGGAATCTGATCACAATTTCCAGTTTCAAGAGGAAAACATCCATGCGTGTGAAACCTTATATTGCCTTTCCCAAACAGCAATCATTCTTGTGATTGTTCTCTGATAAGTTGTCATTGGTTGAGAAGCAACTAAATAAACTTTGTGTTCACATGTATACTAGATTTCTTTTTTTTTTTTTCATGGCTTTGATTCCGTTATAGCAGAGAAGAAATTTGGCCTTAAAAGTTTAGTTTTATTCAAATCCTAGGTGGACACCCAAGGAATTAAAAGTAGGGACTCAAACATAGCTGTACAGCAATGATGGTACAACACTGTTCATGGTACAGAAGGTGAGGACACCCCAATGTCCATCAGTGAAAGGATGGGTAAACTAAATGTGGTCGGTTCATATAACACAGTAGAAGGAAGGAAATTCAGACATAGCTACAACATGGCTGAGCCTTGAGAACATGCTGAGTTGAATCCTGTGGCCACAGAGGGCATGTACTACATGGCTCTTGAGGTCCCTAGAGGATTCGGAGTCACAGACAGAAAGCAGGTGGTGGGGGCCAGGGGCAGGGGAGGGCAGTTAGTGTTTGATGCAGATAGTTTCAGTTTGAGAAGATGAAGAAGTTCTGGAGATGGTAGTGGGATGGCTGCCCAAGAGCCTGAATGCCAGTAACGGCACCAAGCGGCGGACCTCAAGTGCTTAGAATGGTTAAGTTTTATGTTGTGGGTATTTTACCACAATAAAAAAGATCTATAACAATGTCGGGCTCAGCTTATTCATGAGAACCCTCCTGTTGATTGGACGTGGCGTGGGCAAGGTTCTGGAGGAGGAGCTAGAAAACTTTCTCTGGCTCCTTGTAGGAAACCGTCTGCTACGTTTGCGTTGACTGTGTGTGTAGCTGTGCAGGAGCCCCTGCCAGCTGGGATCCCTGCGCTGTGACGCCCAGGTACTAAGGATTCTCTTGCTTTCGTTAGATTACTGACAGCAGGAAGACTTCCCTCACAAGGAGACCTGCCTGCCAGTCGTCTGCTACTGAGAATGTGTTCGCTCCCCTAGAATCCTGCTCCATCTGTCCGCGGACGGTCGGGAGCGCTTCCTGCCTCCTCGAGGGTGCGGGGAGGAGGGCGTCTCCATGGCCTGAGTAGGGGCCGGGTAGGCGATGGAGAGAGCAGCGCGGCAGCCGCTCTGGGCGGGCAGCGGGTGCACCGCACACGCACTGGGCCCGCTACAGCGCTGGTGGGGAGGACCCCGGGGCCCTGGGACAGCCGACAGCGGCCCCCCCTGCGGCGGCAGGGAGCAGGGAGCGGCGCAGGAGGGCCTCCCGGAGGCAGCCGCCGCGGGAGCAGAGCGGGGGGCAGTGCCGGGCAGCCCTGCACGGTGCCAGGTCGGGCCCAGGCTGCGCCAGCGCGGACGAGGTGTCTGTCCAGCGCATCCTCTCCCCGGGGCCACGAGCCGCAGCTGGGGGCTGTGCAAACGCTCTCCCTCTCGGTTCTCTGAAACCTGCGGACGTGCGTCCCTCTGAACACCTGCGGCTGGGAAGGGAAGGTCGTGGCCCCTTCAGCGGCCTGGGAGGCGCGGCCACGCAGCTGGAAGGGGACAGGCTTTTATGCTCCACGTGGCGAGGTCTTGAGGGGAAAACTGCTCAGAGCGAGGCACACGCGGCCTCCGGCGGGGGGAGTGGTGGAGGCACAAAGGCAGCGGGGGCCGCACGCGGGGTCCTGGGCGCCCCTCGGCCCAGCCGCTGCCGACTCAGTCACCGCTTCCAAGCACGCTTCCTGATCAAATGAGATTCAAGATTCGCGGCAGCTGAATGTAGTCTCTGCTTCTCAGCTGGATTCTGAACTAGGGAAGAACCTCTGCGCCTCCCTCCCCGGTGACTCGGAAGGTGATCAGAGGCGGAGGGAGGCGGAGAGAGGCGGTGGCGACGGGTCGGGGGTCGGCTGGACGCGCGCAGGACGCTTCCTCGTAAGGCCTGGACTTGCCTAAGTCCGAAGCTTCCGGGCAGCCTCTCGAAGGAAACTGAGTCTGGCCCCTGCGACACGCCTCAGTGTGCGGGCCCGGGTGCCCTGCGGTGCCGGCGGCGGGCTGGGGTGGGGCCGGAGCAGCTGGTGGAGAAGCACTTCGTTGGGAAAACACCTTTCCTGAAAGAAGAGTGTCAGTCCTCCGGTGCCCGGCCCAGCCCCGAGGGGGCCAGGGTGCAGACCCCGAGGCTGGACTGCCTGCCTCTCAGCCCCTGGGGCTGGGGCCTCGGTGGCACGCCTCGCCTTGTCTCAGTCCCTGGCCGTTGCAGACCAGGTGGGCAACCTCGGGTGGAGCTGGGCACGGGCAGGCGGTATCGCAGCCCCACCAGCGACTCTGTCCGGAAAACTCCATTGACCAAGAATGCTTCTCTGGAAAGAAGCCCTGGAAATGAGAACTCTCTCTAGATACTCGTCTGTCAGTCTGTCAGGGAGTGAATACTGCAGCCGGCGCCGAGGTCCAGCTTGACTGTTTTTCCCAGTGCCGGGCCTGCAGCCCTGGCCTTACCGTGCCTTGCAGGCCCACAGTTGTGTTAGCCTCACAGGTTGCCAGGACACCGCAGGGCTCCAAGTTTTGGGGGGCCAGGGATCTGGGAGTGGTGTAGTGGGGCAGCCCTCCCTCAGGGTCTCCCCAGAGCTGACAGGCTCACCCAGACTTCCTGGAGGGCACCAGCAGGGGCCTCAGCTCTCTGTTATCAGCCGTGTTTTATGTCCTGTGTTCTGAGGCTTTCACTTCTGGGGCCTGGACCCTGAGGGTCTGCCCACCCCAGGGTCAGCCAGTTGCAGAGATCATAACACACATCTGCGAGCACACTTGACAAATGCAAACCAACCCGTTTGGTGCCCACACCCTTGTCACCTCCCCTGTGGGGCTTTCACACTCCAGACCACTGTCCACCTGCTCTAGTCACCCCGGGCCAGGTCCCAACAACCAGAGCCACCCAGATCATTCAAGCCAGCCAATCCTGAGCCAGGTGACCTGCCTCACCCCTTCCTTCCTGCAGAAACCACAGCAAAGGCTCTTGCCCAGGCCCCATCCACATGTGCTCTGGTCCTTCCCAGGGGGCCCCACATGGCACGGTGCATCCCCTCCTCTTGGGTCTGTGAGTAACTGTCTTCAGTGACAGTCACCCCCTCACCTGCTGGTCTCACCATGCCTAGACTGGACTCCCAGCCCGGTCTTCCCCATGTCTCTCAAACACTCATCACCTGCTGCTACAGACATCGGTGAAGGCACAGTGGAGGCCCCACCTGCTCAGAACGTGCTCAGGTCACAGCTGACCCACGTGGCCTGGCTGCACGTGGAGAGCTCTGACCCAGGCCCGAGTTTTCTGGGTTTTCTTGCAGGCTCCCTGCTGCTCGGCCTTGGCTCCTAGACGAACTACTCGTACCAGAGAGATTTACTACCCTAAATATATCTGTATCTCAATTCAATGAAAATGTTAAGGATACTGTGATGGTCTTGCGCCAGTGTAATTTTAAATAAAACGTCTTCATTCCCTGGCAGCAAACGCTGCCCTGATGTTTAACTACTGGGAAGTACTTACATGAAGTGGTCTCTACAATATCGTCTTCACAACGGTGGCTTGCTTCACAGCACCTTTTCCCCACAGTAAACAAAGCTTTAGGGGACTCTTGAGGCAAAGCCTCATCTATGGTACTAGAAATGAATCCCTGGCTGACTGTAGATTTGAAGCAACATATCTTAGGGGGAAAACACCAGGCTTTGAGTGACCCAGTAAGTCTGGATTTGAATCCTAGCTGTGCATGGCCCAGATGTCAAACTTGTTTAACTCTTCCTAAGCTCTAGTTGCTGCATTTGTGAGGTGTGGACAGTATTTCCCTCATAAGTTTGCTGCGAGACGTCATGAGACTGCGTATCTGTAATGCTGGAGAGAAAATGAATGCTCAGTACGTAGCAGCTTTTATTTTCCACCGTTGTGATCATATACTCCAGCAGTTCATTATCTTTAGGTGACTTTGAACAGAAGTGTAAGTACATCTTTCCAGAGCACAGTGCGCTTGGAGATTTTAACACTGCAGCCGAGCCTGCGAGGAGCTCTCCTCAGCTCTCCTCGGCTCTCCTGGCAGCTGACGGCCGTCCTGGGTGAGTTGGAGCGTTTGCAATTGGGCCTCCTGCTTCCCACACACTGACTGGCTGCCAAACACAGTGTAATTGCCTAACCTCTTTAAATGATTAAAATGATGATAATGCATAAAAATAGCATCAGGAAAATGTTAACAGCATTATTATCAATCCTTGACCTTTTGATATTGTTATTGTTAAACTTTCATTTTGACCTATGAACTTACCAAAATGCCCTTCTGAGTACAGACAGTGCTAATAACAATAGCCAACAACCTAATCAATACGTCTGTATCACCACAACAGAGGTCTCAGGGGCCATGCAGGCCAGACCTGTGCCTTCTGCCCAAGGAGGCATATTACCCACTTGGCAGATGAAGACGGTGAAGTGAAATGACTCACCCCAAGTCGTGCCCCTGGGGAAGGCTGGGGGCCTGGGGCTCAAGTCTGCCCCAGAACATTGTTTTACAACCAGAAAAACATCTAAACCTTTGGTTTCCTTTGAAAGTTGAAAGCATGTATGGGTATTTGTGAACATTGTTTAATCCACCAGTGACAGTATGAATAAGGTTTTGTTGATGAATAACATGGCTAGCTACACAATGTAACTTGAAATTATGACATGCAGGCCATTTTGTATTGGATGCAGTTCAGTTTTTAGCAAAACTAGATTAATAAATAAATCATGGGCCTTAATCTTAAAGAGCTTTAGGATAAACAGAAGAAGAGGTAGAGGTGGACCAATGCAGAGTTTTGTCATGAAATCAGGAGCTTGTTCAGCTCCCTAGTCTGCACACCCGGAGCGCAGTCAGCAGCCCCTCCCGGTACCCCATCCGAACACAGAGTCAGCCTCTGCCTGTCGTCCCGCCCCGGGTTCCTGGCCCCTCCGCCCTGCAGCTCCGCCAGAATTATGTGATGAAGTTGCATCAAAGGACCTGGAGCAAGAGCCAGGCCTTTGGGGAACAGCTCTGCCTGGAGTGTGGCCATGGCAGGGCTCCGAGAGCCCTGCTGGGCCCAGGCTCTGGCCAGGGTGCCTCTGAGGCCCGGCACAGCCTCCGACGAGCATGGCAGCTGTTTCCCTGTTTTTCCCAGTTGAGCAGCAGCTCTCTGTCACTGCAGCAGCAAAAGAGGCTGCTGGTCCTGGCGACCGGAGCTCTGGCCTTGGCTTCCCACATGCAAATGCCACATGTGTGGGCTATCCTGGGCCCACAGCAGGTGAGCCCCACAGTGGCGGTGTGGCCATGGGCCTCAGCAAAGGCCCAGCCCAGAGGGCACCCTAGTCGCACCATGCGAGCTCTCAGGGTGCAGCATGGCCTCAACGTCAGCTCCAGGAGAGCGATGTGCAAGTGAGGAGGAAGGTGCCAAGGAGCAGGCAGAAGGACCTGTTTCCGGTGGTCCTGCAGCCACCGCAGTCACTTCAGCTCAGGACTCTCAGTGGGATCCAAGGTGGGGGGCGAGGGGACTTCCCTCCGGGATGCGCCCCAGGCCTGAGCCTCCTATAGCCCAGGGCAGGGCCAGGGGTCACCGTGGAGCAGGCTCAGATGGGGTCCCCAGCCGTCGCAGAGCAATTTCACAGCAGAGCTCCACACAGTGGGCATCCGGAGCCCAAGACACCAGCTCAGGGGGACAGAGACATGGGGTTTCAGACACTGGGGTGAGAGAGAAAGGCACCTCAAGTCAGGCCTGGTCTGGGCCTGCCCCCAGATCTGTGAAGTTTGCAGGACAGGAGGTACGTGGGCCGAGCACCACTCTCCGAGAGGGGGTTTGCACACGTGGACCCTGTCCCCCTGGGTGTGGAGGACTAGGAACGCCCCACATGGACTCCTGATACCTGGGACGAAAGACAAGTTGGGTTTTCCTGACCCTAAAGTCTGATCTTCCCTCCTTTCCAAGGCCACTGCACCCCGCTGTGGTCTCGTGTGACTGCTGGCTTCCCTGTGGTTTCCCCTACGACCTGGGGGCCTAAATAGGAGTGTGTTCTGTTCCACATTTGTGAGCTTCCTGAATTTTCTGTCATGGATTTCCAGTCCCATTCTGCTGTTGTCAGAGAACACACCCTGGGTGATCTCTACCCTTTTCCGCGGATACAATTGGTTTTATGACCTATCCTACAGAACATACCGCATGCCTGACCCCGCAGGTGTGTTTGGGGACATTCCCCGGAGGTCCGCTCTGTCAGGCCAGGTGGCAGCAGTGCCCAAACTTCTCTCACCTGTGGATCTCCCGTCGTGATGTTCTGTTATTCAAAGCAGGGTACCACGGTCTACAGAGATTAAGGTTGAATTGCCTATTTCTCCCTTTTATTTCTGTTAGCTTTTAATTCTTTTTTACTTTAACCTTGCAAAGTGATTCAATATTTGTTCTTTAACTTCTCCCGGAATATAACAGGAGAGGAGCATATATCCAAGTTCCGGGCTTCTTATTGTTGCCATTTCATTAACGAATGTTAGGGACTTTGTGTGCCCCACCCAAACCCCATTCCTAGGTCAAAATCCTAACCCGCAGTGTGATGGTGTCAGGAGATGGGGCCCTTGGAGGGTGAGCAGGCCCTGAGGGTGGGGCCCCCATGAGTAGGATCAGCGTCCCTGTAAATGGGACCCCGGCACTCTCCCTCCCCCTGACTCCACGTGAGGACACAGCGGGAAGCTGCCATCTGCAGATCCGGCGACAGGCTCTCACCAGACACTGGGCCTGCGAGGTCAGTCAGTCTCAGACGTCCAGCCTCTACAACTGTGAGGATTAGATTCTTGTTGTTCATAAGCCACCTGGTCTGTGGAATTCTGTTACAGCAGCCTGAACTAACACCATTAAGTTTCTTTTTCTAGAGAAATTTATCATTAAAATTATTATGCACACAGAAAGTGCATTAAGATATAACCACACTTTAAAGAATAATGCCAGAGCAAACCGTCCTGGAAAGACCATGCAGGATAAGAAATAACGTTGCTAGTACCTGAGACGCTCCCTCCAAGATCTTCCCTGGTCAGTAGCAACCATCCCCACTTTTGTGACAAACTTTTCTATGTATTTCTTTATAGTTTTATCCATTGGAATTTCTTGTGTATTTTATTGCTGGGGAACTTCAATGTGAGCACGTCATCCCATTGCGTGAGTTCTGATGACTTCTCCCAGACACTGTGGTTGGACATGATTTGGGATGTAAGATGAGGACAGAGAGTATTCCCAGCCTTGGGTGTAACCGTGGCCTTGGTGTCCATTTAACGAATGTCCTCTTCGGACTCAGAGTCTCTGTGGCCTACACCTACACAGCTCACCAGCGGCCCCAGGATGATCCCAAAGGAGAGGGGGGGTATCTTCTGGGGACAGCAAGGAAGAGACCCCATCACATGTAAGCCTGTGCCCTGTGACACAGCCGTGTCACATTAGGGTGTCTATCTGCAGAAAGAACTCATTCTGGGGGGCGAGAATGTTCTTGAAACAAACTTGTAACAACAAAATAGTGTCAACTTAGGTGTCAAGCAATAGGAAGATGGTGAAAGAATAAATTATAGCCCATCCACACAACGGGATTCTAAGCAGCCAATAAAACTAATCTGGTAGATTCTAAGTACTGTCATGGAAAGATATTGATGGTACATTTTTGTACACAAAGAGAAAGCTGCTGGGAAACTTGGGGGCAATTTCTTTTAAAAAACAGAGCAATCCTAAATCGTGTGGCACACAGAATAATACTCCTCCCCACCAAAAGGCATGTACACAGCACGGACAGGACTCAGCAATAATGAAAGAGTGCACCAGTGGCACAGTCAGCACTTCGGTGGCCTCAGGATGAGGTTGCATGAAAAAGCTACTCCCAAAAGGTCACACATGTGCTGTGTGATTCCATTTGTCAGGCAAAATGGCAAAATCTTGCCCCCTCATCCTAATCCCCAGAACCTGTGAATATGTTACCTGGCAAGAGGTACTTTACAGATGTGATTAAATTAAGGATCTTGAGGGCTTCAGATTTCTGGAACAGTAGGATAATAAGTGTGTGTCATTTAAAGCCACTAGGTTTGAGGTAATTGTTACAGCAGTGATAGGAAACTAAGATAGGTATACAGACAGGGGATAGATGATAGATAATTGATAAATAGATAGGTGGACAATTGATAGGTAACTGATACACTGAGCATCTCAAAGATAGAACGATGAGGATGTAGGGCAGATGGGAAGTTTCATTTACTACTTTATGTTGGGATTGTTTTGATTTTTTAAGTAATTAACATGTATTACTATTTTAAACAATAAATCCTTATAATAAAATATAAGCAATTTTTACTGAGCGTCTGAATTATTATGAGGTAACAGGGAAGAAAAGACATGGATGACCGCCCTGATGGAAGACACTCATTCCTTCTCCCCAGCTGCTAATTGCAAAAGAACTTCTGGGACAATCTATGACATTCACCTAGAATCTTCAGATAAATGGAGAAGGCCTCCCAAGCTTCCAGAAACAATAGCTTAAAAATAGATTGTGTATTTAACACAGATTCATTTGGAGCAAAGGTACAGAAGAAAGGAAGCAGAAATTAAGAGGAACACATGCTTTCTGATGGAGCGTGAGACATTCAGGGCTTCTGCAAACACTAGAAGACCTCACCTAATGGAGGTCTTTATATATATATATATATATATATATATATATGCATAATATATATTTGGCATTCAAGATGTTTATTATTTTTATTTTAGACAGTGTTTAAATTTTTATTTTGAGGTAGTTACAGATGCACACACAGGAAGTTGCAATCACAGGACAAAGAGGTCCTGTGTGCCTTCCACTCCCTCCCATGGTGACATTAGCACATGTGTTTGTAGGTCTACATGTTCTTATCATGTGTATACTCATGTAACCCCACCAACTGAGACCCTGACCCGTTGCACCCCACAGGCCTCCCGCCTGTGTCAGCTACTCAGCTAGTCTCTGTCTCTGTGGTTTTGCCATTTTGCCTGATAAATGGAATCACACAGCACATGTGTGACCTTTTGAGAGTGGCTTTTTCATGTAACCTCATCCTGAGGCCCCAAAGTGCTGGGTGTGCCACTGCTGCACTCTTTCGTTATTGCTGAGTCCTGTCCATGCTGTGGAAATTCCACAGTGGGTTAGATAGTCACCCTCTGAAGGACATTTCAGTGGTCCCCAGATGTGGCCACACACACACAGAGCTGATGTGAACATGTGCATACCAATGTCCTGTAGACGTCAACGTTTATCACCTGGGATTAAGGTGCAGGAGTGTGATTGCTGGGCTGTAGGGTGAGTGTGTATTTCATTTTTTACGGAAGAAACTGCCAGTGTCTTTCCGTAATGGCTTTAACATTTTACATATGGGATGTCCAGTTTCTCTGCCTCTCTGGCAGCATTTGGATGCCACTATTTATTTCAGCTGTTCTCACATGTGTGTGATAGTTACATGATTTTAACCTACCTCTTCTCACTGCCTGTTAGTAATGACGGCTTAAGTAACAGATTTTTGAGGGGGCATCTCACAGCACTGCAGTGGGCAGCAGCTGAGCTGGGGGCTTTTTCAGGCTTGAGTCTGCAGTTGCCAAGAGGAACTCGGACAAGGATGTGATAAGTGGACTAGAATTGTACTTCACGGGTAGTAGGGCCTCAGGTCAGCACATATGGCTGGGAATCTTTGAGAGTCAAAATTAGCCTTCAAATTTACTGTTAATTTTTGTAGGGTAATGATATAACTGTACTTTCCAAAAATCTCTCCCCCCCCTTTTTTTTGAGATACATATTGAGATATTTATAGATGAAAATGATGTCTGGAGTTTGCTTCAAAATAATGGAGAGGGTGGAGTATAAATTACAAAAGATTGGCCATGAGTGAATAATCCTTGAAGCTTGGAGATGGGTAATGGGGATTGATTATACTATTCTTTCTGTATTATTAGGCTTGAAATTTTCTATTAAAAAAGTATCTTAAAAATCCTTGAAAATCTTTCAGTAGGGTTCATGTTGGAGACAAGTAAGTGTTCCTCTGATAGGCTAGTTTTTCCTCTAGCATGGGGACAGATGAATTCTTCAGTGGAGAACTGACTGCAGTCGTCTTCCGTGAAGGCGCCAGCCCATATAAGCCCTAGATTTGGGTCAGTGCTGTTCATGTGCCAACACAGGTGGAAGCTATCAGCAAAGGAAGGACAGCAGTGCAGGGCTCAGGAGCCCAGGAGGTAGGACCATTCCTGCCCGTGTTTTAGCTCATTAGAAAAATTCAAAAATATCCAGTAGATGGAGGCAACACACCTCATTACCAGCAAAACTGATACTGCAAACCAGGCTTAGCATTCGAATCAAACGGGCTTGACTGCTCCTCATTCCTGGTCTAGACCTGGAAGTTATTTGAGGCAAGATCTTTGACCTCAGAGCAGAGTCATTCACTGAGGGGATGTTCTGGGTTTTAACAATGTTTTTAATCTTTGCTTATCTGACAGGTTAAAGAAGTGTGATGCTTTATTTATAAAATCTGGAAAATTTCAAAGTTGGCAAAATTTGACAAGTATGATGAATCAAGGATTTCCTGACCTATCAGAGTAGCTGTATACGTTCATTGACTGGTAAACAGTGCGCTAACCTGGTGGCTTTCAACCTTTTTTGACCCTGACTTATAATAAAAAACATGCTCTATTTTGTGACCTAGTTCGCACATACATTGTGTGTGGGGTGAGGGGACAGGATTTTTCAAACTGAGATTGAAATCCATTAGTGGGTTATGAAATGTACTTACTGGTTTGCAACCAGCAGTAAAAAATAATCACTGCATCCCACAAAGTAATAATTAGTTTGTAAAATTTTGCTTTTGGTAGTGTGTATGACATATATGTGTTACAAGTGCATATGATATTCTTGTGTAATTGACGTTTTTGTGCAACATGTATGCATGTATAGGACATGTATTTATGTGTGTAGTTGACATACTTACGCAAGTATGTGGTGTGTCCATATTTGTGTACATACACGTCCGTACGATACATGTGCATGTGAGGTACCTGTGTTTATGTGTGCGTACGTGTGTACACGGTATGAATGTGACACACATGCATGTATGCGTCGGAGGGACCCACACGACCCACGTCAGCAGGTAAATGCATGTGATCTCTACAGGCGCCAAGTCTCCGCTCATCATATGGAAGCCGCGAGCCCGCTTGCAGGAAAGACCGGTCCCACTTGGGGGTGCAGGACGCCCCTCAAACGCACGCTCCCGGCCCGGGGCGCGCCCCTCACCTGGGGCCGCCCTGCCCCGCCCCCCACGTACGCGCCCAGGCCTCCGAGCCGAGTGCGCGCCGCACACCCACGCTCCCACGCGCCGTCGAGGGCGGCCGCGCGCACGCCGGCGGGGCCGCGCACGTTGGCCGCGTCCGGCGGCCATCTTCCCTGCCGGCTGCTGCTCTCAGTCCAGCGTGGGTCCGCGGCCTGCGGGCGCCTGGACCGCGGCGGGAGCAGCGGGAGCGTGGATGAGGGTCGGCGAGGAGGGGCCGTCCCCAGCGTCGCCGCCCCTCCGCCCGCGGCAGGCCGGGCTCCCGTCGGGGCCGCAGCCTGGCGCGGCCTCGTCCCCGCCGCCGGGGACGCTGCCGGCCCGGGCCCTTCCCCTCGGCCCGCTCCCGCGGGGCCCCGTGCCCAGGGGCGCCTCCCCGAGCCCCGGCGCGCCGCGCCGCTCTCAGGCCGGGACTCCTCCCAGATGGGATAAGCCGGGAAGATGTTCAGTTTCGAAGGGGACTTCAAAACGAGGCCCAAGGTGTCCCTCGGAGGCGCGAGCAGGAAGGTAAGCGCGGCGCCCGGCAGCCTGGGCGCCGGGGCTCCGGGCAGGCGGGCGGGGGCCTGGCGGCGGCCGCGGGACCCCCGCCCAGCGCTGCGCGCACCGGCCGCCTCCGGGGACTCGCGCCGGGCCTGGGAGGACGGCGGCGGCGGCGGCTCTGCGGCCCTCACGGCCCGGAGGGAGCGGGGATGCTGGGGGGCCGCCTTTTGAATGTGGGTAGTGAAAGGACTCTGGGCCAAGGAAACGTTGTTTCTTTTCAGAAATTAACCTGCTTTTAGAATACTACCTAAGGAGTGTCTTCTGTTGTGGAAAGTAAACAGGATATGTTTGTTAGTATCTGCGAGCTTTGAAATTGAGGCCGAACTTTTCATGATTGGCCACATGCTTGAATCCAAGGCTCTGAAAATTATCCTTTATCAGCCTTCTGGAAACGTATTTCTGGAGAGACTAGGAATTTATTTCTTTTATAATTGGCCACATAATTATTCTCGGGATAATGTGTAGCGTAAGGATGAATAAACTATAGTTACTCTGTCCTCTCTGCTGGCTAGTATGTACTGATTCAGTGGAATAGCTAATAAATAGTTCAGAGCCAATGTTGCTTCGTTCGCTTACTTTCCACCACTTCTCCACTCCTCTGGCTCATGGATCTGCTTTCTGCCTGTTTTAGTTTTATCAGTTTAAAAATAAAAGGGTGTTCCCCGTTCTTGTAGAGTGTTTGCAAAATTTAGCTGAACCGAAGCTAATTCTTTACTAAAGAATGTTGAAATGTTCTGTAAATGATTTGTGTATTTTTTTTCTATATTAGTATATTCTGTATGTTACACTTGATAACAGGATTGGCACATAACCCTAAGTAGATGCTCAAATCCAAGTAGGAACATTTTAAATTGTGCTACGGGCCTGTGTGTATGATGGTTTCCGAGGGTGGAGAAAGAATTGGGGGAGAAATGTACTGATAGTTTTCAAGCTTTGAGTTTTGCATGACGGGGATTGGTTGGAGGTCACTGGCTGCAGAACTATGTACTGTGTAGGGCTAGCAGGGCTGGCATCATCCAGTGGCTTGGGTATCCGTGAAAACTCCAAATGAGGTCAAAGGATTTCTGCTCCTGGAGAGCCTCAGGGCCAGATCCCCTAGTGTACAGGTGAGATATAGAGCAGTTAAATGATTGTATATACATTTAGCAAACTAGTGGCAGCTCACTACCTTAGACTCCATGTCACTTGATTTATGTAGGACCTCGTGACTTCTGTTGCAGATGGGGTGTCTCAGCATGCCCTCCTAGGGTGCTGATCCTGTTTGTTCACAGGGTGACATCTTCTCTGAGGAATATAGTCATGTATTGATCAGAATTTCAAGGCGAGATTGCACATCTTGCTTTTTTAGCTGTGCTAAACAATTTCTTCCTTTTTACTGAGGTATAGGCAACATACAGTCAGGATCACAGTGTACATGCCTTAGGCCGTGTCTTCTAGAAGAGCCTGAGGAGATCCTTGTGCCCATGAAATTAAGGAGGGGAGAGAAGAGGGTAGAGAGAAGGGCTCTTCCCAACTGGAATTCAGCTCTAGCCTAGTCCCACTGAGACCTGGAGTGTAGCCTCCCAGAGTTGCCCTTGAGGTAAGGGAGCTGGCAGTTTGTACCCCTGTATCAGTTGATCATTGGCTGCAGGAAGCCCCTGGGGTGAGGGTGGGCACGTGACACGCTGGCCCCTCAGCTAAGGGCAGCAGCTAACGTGCAGTGCCTGGGGACGGGTGCATGGGCCTGGTGAGGACTCTAGGCAGGTCTCCAGCAGGCAGGGATTTTTACATATGAACACATCCTTGTGACTAGGACTGACATCAGATAACATTCCCAGCATTCCATGGGCCTTCTCCAGACCTCTTCCATTCAGTATTCCTTCTGCCTAAAGATGACCACTATGCCTACAGTTTGCCTGTTGAACTTCATGTGACTGGAGTCACATAGAATGTGTTCCTTTTTTTTTTTTTTGGATCTGGCTTCTTTGGCTCACGATTCTGGGGTGGAACCATCCATCTTGTTTTGTTGCAGTGTATGAGCACACCATAGTTGATCCATTCTGTTTTTTGTGGGCATTTCTGGTATATGTCTTTTGGTGGACATACATTTTCACGAGCTGTGTCGTACGTTGCACCTGGATTAGCTCTCCTGAACGCTGCCAGTTTCCCTGAGCTGCCTGCTGGTGTCCGACTGTCCGTGGTTCCGCTTCCTTGCTAGCACTTGGCATTGTCAGTCCTTTCAATTTTGACAGTTCTGGTGAGAACATAGTTTTATGGTAGCTTTAATTTTGTTTTCTGACAATGTTGAGCACTTACATATGCATATTTTCCTTAATTCTCTTTTGCAACGTAAATCCTTTCCTTCACTTAAAAAAAAATTGCAATCTTTTTTCCATGTCTTATGTTATTTGAAATCTTCCCTTTCTTGGGTTAAGTGGACGAGTGAATAGTTGCCACCTTTTGAATAAGTACATCTTTTTTATTTCCCCCAAATTAAATGGGTATTTTTAGTGTGTGTTTAAAGGTTCAGTGTAGGATCTGAAGCATTGCAAGTCCTTGCCTTCATTGTTATCTTGTGGGAGGAGTAAGACTTAAAACAAGTGGAAGTTAAAGAACAGCAGAGAGTCCTTCCCCCATTCTGGAGTTCCCTGGGTGCCAGTACAGCAATGGGTGGAGCTGGTGGGGGCTTAGTCTCCCAGGACATGGAATTAGGGTGGTAGGTGGGAGGGTCAACATTGGAGTAAGCATACAGGATTCCACAGATTCTTATATCACATACGTTAACACTTCTTACTGTTCCTGAAATCAGGGTATATTTTAGTTTGATACAGTTTTTTGGCAGTATTTTTTTCCTTTCTTGGTAGTGCACAAAAAATTACTTTAGGGGTTGTTTGATTACAGGTATAGCAATCCTCTGAAACTGGCTTAGGATTTGTATGGAATGGATATGATGGTATCTCACAGAACATCAGGACAGAATCATATCCAGATACTGAGTGTTCAGCACCAAGGTGATCACTGTTGGTCTATCTCCTTGGGCTGCACCTTTTCCTCCAGGCTCTCTGCAGAGTGGCTCTCTACCTTTCACTTGCACGTGATCTTGACTGCATATGATTTGCTAGTTCAGGTGTCCCACGGAGACAGTTCGATCTCAGTTCCGTTTCTCAGGATGGGGACACTGATAGGCTTGGGTCAGGTTTCCACTTGTGAGCTGAGTCGGGCTGGAGTCTTTGGTGCCAGTAGAGCAGTCTAGGTGTGTGATGAGGGGTAGGGAGTGGATGCTTCAAGAGGGGTAAGAGGTGGTCACATGGAATGTCTAGATTCCTGTGGACCAAGGTGGGGATGTCTTACATGCTGTTGACTGTACATGTGTGAAATGGGAGAAATCTGAGTTAGATATGCAGATCTGGGAGTTATCAACAGATAGGTGGCTTAGAATGACTCACTTAGGGAGGTGTGGTGTTTAGGAACGTTAAGTGAGGGGAACTTAAAGAATCACATTTTAGGGGAGGAGTTTTAACAAGGTACATCCCTTCTAATCCATTAATTCTACTTTTAGACATTTAAGGAATGAATTTTCCAGATGTATGGGAAAAGATGATGACTGTGGCATTACTTGTAATGTTGAAAAAATTGAAACAATTTAAATGTCTAACAATAGGAAATTTGTTGAACAAATGGTAATATAACATGCGGTGGAATGCTGTACAACCATTTAAAGTTGTCATCTGTATTAACATTTGTAATTTATCAATGTCTACTTTTATTAAAATGATTCATTTTTAATGGAAATAAGTACATTACAAAACAGTATTATAGTCTGCATTTTAATCATGTTAATGTGTCTAGTCATGATATTTACTTCCCCAGTTCCTTAATTTCTAATTCTCTATTCTGGAAATGGCAGGATTTTTTTTATGGCTAAATAATACTCCATTGTGTATATCTACCACATCTTTATCCGTTCATCTGTGGATGGACACTTAGGTTGCTTCTGTATCTTGGCTATTGTAAATAATGTGGCAGTAAATACAGAGGTGTATACATCTTTTTGAATCGGAGATTTTTTTTTTTCGGGTAAATTCCTGGAAATGGAGTTACTGGGTCATATATTATTTCTATTTTTAGTTTTTTTTTGAGCCTCTATACAACTTTCCACAGTGGCTGCACCAATTGATATTCCTACCAACAGTGTAGGAGAGTTCCTACTTCTCTGCACCCTCACCAACACCTGTTATTTCTTGTCTTGGATAGTGGCCATTCTGACTGGTGTGAGGTGATAGCTCATTGTGGTTTTGATTTGCATTTCCTTGATGATGAGCAATGTGGAGCATCTTTTCATGAGCCTTTTGGCCATCTGTATTTCTTCTTTGGAAAAATGTCTGTTCAGGTCCTCTGCCTGTTTTTTTTTTAACAGGGTTAGTTTTTTTGAGTGTTGATTTGTACGAGTTCTTTATATATTTTGTATGTTAACCCCTTATGGGATAAATCGTTTATGACTCTATTCTCCCATACTGTAGGATACCTTTTTGTTCTGCTGACATCTTTTGCTGTATAGAAACTTCTTAGTTTGATGTAGTCCCACTTGTTCATTTTTTATTTTGTTTCCCTTGCCCAAGGAGGTGTGTCTGGGAAAAAATTGCTCATGATTATGTTCAAGAGATTTTTGCCTGTGTTTTTTTCCTAAGAGTTTTATGGTCTCATGACTTATATTTAGATCTTTAATCCATTTCAAGTTTACTTTTCTGTATGGAGGTAGACAGTAATCCAGTTTTATTCTCCTGCATGTAGCTGTTTAGTTTTCCCAGGTCCAGTTACTGAAGACACTGTCTTTTCTCCAGTGTCTACTGATGGCTCCTTTTTCATATATTCATTGATCATATTCTTGGGTTTGTATCTGGGCTGTCTGTTCTGTTCCACTGACCTCTGTTCTTGTGCCATTCTCTTCTAATACCACATGTATTCTGTTTTCAGACCTGCAGGCTGATGGTATGATGTTAGTACTATAGGCTTTTGTGTGCTGGACTGGGGTTCTTACTGCTGTTTACACACAAGCATTGTTGCCACCAGTTAGAGGGAACAGCATGGGTGGAGGTGTCCAGCTGTGAAACACAAACCTGCAGGTTGCTCATCATGGCAGGAGTGGGGGTGGGAGAAGAGAAGGGAGGGAGACAGGCAGCTGGTGCCAGGTCCTGAAGGCTTCTGTAGGTCATGCTGAGGCATATTTGGGAGCTCTGGGAGCCATTCAAGGACTTTAAACAGTGAAGTGACTGAGCAGATTGAGGTTTCCTAGAGATGAGGGTGGGCAAGTGCGGGTGACTGGAAGCCGGGTGAGAGACAGCTGCAGTTGTGTGGGAGAGCCACGAGGGCCTAAAGAAGGTAATGGGAGCCTGAGTACAGGGCTTCGAGGGTTTTGGGGAGGTAGAATTGATGGGATCTGCAATGAGAGGGTCACTTCAGGTATCTTATCTGGGATTACTGGAATGGATGGCAACTCCATAACCATGGTGATGTTAGATTCCTAGGGACACGTTCAACTCAGGAGGCTTGAGGATGCTCGCTCAGCAGGTGGGAGGGCTAGTGTGGAGTTTTGGGGAGAGACAGAGTCCATTTGGTCCATCAGTAGGTGGTGGTTGAAACTGAGATGCCTGGAATCCTCAAGGGAAAGTCTTCTGCTGAGAAGCCATGGGCTTAGGATAAAATTGCCAATAATGTCAACTCTTCAAGGAAGAGCAGAGAAACGGGCATGCAAAGGATAGAGTGCAGTGAGAACCTGGTGAGCAGGAAGCCAGCATGCGTGTCCCTGTGCGGGTGGACACACTCTTCTTCAGACCGTGGTTTTCACTGAGAGGGAGTGGGAGAGGCAGAGTGTGAAAAACAGGGCTTGCTGGAGGGCCTCGTGCTTTCCATACTGATTATTGTGCTTCATTGCTGTGCCATGAATACCCATAGGCATTTATACTCTATGTTGTCCCAAAGCTGAGGGTCGAGTTGTTTGATCTGTTTTCTAAAATTAAACTTCTCACTTTTAAAAATAGGAAGCATGTTTTGTTCATTGTGTGGACTTTGTATGAAATATACATGTTTGTGCTTTATTTCTGGATATTTAGGTTTCTGATTTATTGTAAAAAAAATCTTATAGCCAATAATTTTTTAAATTATGGTATTGATATGCACTCTTATGAAGGTTTCACATGAAAAACAATGTGGTTACTACATTCATCAATATTATCGAGCCCCCCCCGTACTCCATTGCAGTCACTGTGGCATCAGTATGGTAAGATGCCAGAGTCACTTGTCTTCTCTGTGCTACACTGTCTTCCCCATGATCCCCCCACACTATGTGTACTAATCATAATACCCCTCAGTCTCCTCCCCCACCCCTCCCCTTTGGTAACCACTAGTCCCTTCTTGGAGTCTGTGAGTCTTCTGCTGTTTTGTTCCTTCAGTTTTCCTTCGTCGTTATACTCCACAAATGAGGGAGATCATTTGGTACTTGTCTTTCTCCACCTGGCTTATTTCACTGAGCATAATACCCTCCAGATCCATCCATGTTGTTGCAAATGGTAGGATTTGTTTCTTCCTTGTGTGTATGTACCACATCTTCTCCATTCAACTACTGATAGACAGGTTGCTTCCATAATTTGGCTGTTGTAAATAGTGCTGCAGTAAACATAGGGGTGCATATGTCTTTTTGAATCTGAGAACTTGTAGTCTTTGGGTAGATTCCTAGAGTGGGATTCCCAGGTCAAATGGTATTTCTATTTTTATTTTTTGAGGAACTTCCATATTGCTTTCCACAATGGTTGAACTTGTTTACATTCCACCAGCAGTGTAGGAGGGTTCCCCTTTCTCTGCATCCTTGCCAGCATTTGTTGTTTCTAGTCTTTTCGATATTTGCCACCCTAACTGGTGTGAGGTGATATCTCATTGTGGTTTTAATTTGCATTTCCCTGATAATTAGTGATGTGGAGCATCTTTTCATGTGCCTTTTGGATTTCTTCTTTGGAGAAGTGTCTGTTCATATCCTCTGCCCATGTTTTGATTGGGTTATTTGATTTTTGGGTGTTGAGGCATTTGAGTTCTTTACATATTTTGGATGTTAATCCTTTGTCGAATACGTCATTTACAAATATATTTTCCATACTGTAGGATGCCTTTTTGGTCTACTGATGGTGTCTTTTGTTGTACAGAAGCTTTCTAGCTTGCTGTAGTCCCATTGTTCATTTTTGCTTTTGTTTCCTTTGCCTGAGATGTGTTCAGGAAAAAGTTGCCCATGTTTATATTGAAGAGATGTTTGTTATGTTTTCTTCTCAGAGTCTTATGGTTTGCTCACTTAAATTCAGGTCTTTGATCCATTTTGAGTTTACTTTTGTGTATGGGGTTAGGCAATAATCCAGTTTCATTCCTTTAGATGTAGCTGTCCAGTTTTGCCAGTTGTTGAAGAGGCTGTCATTTATCCATTGTATGTCCATGGCTCCTTTATCGTATATTAATTGACCATCTGTGGTTGGGTTTATATCAGGGCTCTCTATTTTGTTCCATTAGTCTATGGGTCTGTTCTTGTGCCAGTACCAAATTGTCTTGATTACTGTGGCTTTGTAGTAGAGCTTGAAGTCGGGGAGCGTAATTCCCACCCCACCCCACCCCCACTTTATTTTTCCTTCTCAGGATTGCTTTGGCTATTTGGGGTCTTTTGTGGTTCGATATGAATTTTAGAACTATTTGCTCTAGTTCATTGAAGAATGCTGTTGGTATTTTGGTAGGGATTGCATTGAATCTGTAGATTGCTTAGGCAGGATGGCCATTTTGACAATATTAATTCTTCCCATCCATGAGCATGGGATGTATTTCCATTTATTGGTATCTTCTTTAATTTCTTTCATGAGTGTCTTGTAGTTTTCAGAGTATAGGTCTTTCACTTCCTTGGTTAGGTTTATTCCTAGGTATTTTATTATTTTTGATGCAATTGTGAATGTAATTGTTTTCCTGATTTCTCTTTCTGCTAGTTCATCATTAGTGTATAGGAATGCAACAGATTTCTGTGTATTAATTTTGTATCCTGCAACTTTGCTGAATTCAGATAGTAGTTTTGGAGTGGATTCTTTAGGGTTTTTTATGTATACAATATCATGTCATCTGCAAACAGGGAAAGTTTAGCTTCTTCTTTACCGATCTGGATGCCTTTTATTTATTTGTGTTGTCTGATTGCCATGGTTATAGCCAACAATTTATAATTGCTTTTTGGGGTAAATTGCACAAGTGAATTGCTTGGTCAGAGTAAGATTGTAAAGGCTTTTGATGCACTTTGTTCTTTAGGAAAAAAATTGTATTGATTTCTGTAACTTCATCTAAGCAGTTAAATGCTGCCTCTGCATCTTTGTGTCCTTGTAGTTAAGAGTTCATTGGCTGCCCAGCCGCCCTTGGCATTGTCTGTCCTTGTCACTTGTTAGGCATGCTTCTGTGCCTAGTGCCTGTCTTCCTGCAGGGTGCTTTGCCTGTTGAATACTCTCATTTCGTCCTGACTCCTGTTCCATGAGGTGGAGGTGTTGGTGTCCGAGGCAGGAAGAAATCAGGGCTCAGGGAGTCCAAATAATTGATTGACAGCCATGAAGGTCAAATATTTGAACCCTGGTCTGTTCTTCGTCATTCTCTGTTGGATGTCACGTGTAATGTAGCCTGCCTGTCTTGTGTTTGTCTCCTGGTGAACAACCTAAGCTGCTTTCCTTTACCTACTTGTGAGGTTAAGCTCCCTGGCCTGCAGACACTGAGAAGGTGGCTCCAGTAAATAGTCCTAGGTCTTTTTAAATTAATTTTTCTTGTAATGCAGGTTTAATGCTTTCTTAATGTGTTTAAGGAACGCTAGTAAACTCCAGTGTGGTGACAAGCAACACAGTTCATATTGCATCTCTACTGCAAAACATGAGGTTGTAATGAATATAATGGGGACTTGAAAAAATGTGTATCTACATAATCTGCACTTAAGTTCACCGTTTCTGGGCTTTTCTTTTTCATATTTTCTTTTTTGGTATCATTAATCTAAAATTACATGAGGAGCATTATGTTTACTAGACTCCCCCCATCACCAAGTCCCCCCAACAAACCCCATTACAGTCACTGTCCATAAGTGTAGTAAGATGCTGTAGAATCACTACTTGTCTTCTCTGTGTTGCACAGCCCTTCCCATGCACCCCCCCCGACACATTATACATGCTAATCGTAATGCCCACTTTCTTTTTTCCCACCCTTGTCCCTCCCTTCCCACCCATCCTCCCCAGTCCCTTTCCTTTTGGTAACTGTTAGTCCATTCTTGGGTTCTGTGTTTCTGCTGCTGTTTTGTTCCTTCAGTTTTTCTTTGTTTTTATACTCCACAGATGAGTGAAATCATTTGATACTTGTCTTTCTCCACCTGGCTTACTTCACTGAGCATAATACCCTCTAGCTCCATCCATGCTGTTGCAAATGGTAGGATTTGTTTTCTTCTTATGGCTGAATAATATTCCATTGTGTATATGTAGCACATCTTCTTTATCCATTCATCTACTAATGGACACTTAGGTTGCTTCCATTTCTTGGCTATTGTAAATAGTGCAGCAATAAACATAGGGGTGCATCTGTCTTTTTCAAACTGGGCTGCTGCATTCTTAGGGTAAATTCCTAGAAGTAGGATTCCTGGGTCAAATGATATTTCTATTTTGAGCTTTTTGAGGAACCTCCATAATGCTTTCCACAATGGTTGAACTAATTTACATTCCCACCAGCAGTGTAGGAGGGTTCCCCTTTCTCCACAACCTTGCCAACATTCGTTGTTGTTTGTCTTTTGGATGGTGGCGATCCTTACTGGTATGAGGTGATATCTCATTGTGGTTCTAATTTTTATTTCTCTGATGACTAGTGATGGTGGAGCATCTTTTCATGAGTCTGTTGGCCATCTGAATTTCTTCTGTGGAGAAGTGTCTGTTCAGCTCCTCTGCCCATTTTTTAATTGGATTATTTGCTTTCTGTTTGTTGACGTGTGTGAGCTCTTTATATATTTTGGATGTCAAGCCTTTATTGGATCTGTCATTTGTGAATATATTCTCCCATACTCTAGGGTACCTTTTGTTCTATTGATGATGTCCTTTGCTGTACACAACCTTTTCAGCTTGATGTAGTCCCACTTGTTCATGTTTGCTTTTGTATCCCTTGCCCGTGGAGATATGTTCATGAAGAAGTCACTCATGTTTATGTCCAAGAGATTTTTGCCTATGTTTTTTTCTAAGAGTTTTATGGTTTCATGACTTACATTCAGGTCTTTGATCCATTTTGAATTTACTTTTGTGTATGGGGTTAGACAGTGATCCAGTTTCATTCTCTTACATGTAGCTGTCCAGTTTTGCCAGCACCATCTGTTGAAGAGACTGTCATTTCCCCATTGTATGTCCATGGCTCCTTTATTGTATATTAATTGACCATATATGTTTGAGTTAATGTCTGGAGTCTCTATTCTGTTCCACTGGTCTGTGGCTCTGTTCTTGTGCCAGCACCAAACTGTCGTGATTACTGTGGCTTTGTAGTAGAGCTTGAAGTTAGGGAGCGAAATGCCCCCTCCCCCACTTTATTCTTCCTTCTCAGGATTGCTTTGGCTATTCGGGTCTTTGGTGTTTCCATATGAATTTTTGAACTATTTGTTCCAGTTTGTTGAAGAATGCTGTTGGTGATTTGATAGGGATGGCATCAAATCTGTATATTGCTTTGGGCAGAATGGCCATTTTGATGATATCTCTTGATGTATTTTTGTATTCGGTTTGCTAATATTTTGTTGAGTATTTTTGCATCTACGTTCATCAGGGATATTGGTCTAATTTTCTTTTTTGGTGGGGTCTTTGACTAGTTTTGGTATTAGAGTGATGCTGGCTTCATAGAATGAGTTTGGGAGTATTCCCTCCTCTTCTGTTTTTTGGAAATCTTTAAGGAGAATGGGTGTTATGTCTTCTCTGTATGTCTGATAAAATTCCGAGGTAAATCCATCTGGCCCAGGGGTTTTGTTCTTGGGTAGTTTTTTGATTACTGATTCAATTTCGTTGCTGGTAATTGGTCTGTTTAGATTTTCTGTTTCTTTCTGGGTCAGCCTTGGAAGGTTGCATTTTTCTAGGAAGTTGTCCATTTCTTCTAGGTTTTCCAGCTTGTTAACATATAGATTTTCATAGTATTCTCTAAGAATTTTTTGTATTTCTGTGGGGTCCGTCTTTATTTTTCCTTTCTCATTTCTGATTCTGTTGATGTGTGTAGATTCTCTTTTTCTCTTAATAAGTCTGGCTAGGGACTTACCTATTTTGTTTATTTTTTCAAAGAACCAGCTCTTGGTTGCATTGATTTTTTTTCTATTGTTTTATTCTTCTCAATTTTATTTATTTCTTCTCTGATCTTTATTATGTCCCTCCTTCTGCTGACTTTGGGCCTCATTTGTTCTTCTTTTCCCAGTTTCAATAATTGTGACTTTAGACTATTCATTTGGGATTGTTCTTCCTTCTTTAAATAGGCCTGGATTGCTGTATACTTTCCTCTTAGAACTGCCTTTGCTGCGTCCCACAGAAGTTGGGGCTTTATGCTGTCCTTGTCATTTGTCTCCATATATTGCTTGATCTCTGTTTTAATTTGGTCATTGATCCATTGATTATTTAAAAGCATGTTGTTAAGCCTCCATGTGTTTGTGAGCCTCTTTGCTTTCTTTGTACAATTTATTTCTAGGTTTATGCCTTTGTGGTCTGAGAAGTTGGTTGGTAGAATTTCAATCTTTGAATTTACTGAGGCTCTTTTTGTGGCCTAGTATATGGTCTATTCTGGGAAATGTTGCATGTGCTCTTGAGAAGAATGTGTATCCTGCTACTTTTGGGTGTAGAATTCTGTAGATGTCTGTTAGGTCCATGTGTTCTAGTGTGTTGTTCAGTGCCTCTGTGTCCTTACTTATTTTCTGTCTGGTGGATCTGTCCTTTGGAGTGAGTGGTGTGTTGAAGCCTCCCAAAATGAATGCATTGCATTCTATTTCCTCCTTTAATCTGTTAGTATTTGTTTCACATATGTTGGTGCTCCTATATTGGGTGCATATATATTTATAATGGTTATATTCTCTTGTTGGACTGAGCCCTTTATCATTATGTAATGTCCTTCTTTATCTCTTGTTACTTTCTTTGTTTTAAAGTCTATTTTGTCTGATACAAGTACTGCAACACCTGCTTTTTACTCCCTATTTGCATGGAATATCTTTTTCCATCCCTTGACTTTTATTCTGTGTATGTCTTTGGATTTGAGGTGAGTCTCTTGTAAGCAGCATATAGATGGGTCTTGCTTTTTTATCCATTCTGTTACTCTGTGTCTTTTGATTGGTGCATTTAGTTGATTTACATTTAGGGTGATAATTGAAAGATATGTACTTATTGCCATTGCAGATTTTAGATTCATGTTTACCAAAGGTTCAAGGGTAGCTTATTTACTATCTAGCCATCTGACTTAACTCTCTTATGAAGCTGTTATAAACACAGTCTGATGATTCTTTATTTCTCTCCCTTCTTATTCCTCCTCCTCCATTCTTTATATGTTAGGTGTTTTATTCTGTACTCTTTTGTGTTTCCTTTGACTGCTTTTATGAATAGTTGATTTTATTTTTTGCCTTTAGTTAGTATTTGGTTGGTCTGCTTTCTTTGGTGTGATTTTATTTTCTCTGTTGACATCTATTTAGCCTTAGGAGTGCTTCCATCTAGAGCAGTCCCTTTAAAATATCCTGTAGAGGTGCTTTGTGGGAGGCGAATTCCCTCAACTTTTGCTTGTCTGGAAATTGTTTAATCCCTCCCTCATATTTAAATGATAATCGTGCTGGATACAGTATTCTTGGTTCAAGGCCCTTCTGTTTCATTGCATTAAATATATCATGCCATTCTCTTCTGGCCTGTAAGGTTTCTGTTGAGAAGTCTGATGATAGCCTGATGGGTTTTCCTTTGTAGGTGACCTTTTTTCTCTCTCTGGCTGCCTTTAATACTCTGTCCTTGTCCTTGATCTTTGCCATTTTAATTATTATGTGTCTTGGTGTTGTCCTCTTTGGGTCCCCTTGTGTGCTTCCGTGATCTGAGAGACTATTTCTTCCCCCAGTTTGGGGAAGTTTTCAACAATTATTTCTTCAAAGACACTTTCTATCCCTTTTTCTCTCTCTTCTTCTGCTGGTACTCCTATAATGCGAATATTGTTCCATTTGAATTGATCACACAGTTCTCTTAATATTCTTTCATTCCTGGAGATCCTTGTATCTCTCTCTTCCTCAGCTTTTCTGTGATCCTCTTCTCTGATTTCTATTCCATTAACGGCCTCTTGCATCTCATCCAGTCTGCTCTTAAGTCCTTCCAGAGATTGTTTTATTTCTGTATTCTCCCTCCGTACTTGCTCCTTTAGCTCTTGCATATTTCTCTGCAGGTCCATCAGCATGGTTACAACTTTCATTTTGAATTCTTTTTCAGGAAGATTGGTTAAATCTATCTCCCCAGGCCCTCTCTTCGGGTTTGTCTGGGTAATTCTGGACTGGACCAAATTCTTCTGCCTTTTCATGGCGATAGAGGTAGCTGTAGGCGGGTAGCACGTGTGACAGCTGGGAGAACAAAGTCCTTTCCTGTTTGCCGGTTACCTTGCCCTTCTCTGCTGCCTGTGTCGGTTACCTGCACGCCTGGAGCAGCCTCTGGATTAATCCCCTAAGCCGTCGTGGGCAGGGTCGCCGTCAGGGTAGCCGAGAGCCCTGCGGGGAGTGGCAGGCGCTCTGGGTGTGCTCTCCTGTGAGAGTGGCACCCCTCTGCCTGCACCGGCAGCTGCGCACTGGCGGTGGCCTTTGGGTCTGGCCCAGGTGGCTGCACACTGGGAGGAGATTCTGGGTGGCTGCTGGGGGTGCAGCTGGTTTGGGGTTGCTCTGCTGTCGCAGGCATGCACAGTCTCTCCTGGGCCACTCTGCCGCCACCGGCTTGCATGCCCGCTCTCAAGCTACTGGGCCGCTCTGTTGGGGGCCACGCTGGCTGTGGGAATGACTGGCAGGCTGCTTATCGCCGTGAGGGGCTTCAGAACTGCGCTGTCGCCCAGGGGGTTAGGGCGCCTGGAGTTCCCTGGGATTCCCAGCTGCTCGGCTGCGTGCCAGGACTATTCCGTCCAGCTGTGAGGTCCCTGTCCCTTTAAGACTTTCAAAAAGCACTCACTTCTCTTTTGTCCCAGGGGAGCTGGTTGTGGGGATCTGCTCTCAGATTTTGCTTTTCAGTTTCTCTTATATCCAGCACACCATGCGATGTGTCTCTGTGCTCCTGGTGCAGGTCACTAGGGCTGGTTATTCGGCAGTCCTGTGCTTCCACTCCCTCCCCACTCCAACTCCTCTCCTTCCGCCGGTGAGCTGGGGTCGGGGGAGCGCTCAGGTCCCGCCTGGCCGCGGCTTATATCTTGTCCCCTTTGTGAGATGCTGAGTTCTCGCAGATGTAGATGTAGCCTGGCTGTTGTACTGTATCCACTGGTCTCTCTTTTTAGGAATAGTTGTATTTGTTTTATTTACAAAAATATATATGGTTTTGGGAGGAGATTTCCGCTGTCCTACTCATGCCGCCATCTTGGCTCCTCTGTCTTTTTCACATTTTGTAATGTAACAGTCATGACTCTTGATAAATGAGAGTCAAAACACTAGGTTATCATTGAATTTCCTTGCTTTGATGTTTCCATTTCCAACCTCTGGTCAGTGGCTTTAAAAAAAAAAGTTAACTTTATTTTAACTGGAAAAAACATAAAAAGTGAGCTACTTCTAAAGGGCCTATGATGAAGTCTTCCTCTAAGACTCCCCATTTACCCATTATTACCAGTTTATTCAATGTCTGCTTAGAACTAGTGTAAAGGTAAAAATATCCCCTCCTTTTTTTAATGAAAATGAGAGGACATATCAATGTCCTAAGTAGTAGATCTTAGTGATGAGTCCATACAGCACCTTTAGAGCTGTGTGGTTATTTTTCATGAATATGTAATGCTCCACTACATGGTTTGTATCATATAACCATTTTCATTTTATGGAGATACATATGTATGTGTAGGGTGCTTTCAGGGTTTTGCTGTTAAAATACTGCTATGTTTACTACACAATTCCCGTGTAAGAAAAGAAAGTTGGGATTTCTTGTATGGGATTGAAACTATTACATTTTGCTTTATTTTAAAGTGAGTTCTTTTTTAATATAAAGTAAGGTCTTAGAGGAAATTTAAAATATACTGAAATATACAAGGAAAAATTATCTATCTGGGACCCCACCCACCACTTTGAAATAAAACACTGTTAATAGGTGGATAAATTGTTTTGTCGTCTTTTTTCTATATATTTTTTGAACTGGGAATTGTACATTCTGTTGTAAAAATATGATTTTTTTTAGTAGCATTACTGTATTTTGAGGCACCTTTAAGTATTTTTTACGTGTACATTAAGTTTGTTGCTCTTACATTTTCATAGATGTTCTTCTTTCTTAGAGGTCTACCAAAAGAGGAAAAACTCACAAATTGTAGGTTGTGTGTTATTCACAAATAGTACTTGGGCTAACTTTTAATGTTTTAATTAACTCAAAGGGTAATAATTCTTTGAATTATGTAAAATGCTTAGTATCCTGTTAGTGCATAAGAGCAAAGAAAACACTAACTTGAAGCAGATGTGAAACTGTTCTATTTATATTGATATATGGAATAAATGGCTAATGTAAAATAAATGAAACAAAGGAAACCTTGATTTAAAAAATCAGGATATTAATAAACGTGCTAAAGTTATTTTTATAAGTGGTAAGCAGTCAATTTGAGAATTTGGTTTTATGGATATTATATAAATTTACTTTAACATATACATTTTTGAGCATAAAATTTTTTTATTCTGTTGGTAGTGAGATCTAATTTAAACTGTATATGATTTAACTTTCTTACAAACTTGATTTTGTTACCACTACATTTATTTGCATGAAGAAAGCATTTTTTTCCCCCTTTAAAAATATCTTTGTTAATAGTATCTGGGAAGTTTGGCCATGTTTAATTTTCAGAGGAGATAAGATAATGTGCCTAAAGCTCAATGATCAAATAGAGAAGTTTGCTGTAATTTACTGTTGTTTACATATTGATGAATAGGTTTAGTGTCACAGCTGTGGAGGTGACAGATTAGCATTGAAAGTGACAAGCATACTCTAAGAATAAAAGGCCTAGTCATTCCAAAAACATTGAATTGGTGTGTTTTATGACACTGATACATACTGCTACTAGGAAACCCTAACTTTTTAGGCCTGTAGAATTTAAAAGGTAAGAGATGTTTTCAAGTGTAAGTATAATAAATTGAAACCAACCAAACCATTGTTAAAATGTTAAGAATTAAAATCTGAATGTGCTTTTTGCTGGTACCTTATTGTTCTTTTCCTTTCAGCAACTTTATTATGACCTTATTCTTGGTTATTTTGAGATGTTTGAAAAAAATCTATTCTCATACAGCTTCATTAATTTGTTACTCTAAAAAAAGTGAAATCTATTACATGTACATGGATAATAAATCAGTAGAAAATAAAGATTCAAATAAAATAACAAAAGTCTCCATACCTTCACCACTACCTCTCACTTCCCCGAGTCCTCCCTGTCATCACAGAACTACTTTCTGCCTATAGAGTCACTGAGGTGTGGGGACAGCTCTCTTGCTTACACGGGAGAGCATGATGAGCAGGCTGCTGTTCTCCGCCTCTAGTAATACCTCCTAGAGATGGCTCCAGGTCTGCACAAGTATATCTACATTCCTTGAAGAAACTGTGATACTCCATGTAATGGATGTTCCGAAACTGACTTAGCTGTCATGTATTATAATGGCAATTTAGATTTTCAGTTTTTTTGCTGTTTTAAACATTGAAGTGCATATTCATATATTTGCACCTATGTATATAAGCCAGGTTCCTCGAAGTGCTAGGTCAAAGACTGTGCATTTTGAGTTGTAATAGATAATTTCTAAGTTGCCTCCCAAGGAGGTTACACCATTGTGAAAACAGCTGCTGACCTCTATCTTTGTCTCACAGTGTGTTATCTGAGTTTTAGTTTGCTAGCTAGATAGGTTAAATAGCCTTTTGCATTGTGTTTTTATCGCATTTTTCCTAAAATGTGTAAAGATGAGTATCTTTTTATGTTTAAAAGATATTTTTGATTTCCATATACACTGTTTACTGCATTTGCTAAATTTCTATTTGATCTTTTGAAATTACTGAGTTTTTACTAAAAACTGGCTTTGTAGTGTTACAGATATTATTCCCATTTGTCACTTTTTAAACTTTGATTTTGATATTTTTCTGTGCTGAAAATTTTAATTTTTGGAGTCAAATTTATCACTCTTAAAAAACTTAAGGTCTTCCCAAGAGTGGACTAATAGTTACCAAAGGGAAAGGGACTGGGGAGGACGAGTGGGAAGGGAGGGATAAGGGCGGGAAAAAAAGAAAGGGGGCATTACAATTAGCATGTATAGTGTGGGGTGGGCACGGGGAGGGCTGTGCAACACAGAGAAGACAAGTAGTGATTTTACAGCATCTTACTATGTTGATGGACAGGGACTGTGAACGGGCATGTGGGGGGGACTTGGTGAAGGGGGGAGCCTAGTAAACATAATGTCCTTCATGTAATTGTACATTAATGATACCAAAATAAAATTAAAAAAAAAAACTTAAGGTCTTAAATAATGACAAACAGTGACATAGATGTAATATACTTCTTTCTTAGAGAAAGCCTTCCATACTGAAGTTCTTTTTTTAATTCCTGTATTTTTCCCCCATATTTTTATAGTGCTATGTATGTATATATATCTTAGGTCCACCAGGAATTTCTTGAGGTGAAGACTGGAGATACAATACCATCTATTTAGGCCACTTAATGGTTCCAACATTATTTATTTAATGATATGCTTTTCTCTATAGATTTGAAATGCTGCCTTTATCACATGCAGAATCTGTTTCTATTTGAGTTTCCCCAAGACCCTCTGACATTGACCTGTCTATTCATGCTTTGGCCTCATTAATATAGATAGGTGTTTGTCCCAAAGTTGTGATGTGTGATTGATTTAGGTGGTATGCTTGGGAACATTAAAAATATTTAGACGTATTCATTTCAGTGTCTGATAGAAGGATATAGCTAGGATATCAGATCTGTGATTTCCCCGAAATGCTCAAGCCAAGGTTAGAGTAGGAGCTTTGTGGCCAGCCAGGGTGCCAGCAAATGTGTCAGCGTCTGGCAGTTGTAGTGGGGGACCATGCGCGCAGTGTGGACTGTATGCACGGCTGGGGTGGGTTCCTGTAGGCGGGACCTCCTTAAGCGCTGCTGTAGGCTTGCTTGTTCAGCATGGCAGGATAACTGGACTTGTTAGCATGAACCTCCTGTAGGTACTTGTGATTGCAAATTAGGATCATGCCTTTACTTCTTTCTACCTGACATGGGTTGGGGTTTAAAGAAAAAGTGTCATTTTTAAAGCCTAACGGTTGAAGGTTGTCTCATGAACTAAGGCAGTGAGGGTGATTGTTGTCCTGTGTCTTCCTTTGTAGTAAAGAGCACATTAATGACGCACGGGAACCAGCTTTTAGTCTGGTAACCTTACTGGCTGCATAGAGAACATGAGTCAAACAAATGTGATAAAGATTTTTGAAATTGGGTTTTTCATGGACTGGCTTAGAGAGTGAAACTATAAGGCATCCCATCCAAAACTTGCTACACTTTGGGAACAAGCAGAAAAGACTTCTGCACAGCCTAAAAGTAAGTGCACAGCCTGACAGGAATTAAAATCAAAAGCAGGTGTCTCCTCATCTAGAGCGTTTCTTTAATGGCAAAGCCTGGAGCTGCAGTTGGCCAGTGCCGGAAAAGCTGTGATTCAAAGCAGTGATTGGTGCCAAGCAGATAGCCCAGTGAGATCTCGTTGTCTTGGGGTGCAGTGTGCTGTGCCATACAGAAGGCAGGTCTGGGAGCCCCCCGTAGCCTCCCAGGAAGAGCCCACCAGTCAGTGCTGCTCACCCGGCTGCCAGGCCGCAGGGGTTTGACACTCAGCCAGTCCTGGGCGTCCTCACAGCTTGTTTTCATTGTGTTTGTTTTGGGGAGTACCTTCTATTTTTGACAATGAAACTGTTTTTCCAGTTAGTGTATGGTAGAAGGTTTCCTCCTGAAATGATACATTTAAATAAGTTAAAGAGTCATTTTGGCAAGACTTATGCAAAAGTACTGTGGTTTGCCTCAGCTTGTGAGGTTTGCCTGGCCCCTTGATTGGTGTCTGCAGTGTTCTCTGCCATACATTTACTGTCTTGCCCTTAGTAGTTGATAAATATCTTGAGGGAGATGCTTGGATATCAGGCAAATGCTCTTTTCCTCATTTGCCCGTTGATGTGCGCATGCCTGGGTAGACCTGCCTGCAGTGTTTATTACTGTGGTGTTCCATGATGGTTTTCCTTTTTCCTTCTACATTTATTAACTGAATTCTGTGAAGAGGCTTTCTTCTTTCTTGTTTACTTACTTATTTGATTGTGTGAGTATGGAGGCCCAGATGTATATTTTTCCCTATGTGTTAAAATTTGATACTCTCACTTTTGCATCACCTACTCTGTTCATGAGAGAGGATCAGAAAAACTCACATCAAGGGAGAGTCCTGGGTGTAAAAGACATAAATGGAGGAAATGTTAAAGATTGGTGAGGATTTAGAAGACAGAGTAAGTAAGTGCAGTGTAGGATCCTGATGGGACCCTAGCACAGGCAAAGACCATTTGTGGAAAGACTGGTGTGTTTCTAAGAATCTGTAGTTTGGTAATACTGTGCCAGTGTTAATTTCCTGTCCTTGTCGATTGTACTTGTGGAGAGGGAATGGGTAAGAGAAAGGGTGAGGAAACTCATTGTGTTCTTTGCAACTTCTCTTTGTCAAAAGTGCAAAGTGAAAAGTGTTAAAAGTCAGTTGAAAGAAAAGAAAATAGTGGTGCTGATGGTATAGGAATAGTAAGCCTTGTGAAGGTGGCCTAAGAGTGTCTGAGACACTCGTGTATGTGGCCATCCATGGGGGGAGCTCCTCCGTCTCTGCAGGTGCATCAGGAGTAGTGGTCCTCGCTGGGCCCCTGCCCCGCTGTCCGGAGTGCCTTTGCCACTGCGTAGTGTTGGCTTTTCCCCACTTTGCTGTCATGCTCCCACTGGGCTCTGCTCTAACTAACCAGGCATATGGTGCAGACTGCTCCTCTGGCTCAGTCCAGATTTTGCTGTGGGGATCTGTGTAAACACTTGTCTAGGGGTTTGGCATATCACGCAAGATCAGCCTGGAGGTCGAAGGAGCCAGCCTGTCCAGCCAAACGATTCATTCTTCCCAGAAAGAACCAGGCTGACAGTTACAAGAATGACTAATTAGTTGAGGAGTTTTGGTGACATTTACAATATAACGTTCTTGAAATTATTTGTTGACTTCCTGAGGGAGTTTACAACACTGGAAATGTTTTATTGGATTTAGGATTTTTTGTCAAGTATTCTGATTTTGATGGCACTAAATAATGTTGGTAGTAAGATGTGGGTCTTTCTAATGTCAGCCTTAGTAGATAAGTGATTTTACATTCTGGTCTCTTAATTTGTTATGATTTTTTTTTTACTTTAAAGTCTTTCAAGCTTTAGATTTCCCAATTATATCTTTTTTCTTTCAAAATTTAATCTTCCAGTCATTAAAGTGGGTACAATGCTAAATATCAGGGCTATAAAGAATAAGTCTCAGATGTTATGCTTAAGGAACTCCTAATTTAATGAAGGAGAAACAGATAAATACAATTAAAATTACCTTTACTCTGTCCTTTCTAGGTGCACTAAGATAAATGTTCATCTCTTTAATTAGGCACTTTGCTGAATCTATAGGTGATGAAATCCTAGAACCTCTGTTAGACACCTAAATACAAACCCTGCTAAATATTTATTTTATCAAGCTTGTGAGGTTCGAGCTTGGTCTGCAGGCCAGCAGCCATGATGTCCCTCCTGCCTGTATGAGCGTGGGCCCCACAGAGCCACTCTGTGCTCATCACAGGCAGCTTTCTCTTGGGTGGACACACGTAATTGTGCCCTGCTCTTTCCTAGATTGAAGTCTAATTTGGTATCAACTCATAACTTTGATCATTCAGTTCTTGCAGTTTTAACTGATGTTGTTTAAGTGTTGATTTCTTATTTTCTGCTCTGGGGGCTAAAAGGCACTCTTTCCCCAGACAGTCACACCCCCATGAGCCCTCTGTGGGTCACTGGCTGGAGAGTGATCTCCTGCACACATGGTGGCTGGGTCTTTGTAGGCAATGCTCATGTTTACCCCTGTGACTTTGATCAGTGCAGATGCAGCCATTTTATGCGATTGGAATATAAGCCCCACGTGCCAGGTGCCCTTCAGTGAACATCAGATGTGCCAAAGCAGTGTCACACCAGCGAGCCCCGAGCTCGCAGGGAAGACGAGTGGTGGTGGTCTTCCAAGGAGAGCTTCATGGAAGAGGTCATTGAGGCTGAGTCTCACCTGAGGTGACTGGATGTTTGCTGCGTACATGTGTTGGTGTCAAGAGAAAGGCTGCCCCAGGCTGCAGGGAGCAGGGCGTGTGAGACAGGAAGGCCAGCTGGGGGGCACGTTGTCGTGAGGCGGCATCAGGATGTGGTGCGGGAAAAGCAGTGGAAGGAGGAGGAGGAAGTGGCAGTGTGCTGAGGCTCGGTCGTGATCCCCCGGGGGCCGTCGGTGGGCCTCAGGCAGGAAGGACAGCATGCAGTAGAAAGATAAGGGCAATGTAGTAGGTTTTACATAAACGGGGTTAATTTTAAAAGTTGGGCATTGAGAAGAGATGGTTCTTCTATTTGGTGTTCAGTGATCTTTTAGGACATGGTTGTTAGCGTAGATAGCAGGGGTTTTTTGCTTGTATTAAAGGCTTGGCAGCCCTGTGTGAGGTGGTGCAGATGGAGGCTGGCAAGCCAGAAAGGAACTTAAGCTGAGGTGATGGGTGATTTGGACTCTGAATTTTCAGTCTGTCCTTCTTCCCTGTCATTTTTATTATCCATCTGCCTTACTTGTCCATCCCGTAGACGTCTCAAATTCAGTGAATTTTAACTTTATCATCTCCCTTCCATCCCATATGTCTTGTTACAGGTTCCCACAGTCTGAGCTCTCAGCCTCATCCTGGGCCCCTGCCCGACTCCTCCACGGAGAGTGGCCACACCCAGGTCTCCCCACCTCAGCCAACTGCGCTGTCCTCCCCAGGGGTCCCTCTCGCCTCTGCTGCTTCATGTGCTTCTGCCTCTGCTGGGTTGTTCTCCCATCTTGTCATCCTGTTGAACACATCCTTCTACAATTTCTTTGGAATTCACCTTTCCTTCTGAGCCTCTGAGAATGCCTCTTCTTTCCCCACGCTGTCTGACACCCTGCATACACACACCTCCGTGAAAGTGTGCACTCACGAGGGCAAGGGCCACGTCTATTCTCTGCAGGCTTCGTTGCCGTATCTAGAATCGTGTGTGCCCCACGGTGGGTATTCAGTAAATAGACTTCTTTTCCTCTCACCACATTATGAACTCTTAAGGAACATCTGCCTTACTTACTTTTAAACTGTCTAGTGCCTAGCATGATACATGATTCAGTAAATATTTATCGAATGAATAAATGCATCTCCCGTGTCTCGTTTGAATGTGTTTTGAATGGAGATGTTCTCTGAGATGGAGAAAAGGCTCTGGCTCTGACTTGGAGTTTGGTTTTAAATCCAGGTGCTGCATATCGACAGTTTACACACTCAGCGATCACGCGTACGCCATCACAGTTCTCCTTCTGGGCTGATCTGGCGTTTTATGGCAACCTTGGTGTCCCCGTCTTTCTGATGGCTCAGTCTGCCCTGCTGGGTGTTCTGTGCCCTGTGTCTCATCAGTCCCTCCTTTCCCCTTGCTTTATGAACTCATGCCAATTGTGGTGATCCGAGTTTTTTCCTGGCCTCCCCTCCCCACCAGTGTCCTTTTCCTGTCCCTTCCAAATTATTGCATATTATGGAGACAAAGGTTTTTCCTTTTCTCCAAATGCAGTGTGCTCATACCTAATGTTCTTTTTCAGAATAAATAGCACACTGCCTAAAGGCTTAGGTTCTGGACCTGTCTGAATTCAGATCTTGGCTCTACTGCTTTTGAACCTCTCTTTTCTCATCTATAAACAGGAAAAATAATAGTACTTACCCCTGTGGGTAGTAATGAGGAGTACATGAATCAACCAGATCCCAGGGCTTGGCATTTAGAATGTCACTTCACACATGGGGCCCTCAGTCCGAGTCAGTTTTCCGTGTGTTGCACTGTGTCCTCCGAGCTGTGGGACAGGTGGACAGGTGCAGGCACACCAGTTCTGTGGCAGCTGGTGCTGTTCCCCTGGGACTGACCCGATGTGTGGGATTGGTTGACCTTGCCTTGTAGGCCTTTCTTCTCTGTAAATGTTCAGGAAGTGTGAGTACCCTTGAATGGCCTTAGCATCCTTAAAAATGCAGTCGTCTTGTGTGTGTCTGTATCTGGTGCTTTGGGTTTGCTTGCTCTCCTTGCCTTGTTACTTTGGAAATGAGCTGTCTTGTCAGTGGGAAGCTTTATACCTTTGAGCGCAGCTGAGAGAAGTGACCTTCACATCACATGGTGCCCTGTGTCCAGGGATTTCTCCTTACAAGAAACGGAAGGTTGCAAGTATTCAGCTTCAGCACATCCAATCCAGCCTTTTGTGTTTGTGGCTCCTCCCATCTCCTAAGTGTCAAACTTAAAGTAGAATTTTTAAAAAGTACTATTATTGAATTAGAATCCACTTAGGCTTTTTTGATACTTAGTACCTATTGTGATTTTTAAAATACTGCAACCTAGGTACTGTTTTGTAGACCTCCAGAAGTGCTTCTCAGCTGGTATGGTTACTCCTCCTTTTAGACTACTTTTACTTAAGGAAACGTTCATTCATTTTGTAAATGTTAACTGAATACCTGCATGTGCCTGACACAGGAGCAGATGATAGCCGTATAGCGGTAAGGGATATAGCTGAAGTGCTCCAGTCCGTGGGACTTTCAGACTAGTGATGACTGAGTTTATCTGTGTAGAAGTAAATTTCGTGGCTATGTTGTCAGCCTGTACCTTTTTTTTTTATTGAAGTATCATTGATATACAATCTTACGTTGATTTCAAATACACAACACAGTAGTTCAACAGTTACCTATTATTAAATCTTCACCCCCTCTAGTGTGGTTACTATCCATCAGTGTAGAAAGATGTTACAGAATTATTGACTGATATTCTCCATGCTGTACTACAGTGTCTGTGACCAACTTACATTATGATTGAGAATTTCGTGCCCCTTTATCACCCTCCCCCTCACCCCTGCCAGCCTTCCCCACCCCTCCCCTTTGGTAACCAGTCACTTCTCAGTGTCTGTGTGTCTAGTGCTGTTTTGTTCCTTCTGTTTTGCTTTGTTTTTATAGTCTACAAATAACTGAAATGATGTATTTGTCTTTCTCCACCTGACTTATCTCACTGAGCCTGATTTCCTCTAGCTCCATCCATGTTGTTACAAATGGCAGGATTCCTTTTCTTTTTATGGCTGAATAATATTCCATTGTGTACATGTGCCACATCTTTATCCATTCATCTATTGATGGACACTTAGGTTGCTTCCGTATCTTGGCTATTGTAAATAGTGTCATGATAAACATAGTGTGCCTATCTTTTTGGATCAGGGATTTTGTTTTCTTTGGGTAATTCCTAGGAGTGGAATTACTGGGTCTAATGGTATTTCTATATTTAGTTTTTTGAGGAACCTCCATACTGCTTTTCCACAGTGGCTGCACCAGTTTACATTCCCACCAACAGTGTAGGAGGGTTCCTATTTCTCTACACCCTTGCCAGTGTTTGTTATTTCTTTTGGATAGTCTGTACCTTTTTTTAAAGGTAAAATGTTTTATTTAGTTTCACACTTAAAGTACATTTTTTCATAGTTGTAATAGTATATTCCATTTTAATAAATAATCTTAGTTCTTAAGCTGTAACCAAATAATGAATATTAAATCTGGACAAACAGTGATAGAGGGAAAAGAGATCACAGGTGTAAACGCCCATTTTGTTCACACATAAAAGTAATGGCGGGAGTAGACCTTTACTTGTATCGAACAGCTTTCCATGACTCAGCTTTTTACTTTAGATTTTCCATTCCCTGTCCTCCTCCTAATTAATTAATTAAGTTTAAAACAAATTATTCTTTCTGACTTTGGACATGTGGTAGGTAAAGGTTTTTTATTCGAAATTCAAGGACTGAAATTGTCTAATGGAAAATATCTGGAGAATTTAGTTCTCTGGCTTTACATTTTTTGTCAGAAACTTGTCATTTTGCACATTGTGTGTTCATTCACTATCAACATGTAATTTTACATTGGCTTGGTTACTTGCTTTCTGACACAACCCTGACAGGATGTATGTTTTTATTACAAAACTAATTTTTCTGATGATTCATATGTAGTGTCTTAGACCTTTAATTATATTTAGGATTAAATTTACAAATATAAAATGCTCCCATATGCTATCAGCTGGAACAGTTCTGGGGGACAAGGGTTGCCTTTAAGTATTTTTATTTTATTTGAATGTTTAACTTTCCCACGTACCTTTTCAGTTCCTTTTACATACCAAGTAATTTTGTTCCAAGTTTAGTTTTACTTATGATGAAAAAACTACTTTTTTAAATTCGGTAACAAATTGATTTTGTCATCAAAATTTTTATTGAGATCGTTGTAGACTCACATGCAGCTGTTAGAAATAATACATAAAGATCCTGTGTTCACATTGCCTAGGAGCTCCCCATAGGAGTTACATTTTTGCAAAACTAGTATATCACAACCAGGATATTAATGCTGGCACAATGCACTCATCTTATTCAGATCTCACTAGTTTCACTTGAACATACTGTGAGTGTAATGGAACCAGATTTTATTCTTAGAAAATTGCTGAAATACTAAATTTAATTAGATGTGTGAGCTTCGGGGGAACCATTTAACCTCTTACGCCTCAGATATCTCAAGTCAGATCGTTTGATTCGATGATCTTTAGAATGCTTTTTAGCTCAAAACACTACAGTTTTTGTATGAGCATATTCTAGAATCTGAAATTATAATCTTTTCAATCTTTTCTCTTTTTGTGTTTAGGAAGAAAAGGCTTCTCTTTTACATCGTACTCAGGAAGAAAGAAGAAAGAGAGAGGTAAAAGCTATTTGGTACTTGTCTCCGTAGATAAGCATTTTTCCATAGCATTTAAGTCTTGGTTTTACTCATACAGTTACGTATATGTATGTTATATCTGACATAATATATGTGTGTGTGTGTATGAAGCTTTAGAAAGATTTCTGAACTTGTTGGATTTTATATTAAGTCATTTATTCTGGAGCCAGTGGAGAAAAATTGGACTAAATGGGACTTCCCAGAATAGAAAGGGAAACAGGCTTTTAGTTTGTTCATTTACTTGAGTACAATGTGATTTCCAGAAGATTTAGAAAGATTTAGTATGTAATGTTCATTCTTGCCAAGCAAAAGGAGAAAACTCACTGTTAAGGGAAATATCTTCACTATTTGTGAAGAAGATAAATAAAAGGAAATAATTATACTCATCTTATTCTTTATTTTACATTTCATCTTTTGATGATAGTTTCTTAAAATGGGCTTATTTTATTCATTAATCACCAATTGCAGTATCTTATGGCCTACTTTTCTAGATAGTTTTTTTGTTTTGTTTTTAACAGTTCACTCATACCTTTCACAAATACTAATTGAGAGCTTATATTCCAGGTACTGTTCTGCTTGCTGGTTGTAGAGATGATGAGTGAGACTGTCCTGCTTGGTATTAGACACAGATGTTAACCAAGACATGGCGATGGTGACGAGTGCTCTGGGGCAGTAGAGCAATGTGCTAGTAGTGGGGAAGGCCTGCTGGAGATGGGTGTTCAGGGAGGGCTTCTCTGAGCTGGCTAGAGTTGAGCGAATTCATAAACAGAAGCTGCCTTGTGAAAAGCTGGAGGAAGAGCATTCCTGGTCAGGGGAACAGCCAATGTGGAGATTTTGTGTTCCTCCACCTTAGCTCTGCGGACATCTTGACAGGATGATTCTTTGTTGTGGGGACTGTCCTATACATTGGAGGGCACAGCAGCATCTCTGGCCTTTGCCCACTAGCCCCCCTGCCCAGATAGTTCAGATGACCAGAAATGTCCACACAGCACCAGATGTTCTTGGCTGGTAAAAGTGCCTCAGTAGGAAATCACCGATCAAATAGGAAGAGTATTGGTTGATGTCTCATTGTTTCTGGACTGTTCTCACCCATCCTCTCAGTAGTGCTTCTGCTCCATTCTCCCTGTCCCCTTCTCCTTGGACTCAAATTCCAAATATATTCAGCCTTTGCATTGTGTCCCAGGTGCTCCTGTGCTCTTTTCTGTATATTTACGCTTTTGAGTATCTATGCTTTGGTTTGGGTATTTCCTTCTGGCCTAACTTCTCATTTTCAGATTATCTCTCAAGCAATGTCTAATGGTTAAATACGTCTACTGAATTCCAGATTTATTATTTCAGTTCTAGAGTTTTCTTTGATTCTTTTATTTCCCAATTCTCTTATCTTTTAATTTTATAAATATAATTGTAGATTTTTAAAGATCATCTTTAAACTTCAGTATTTGGATGTCCTGTGGGTTTATATCTGTTGTTTGTCCTCTTGATTTTTAGCTCTTTTGTCTTTTGCCTGGTTATTTTTGTTGAATACAGGACATTATTATATATGCCAAACTAAAGAGATATCTTCAGGCTCTAGAATAGGATCTCTTTTTGGAGAACATTACAGGGCAGGCAGTAGGGAGAGAGACAGATCACCTTTAACTAATATAGGGTTGAACTGGTTTGAAGCTGGCCTTCAGTCCTGGTGAGAATTTATCTGTTTCGAGTACATCTAGTGTGTATGTAGCCTTCTGTTCCCAGCAGAGGCTGGAGTGTTACTAAGACTTACTCAATGAACAAATTGATGAATAAAAATAAATGTTTTAAAAACTCATGGGATGGTACATGAGTTTTTAATTAAGTGCTCTTAGACTCATCATAGTAATGAATAGGTTCCCAAACTAGGTTTAAGCTCAGGGATTCCCTTGTAACCATTTCATGCTCAGAAGTACACCTGTATGACCTGATGCTGTTTTCAAACCCCAAGATTGTGTGAGTGTATATGTGCTTGTCAAGCCCGGTAAGTGGAATTCACAGGAGATGTGGAACAATATCATGTGGTAAGACAGAGTACAGATTTTAGTGTCATACCTGAGTTTGAATTCTGACTCTTACATCTTTTGGTATCACTTAATCTTTATGGAAATCTCAGTTTCTGCATCTTTATGCAGGAGTAATACTCATCTGTAAGATTACTGCAGGAATGCATATAAAGTGTCTCTCTAGGGCTGCAGTATATTAGGCTGTCAAACAGCGGTAGCTGCAGTGGTTATAATGATGGTGATGGTGATGATGATGAATACATATTTTTGCTGTATACTGTCACTTAAATTTTTAAGTCTTGAGTCATTAAAACTTGGAGTTTTCTACTTTGAAACAAGAAAGTGATCTTAAAAAATGTTTGTGCTCTTTTTATATTTAAAACTAAAAAAATTTTTAAAGTCTTAACTGTGCTGGTGGGATTATAAAATGGTAGAGCCATTTTAGAAAAAGGCTGGAGTTCCTCAAATACTAATTCTGCTCCTAGGCATACATCCAAGAGAAACAGAAACCTATGTCCATACAAAAACTTTACAGGAATGTCCACAGCTGCATGAGTCATGAAAACAACCCAAATGTCCATCAGCTAATAAATGGAAAAACAAAATACAATGGAATATTAATTGACCATAAAATTGAGTGAAGTACTAACACATGATACAACCTGGATAAACCTTGACAACATCTTTTCAGTGAAAAAACAGACTCAAAAGGTCACATATTACATGATTCCATTATGTGAACTGGCCAGAACAAGCAGTTCCATACAGATAGAACATGTGTTAGTGGTTGCCAGGGCCGGGGGTGTGGGGGTGCTGGTGGGGAATGTGGGTTGATTGTTGTTGGATACAGTTTTCCAGGGGTGGTTGATGAAAGTGCTCTAAAATTAGATTGGTGGTGATTGTGCAACTTTGAATATATTAAAAATTGGTGAATGATACACTTAAAAAGAGTGAGTTTTGTGGTGTGTGGAATTATGTAACTGGGGTTTTTTTTTTTTTAACTGCTTACTAGCCTAAATATCTTCCTCACTGATACCAATTGTTCCCTCCCTTCTCCATTATTCAGGAAGAAAGGCGAAGATTGAAAAATGCAATAATTATCCAGTCATTTATTCGAGGATACAGAGTCAGAAAACAGCAAGTAAGTTTGTTTTTTTAACTGAGAAAGAATGAGAAAGGCTTGCAAGATCTTATTTCAAATTTGGTCTTTGATTCTTAGAAGTGGAATTCATTTTGTAAGTATTTTTGTACACCTGTTAATGAAAGTTAATGTTGATAATAGTATTTTCGCCAATAATTCATTTTATTAGTTTTCATATACACAAAGATTTTTATAGATAGTTGAGTTTTTAGATGATTTTAAAATAATAAAATACAAATATGGGCCAAACCACAGCTAAAGATAAAAACTGAAAGCAGTGTAGAAGGCTCTGAGTGGGCATTCAAGGGTCCTTAATCACATTCCAGGCATTGTCGTTTCTGACGTAGCCCCTTTCTGATCACTGCCTAGTCGGCGTCCTGACTGCTGGTCCCAACGCCCGTGGTAGAGCTTCACCGGGCATCCAGACCGGCCTTCATGCCTCCGCAGCCTTGCATGTTGTTTGTTCTCTTCCCAGTGCTGCATCCAAAGAAGTGCGTTCGATCGTCGCACTGACTTGTCACAGTCTGGTGGCACCTTTTCTGTTGCTAATGGCCCTAATCTGACCCTTCTGGTGAGGCAACTTCTGTTTTTTTATAAACAGAATGAAGACTCAAAACGTCTGGTGAGTGTTAACTACATTTTCATTTATCCTTGTTTACATATTTTCCAGCTCTTTTTAAATGTGGTCAGCTGACCCGTCCAGTATGTCTTGCCTGTTTGAGCCTCTGTCCTCAGTTGGCCACGAGAGGGCATCTCTGTGGTAATGTGTTGTGCCTCTTAAAAACGATACACATTTTCAATATATTTTTCTTCTCTTTTTTTATTTCTGGAAAATTTCAAATAAAAAAAAAAAGTGGAATAATATGTTGAGCGATCCAACCACCTACCCATTACCTGATCTCCACGATCACATACCTTATTTCATACATTTGTCCTAAATTCCATAGTGTGTTAGTTTGCAAATACTCTATCATCAGTCTCTAAACAGTAGGGTCTGTTTTTTAAAACATCCAAAATATAATTGGATTACTTTAAAATTTTATAGGCTTCTGATGATAACAGTGATGGGGAATATTTTGTATTAATGGTGGAAGATACACATAGACATACAGATGAATGATACTTAAAAAAAATGGAACTTGTTATTTTGCCCAGTTTCCCAGGAAATATTAAGAGATTTGTATGTGATTATTACGTTGAATTTGTATTTATTCTTAGAAATTTGTTTACTTGTAATAAAAAGTTTGAAATTGCATTACAAGACAGGATACAGTGAAAAGCACGCCTTCCTTACAGACACACATAAAAGAAAGCGCTGTATGAAGTAAGCACACAGGACAAGGAATACTTTATTGCTTCTGTGGTGTTTGGCTTTAAAACCCAGCATTGCTTCCTGAGTTGAGCTAGTCTGAAACATGGGCAGAGCTGACCATAAACCACAGCCAGTATAGAGAGGCAGTAAAAATGGGATAATCTTCCCATTCTGGACTGTCCTTAATTGCAGGCTTTTTCTGGGCTCTCTAAAGTTTAAGAGAAAAAGAATAAGGAAAGTACAACAGGAGGCAGTCTGGCTTGCTCTCTGGAACAGCCCATCCTCGTCTTCGTGTACTCTAACCTTGTATATTGGAAGCTCATCTGCACAGACATGTGGGTGCTGCCAGGCTGTCCCCCTGTCTGTTTCTCCAGGGCACCCCTGTCTGCAGAGACGCTCCTGCCACGCCGCAGGTGGAGGTCTCTGCAGCAGTTCCTGCATGGCTTCTAAGCATGGTGCATCTGCACAGTCCACTTTCGGAAGCCATTAGTGAAGAGCCCGGAGGTGAATGTGCACATCTGACTCCAGGCCGTAGATGCATACAAAGTGAATTGCTCATGTATAGATTCCAAAACTCTGAACAGATTAAATGTTATCAGACCTGGGTTAAGGTAACAAAAATGAACTTCAGTGTTTATTCAGTTTGCAGACAAAAATGCAAGAACAATAAGCTAATCATATGTAGGGGAAAATATCCTCCCATTCAAGGAGCATGATGCCACTCTGTGTCTTCCTAAGACACTTTATGCAAAAAAAAGTATATGTGACTATCCCTTCCTCACCTCCCTTTATTTTTTTATTATTATGACTTGAAATATGGTCTCTGCTGAAACAGTGTGATGTGACCATATTTTCTTTTTGTATGTTTTCTTGAATTACTTTGGAGGTAGCAATTGCCTCACTGTGTTTAATTTTCTTTGAATCCCTGAGAAAGCCTTCTGCCCCCTTGCAGCAGTACTGTGAAAGGCGTCTCCATACAGGTTTCCACAATGAGAGAATGAAGTCTCAGTGCCCTGTTTCCTGCTGGAGCAGCTCCCGTGTCCTGGGAACCTCTTGCCCCGGCTCGGATCCGCTGCTCTCCAGGCCTGCTCTTACCTTAGGAAATCATTTTGCTTTACTTCATTTTCACATCTTCTTTCCTGATTCCAAATCTTACTCCTTTCTTGGTTACTTCCTTGTTTTATTTATGTGCATCCTTAGTTGACTTCCCAAGAAAGATTGAATAAGAAAATAAGTTTTGAAACTTTACTCATCTGCACTGAGTAAATAACAACAAACAGTTAAACAAAGTACTTTAATGTAGTGATACTAGAACTTTCTGGATGATGTTGGTACATATGTCAGTGTTACAAATACAGTATCAATACCTAGTCTAGAAAGTGTTCTTGTTAAAGGTCCCTGCTGTTTTGACTTGTTTTTCCCTGTGGACAACATGAAACGTAACTACTTGTTTAATATATTTACAGCCTCATTCTCATGGTTCTCACAGTTACCCTTTAGATCCCTGTAATGTTTAGTTGCTGTATGTCCTATTTTAATTTGTTCACAGATAGTACAGATTTTAGAATGAACTGCATGTCAGAGTGCAGAAAGATTTTGTATCATATTAGTTCTTGAGGAAATACGGACACGGGAGCTCAAAACACCCCAAGAAGAAAGCTTGTGTGTGTGGGAGTGGGTCACAAGGTATTTCCACCCAATCTAGGACATGCTGTAATTTGTTGCACAGAATGCTTTTGCATTCATATTTTAAGTGTTAACATTTTACATCAAATAAGTGTTACTGCCAAAGAAGAATCTCCTAAGATAACAGGCAAAAAAAAGTTATGTGGCACATTTATAACTAGTCACATTTAAGAAGCTATCTTAAATTTTAAGTTCTAAATGGGTCTTATGAAGTGAACAAGTAACTGTCTTACAAAAATATAGTAGAGAAAGAAGAAGAGATTCCTTATTAGAGGTCAAGTTTTCAAGATCATTTATGGCAGCTATAGCCATATTAGATAGGCTCCTGGATGCCAGTTAGACGGAAGTCTAACTTAACATTTGCTAAACACATTGATGTGTTCAGGAGATTGGGGGGTTCTGGCCAGCTCAGCCCCATCCCTGACCTTTTCCAGCTGTATTGAGGTAATTCAGCAAATACAGTTGTACCCTGTTTAAAGTGCACACTGTGATGATTTGATGTAAGTAAACTTTTGACAGGATTCCTCCCATCTAGTTAGTGACACACCCATCACCTCACATATCACATACCTGATGTTTTACTGGGAATAGTGGGACTTTATGATTACCTTTCCTACCAAAACTCCATGCTGTTTGGGAAGGGGAGTGTCCGAAAAGGGAAAGGGTGCTGGAGACAATGGGAAAAAGGCAAAAAGAAGAAACAGAAGTCCTGTGTGACACATGACCTGTAATGTGTTTCTCATACAGTTTTATATAGACTGCTGATTTGTGCAAATGAACTGTGCTTTAGATTTACATGACTTTTAAGTGTACTTTAGTAATAAATTTAGTACTTTAATACTGATTTGCTATTTTAAGATGGAAATCCAAAACATGTATACTACTAAATAAAACCTGACTCAGACTTACCTCTTATCATGTTTTGATAAGTTTTGATGAGGTATTTATTTACCAGTTAGGGAAATTTGGAATGTTATGTAATTCAGTGAACAATTAGCTTTTTATGGAGTAAGAGTTGTAATTGGTATGTTTTGCTGTTTCAGATATGGATGTATCAGAACTTAATTAAACACAGCTCTCTGTTTGTCCAGCAGTTGGATGGATCTGAGAGACTGACATGCTTATTTCAGATAAAGAGGTTGATGAGCCTCTGTTGCAGGTAATCCCATTATATCAGGTTCTATGATAAGGTGCTCACTTGAAATGTCTAAAGGGACACCTTTTTTTCATTTTCTTAGTCAGTGGTTTTCCTTATTTTTTTAAAACTATGGACTGTTCTGTGTGTTATTAAAATTTTCACTCCTGGTGATACTGGCCTGTAGGTATTAAAATGTACATATAACTAACCTCCAGCTCATATTTTCTTCCAAGTATGCCCTGGAACTCTCTTGTGGAATGCCAGGCATCCTGGTCACTGATGAGTGGCTTGGCAGCGCAGAGGATCCCCTGTGAGATCGACCCCACCCTCCAAGGGTCTCTGCCGAGGGGCAGGCTCTTCAAAGCAGGTCTCCCATCAGGCCCTCATTATGATTTATGTAGGAACTTAAAATGACTCAACGTCTGACTTCTGTGGATTCGGTTTGCAAAAGAACAGTATTTAGGTAACTTGCACTGTAGTGCCTGAAGGAAGGAGCGAGGATGTCTTTACTATTTTTTAAAAACTTGCTTTTGCACAGTAGCAAAATTTTCACATGATTCTGAGCCTTCAGTATAATTTTAGTTAACTTTCTGGAAGCTGCACATAGTAAAGTTTATTTGGGATTGCTGTGGAAACTAGGCCTTATTAGCTGGCTTTTCCAGGCTCTTTTGCTGGACTAAAGATAGGAGTAGAGAACCTGTCGGAAGGGGAAACCTGGAGGATCACAAATCCCAGAAAATCTTATTTTTGCTCACTCCCTGTGTTCCTTGGAAGCACATTGTATATATTTGCTTTCTGAAGCAGGAGTGTGCAAACCTTCTCTGTGGATGCCGGTATAGCAAGTATTTGAGGGTCAGTGGGCTGCCCGCGGGCTGCTCCCTCTGCTTTCTCCTTTCTCGTACCCTTCAAGGACGTAAGGAGTGCTGTTCAGGCCCGAGCCACACACAGTCTGTGGTCAGTGTGGCCCATAGGGTGTAGTCTACGAACCCCTAATGTTCTTGTTAAAAGATTCATTTAGCAAATTATTTTAATAGACAATATATCAAAATGTAATTTCTCCTTTTTTCCTAATACTGTTTTGAAAATATTCTAACACCAGAAAAGTTGGAAGAATATCTTTATATCCTCCACCTAGATTTGAAGTTAACATCTGACTACATTTGCTTTCTCTCTCTCCATATGGGTGTTGTTTTCCTTTTCCTTTATTTTATTGAAGTATCATTGATATAAGTCTTACCTCAGTTTCAAGTATACAGCACAGTGGTTCAGCAGTTCCGTATGTTATTAAATCTTCACCCCCGCTAGTGCAGTTACTATCTGTAAGAGGATGTTACAGAATTATTGGCTGTATTCTCCATGCTGTCCTACTATACCCATGACCAACTTATATTATGATTGAGAATTTTTGTGCCCTTTTATCCCCTCACTCTTCCCACCACCCACCGTGGCCCCTCCCCTATGGTACCCACCAGTCCCTTCTCATTGTCAATGAGTTTACTGCTATTTTGTTCATTCTGTTTTTAGGTTCCACAAATAAGTGAAATCACATGGCATTTATGTTTATTTACCTGGCTTATTTAACTGAGCGTAATACCCTCTAGGTCCATCCATGTTGTCACAAATGGCAGCATTTCTTTTTTATGACTGGATAATAGTCCACTGTGTACATGTACCACATCTTTATCCATTCATCTACTGATGCATACTTTGGTTCCTTCTGTATCTTGGCTATTGTCAGTAATGCTGAGATAAACATAGGGGTGCATGTATCTTTTCAAATCAGAGATTTTGTTTTCTTCTGGGTAAATTCCTAGAAGTGGAATTACTGGGTCATGTGGTATTTCTATTTTTAGTTTTTTGAGGAACCTCTATACTGCTTTCCACAGTAGCTGCATCAATTTACATTCCCACCAACAAGGTAGGAGGCTTCTGTTTTTTCCACATCCTTGCCAACACTTGGTATTTCTCGTCTTTTGGTAGTGGCCATTCTGACTGGTACGAGGTGATAGCTCACTGTGGTTTTGATTTGCATTTTCCTGATGATGAGCAATGTGGAGCATCTTTTCATGTGCCTGTTGGCCATCTGTATTTCTTCTTTGGAGAAATGTCTGTTCAGGTCCTCTGCCCATTTTTAATTGTGTTATTTGGTTTTTTGGTGTTGATTCATGTGAGTTCTTTATATATATTTTGGGTGTTAACCCCTTATGGGATAAATTGTTCACAAATATATTCTCCCATACTATAGGATGCCTTTTTGTTCTGCTGATGGTGTCCTTTGTTGTACAGGGTTTTAGTTTGATGTAGTCCCACTTGTTCATTTTTTATTTTGTTTCCCTTGCCCAAGAAGATGTGTCCAGGAAAAAATTGCTGAAGCATATATTGAAGAGATTTTTGCCTATATTTTCTTCTAGGAGTTTTATGGTTTCATGACTTAACATTCAGATCTTTGATCCATTTCAAGTTTACTTTTGTGTATGGGGTTAGACACTTATCCAGTTTCATTCCCTTACATGTAGCTGTCCAGTTTTGCAAACACCAGCTGTTGAAGAGGCTGTCATTTCCCCATTGTATATCCATGGCTCCTTTATCGTATATTAATTGGCCATATATGAGTGGGTTTATATCTGGGCTCTTTATTCTGTTGCACTGATCTGTGGGTCTGTTTGTGTGCCAATACCAAATTGTTTTGATTACTATTGCTTTGTAGTAGAGCTTGAAGTTAGCATAATCCCCCGGCTTTGTTCTTCCTTCTCAGGATTGCTTTGGCTGTTGGGGTCTTCTGTGGTTCCATATGAATTTTAGAACTATTTGCTCTAGTTCATTGAAGAATATTTTTGGCATTTTGATAGGGATTACATTGAGTCTGTAGATTGCTTTAGGCAGAATGGCCATTTGATGATATTAAATCTTCTATCCATGAGCATGGGATGTATTTCCATTTATTGGTGTCTTTGATTTCCTCATGAGTGTCTGTTACATTTTCAGAGTACAGGTCTTTCACCTCCTTGGTTAGGTTTATTCTTAGGTATTTTATTATTTTTGATGCAATTGTGAATGGAATTGTTTTCCTGGTTTCTCTTTCTGCTAGTTCATTGTTAGTATATAAGAAAGCAGCAAAATTTTCTGTATTACTTTTGTATTCTGCAACTTTGCTGAATCCCGTTATTAGTCCTAATAGGTTTTTGGTGGAGTCTTTAGGGTTTTCTATGTACAATATCATGTTGTCTGCAAACAACAACAGTTTAACTTATTCCTTACCAGTCTGGCTGCCTTTTATCTCTTCGTATTGTCTGATTGCCGTGGCTAGGACCTCCAGTAGTACCATGTTTAATAAAAGTGGTGAGAGTGAACATCCTTGTCTTGTTCCTGATCTTAGAGAAAGAGCTTTCAGCTTTCTGCTATTAAGTATGATGTTGGCTGTGGGTTTGTCATATATAGCCTTTGTTGCGTTGTGGTACATACCAACTATGCCCATTTTGAGAGTTTTCATCATGAATGGCCATTGAATTTTGTCAAATGCTTTTTCAGCATCTGTTGAGATGATCATGTGGTTTTTATCCCTTTCTTTTTGTTAATGCCGTGTGTTACATTGATGGATTTACAAATATTGTAACATCCTTGCATCCATGGAGTAATTCCCACTTGGCCATGATGGATGATTGTTTTGTTACATTTTTGAATTCAGTTTGGTAGTATTTTGTTGAGGATTTTTGCTTCTGTGTTCATCAGGGGCATTGTCTTTTTTTTTCTCCTTCTTTTTTTGTGGTATCTTTGCCTGGTTTTGGTATTAGAGTGATGCTGGCCTCATAGAATGAGTTTGGAAGTATTTCCTCCTCTTCTGTTTTTTGGAAAACTTTAAGGAGGATGGGTATTAGGTCTTCCTTAAATGTTTGGTTCAGCTGTGAAGCCATCTGGTCCTGGATTATGAATTTCATTGCTGGTAACTGGTCTGTTCGGATTTTCTGTTTCTTCCTGGGTCAGCCTTAGAAGGCTGTACTTTTCTAGGAATTTGTCCATTTCTTATAAGCTGCCCAGTTTATTAGCATATCATTTTTCATAGTATTCTATAATCATTCTTTATATTTCTGTGGTGTCAGTTGTAACTTCCTTCTTCATTTCTGATTTTATTTGTGACTCTTTTTTCTTGATAAGTCTGGCTACGGATTTTGTCTATTTTGTTTATCTTCTCAAAAAACCAGTTTTTGGTTTCATTGATTTTTTTCCTATTTTATTTTTCTGTATTTTATTTCTGCTCTGATCTTCATTATGTCCTTCTTTCTGCTGATTTTGAGTTTCATTTGTTCTTTTTCTAGTTTCTTTAGTTGTGAGTTTAGACTGTTTGGGATTGTTCTTGTTTCTTGAGGGAGGCCTGCATTGCTGTGTACTTCCCTCTCAGAATTGCTTTTGCAGCATACCACAGATATTGTACTGTTGTATTTTTTATTTCATTTGTCTCCATGTATTGTCTGATTTCTATTGATTTGTTCATTGATTATTTAGAAGCATGTTGTTTAGCTTCTGTGCGTTTGTGGATGATTTGTTTTTTTCATGTAATTTATTTCTAGTTCCATACTATTGTCTGAGAAGTTGCTTGATAAAATTTCAATCTTTTTGAATTTATTGAGGTTTTTTGTGGTCTAGTATGTGATCTATTCTAGAGAGCATTCCATGTATACTTGAGAAAAATGTGTATCCTGCTGCTTTTGGGTGGAGTGTTCTGCAGTTCTGTTAAGTCTGATATACTATTGTTCAGTGCCTCTCTCTTATTTTCTGTCTGGTTGAGCTGTCCATTGAATAAGTGGCATGTTAAAGTCCCCTAATATGAATGAGTTGCAGTCTTTTTTTTTGTCCTTTAATTCTGTTAGTATTTGTTTCACATATTTAGGTGCTCCTATGTTATGTGCATAGATATTCATAATGGTTATTTCCTCTTGTTGGAGTGATCCTTTTATATTGTGTAATTCATTCTTTGTCTCTTGTTACTTTCTTTGTTTTGATATTTTGTCTAAGTACTGCTAACCCTTCTTTTTTCTCCCTCTTTGCATGAATTATCTTTTTCCACCCCTTCCACTTTCAGTTTTTGTATGTCTTTGGATCTGAAATGAATCTCTTGTAGGCAGCATGTAGGTGGGTCTTGTTTCTTCATCCATTCTGCCACTGTTATGTCTTCTGATTGGTGCATTCAGTCCATTAATATTTAAGGTAATGATTGAGAGGTATGTGCTTATTGCCATTTCATTAACTGTTTTCCGGTTGTTTTTGTAGTTCTTCTCTGTTCCTTTCTTCCTCTCTTACACTCTCCTCTTGTTATTTGATGGTTTTCTTTAGTGTAATTGGATTTCTCTTTTCTAATTTTTTGTGTATCTATTACAGGCTTTAGGTTTGTGGTTACTATAAGATTCATGGATAGTTTCCTAACTATGTAACAGTCTATATTAAGTTGCTGATTGCTCTATTTCGAACATAATCTAAAAGTACTTCTTTTTTATTCTTCCTCCTTCACATTTTATGTGTTAGATATCATAATCTACATTTTTTGTGTATTCCTTGACTATAATTTTGTGTCCTTGACTATAATTTTGTGTATAGTTGGTTTTACTATTTTTGTTTGTTTTAATTTCATACTTACTTGGTAAGTAATTGGTTTACTACCTTAACTGTGGGTTTTTACACTAGTGAAAAATATTTAGGGCTTTAAGAACATTTTCTTCTACAGAAGTCCCTTGAATGTATCCTGTAATCCTGGTTTATTGGTGGTGAATTCCTTCAGCCTTCAATTATGTAGGAAATGTTTAATCTCTCCTTCAATTTTGAATGGTAATCTTACTGGGTAAAGGATTCTTGGTTGAAGGTCCTTCTGTTTCAGTACATTAAATATTTCATGCAACTCCCTTCTGTCCTATAAAGTTTCTGCTGAGATGTATGCTGATAGCCTAATGGGGTTTCCCTTACTAGTAACTATTTTCTCTCTCTGACTACTTTAAGTACCCTCTCCTTATCCTTAGTCTTTGTCATCTTAATTATTATATGTCTAGGCATTGTATTCCTGGGATTCCTTTTGTTACAGGCTCCCTGTGCTTCCAGGACCTGAGTGTCTATTTATTTCCTTCCCCAGATTGGGTAAGTTTTCAACAGTTATTTCCTCAAAGAGACTTTGTACTCCTTTCTCTCTCTTCTCCTTCTGGCACTCCTATTACGTGAATATTGTTTCATTTGGATTGGTTACACAGCTCTCCATTCATTTTTCATTCATAGAGATCCTTTCTTCTCTCTTTTCCTCAACTTCATTGTTTTCCTGTTCTCTAATTTCCATCTCATTGATTGTCTCGTCTGCTTGCAGCCATCTCTTATTCATTCCCCCCACTGTATAGTTCATTTCAGTTACTATATCCTTCAGCTCTGAGTGGCTCTTTTTCAGCTCTTGTATCTCTCTGTTGACGTCCTCCCTGACAGCCTTAATACTTTACTGCAGATCACTGAGCATATTTATGACTGTTATTTGGAAGTCTTAATCAAGAAGATTGGTGATCTCCATTTCATTTAGCCCTCTCTCTGGTGTCTTACCCTGTAGTTTTGCTTGGAACATATTCCTCTGCCTCCTCCTTTTGCCAGGGTTTCTGCATTTCTTCCTTTGTATTAGATGGATCTGCTATGCTTCCTGGTCTAGGGAGTAATGGCTTTATGAAGAGGGCATCCTGTGGTGCCCAGAAGCTCAGGCCTCTTCCTCTGCAGTGCCTGCTTCTCCTTCATTGTGGAGCCCCAGGTGCTGTTGGTGGGCTGTGGATAGGCCACCTTTTTCCCTGTCTGTGGGCAGTGGCCTCTCAGTCCCCCACATGGTAGCTCGCTTCAGCCAGTCCTTTGTTGTGGGTGGGGTCACCTTCTGCCTGCCCTGCAGTGATAGTGGCCACTGCTGGGCTAACGTGTGGGCAGATCAGATGCTGGGCACCCAGTGGTGGCCCCATGAGGAGGAAGGAGTACTCAGATCTGGGTTCCGCAGGTGCCTCTCCAGTTGGGCTGAGGCAGGGCCAAAAAAGCTTGGAAAGCGGCCCTCTGCCTGCCAGGCTGTAAAGTCTCCTTCCACCTTGCCAGGCAGCAAAGTCTAACACTGCTGCATCAATGGGGTGGGCAGACAGTGTGCAGGGAAACACCTTGGGGCTGAGCTGCCTGTGAGGGGGTTGCAATGTTTGGGGCTCCCATGTGCACCCAACCAGTTGGCTGAGAGAGGGCTGAGGAAGCGTTGTCCACCTGCCCTTTCTCCTGTGGAAAGAGCTCCACCCAATCCTAGCCCCTCTTGCCCCCTCCCACTGCTGGCAAGTCTTTCAGACTGCTGCCTCTGTTTTGGGTCTCAGTGGGACTGATGGAGTGTGCCTGTCCTCCACAAATGGCCAGAGTCCCAGCCTTTCAGAGCGCTCCAGTCTCTCCGGTGTCCAGCCCTGTTAATTACCAAAGCCCCGTGCAGTGTGCACTCATGTTCCCAGAGCAGATCTCCAGGGCCAGGTGTGCAGAGTTCCTGAGCTCCTGTCCCCTCCCGACCCCGTCCCTCTTCCTCCCGCCTGTGGGCTGGGATGGGAGAAGGGCTGCTCTCCCAATCGTGGCTCTGCCACTTTACCCTTTTCTGTGTGGTCTTCTCTTCTACCTCAGGTGTAGGTGTTCTGCTCTGAAGTCTTTGGGTCATTTTCAGGGTTAGTTGTGCTTGCTGTAGTTACTTCCTTGGCGGGTGTGTGTGTGGGAGGAGGTTTCTGCCTTGCCTTCCTATTCTGCCGTCTTGTTTCCCCCAACTTGGATGTCATTTTTCTAAATCATTTGAAAGTAAGTTGCAGGCATCCTGACCATTCACCCCAGTTCACCAGACATCGCCTAAGAATAGCACATTCTCTGACATAACCGTAATGCTGTTTTCACACCTGGGATGATTGTTAGTAATTCCCTGATGTCATGTAATCAGAGTTCCATAGTCAGATTTAGTCAGTTATCTCAAAAGTACCTTCTGTTTGTTCCAATGCTTCCAGGATCTCCGGGTTGCCCTTGTTCCTCCGTCCTGTGCATTTCCTATAAGCTGGAGGTCAGGTCTAGAGGAAGGTTTTCCAGCCTGGTGCTGTTGACCATTTTCTCTTGTGGGCACAGTCCTGTGCTTGGGGATGTTCATGGGATGGGCATCCCTGCCCTCCACCTGCCAGACCTGTCTAGCGGCGCCTGCACCCAAATGCACCCCAAGTCTCCCCAGTGAGAGCCATGGATGGCGATGCTGTGATTCAGTCTGAACCCCTTTGACAGGAATGCTTTGTCATGGGTGATATGTGAGTCCTTTGGCATCTCCTGCAGAGACACGTGCTGAGCAGCATCAGTCACTCGTGAGCCTGAGTGCAGTAGCAACCTCCTTCTCTGTCGCTAGAAGCAGTCTAGGGGGTGATAATTCGGTGTTACGTGGCTTTAGCATTAGTTGATCTTTGCCCAAACGCGTTATAATGTGCATGACTTGTTAAATGGTCACATCTGATGCTGTTGTCATGTTCTGTGGAGCAGCTTTGCCCCCACCCCTCACTCTCAGTAAAGCCTCGTGTGTAGTTCAGAATGCAGTGTGTGACAGTAGGTTCTCCCTTCCAGTGGGCATGCTCAGGTGGGAGGAGCTCTTCAGGATGCTCCTGTGCTCTTTTCACATGGCTCCATTCATCTTTTGAGAATGTCTTTGCTTTCTGTGACCACAAAATGTCCTGGGCTCAACTTGTATGTCTCCTGGCAGCCGCAGGTTCTGGTTCTTTTTGATGAGAAATGACGTTTTAACAAAGTGAAATTAACAGAGTAATATGTTAGAAATGTTATTTTGAGTGTGTGCTGTTAATAAACAACAGTCTTATCTGCCGTGTGCAGGTCATTGACTTTTAGGAGCTTTGGCAAGTTACCAGAGAAAATATGTGAGCACTTGTTTATGCTCTTGAAGGTCTTTTAATCTCCATTGGAATTCAAGATGACTTTTTAAGAGCTAGAAAAGTAGAGTTGTATGTAAGATGATCATGTACGTGAATTAATAGATAACAGTTGCTGCCATATGACTGTAGGGTGAGTGGAATTGGGGCAGTGCAGTACTGAAGTAAAGGTCAGAAAACCTGCAGCAAGTTACCCAGAAGATCCAACTAAGAAAATTGATGAAGGTAGAAGAGAAGACCACACTGAAAAGGGTCAAGTGGCAGAGCCACGGATGACTGGGAGAGCAGCCCCTCCCCCATCCCAGCCCACAGCAAAGTACTCCCTCTGTGGCTTGTCAGCTTAGGGCCTGGCATAAATTATGGGATCTGGTCTTTTTTAATTATAAAGAGAATGTTGGATGAGACTGGATCTTCCAGGTCCAATATTTCCAGACAGGCACACCTTGTTTCATTGCCCTTTGCAGATTGAAGGTGTGTGGCAGCCCCTCAGTGAGCAAGCCTATTAGTACCATTTTCCCAGCCGCATTTCCTAATTTTCTGTCTCTGCCACATGTTGGTAATTCTTGCAGTATATGAAACTGTTTCATTAGTAGTAGTATGTGTGTATTTCTACTACTAGGTGACCTGTGATCAATGATCCTTGATGCTGCAGTTATTGCAGTTATAATTGTTTTGATCCACATTTGTGCCGTGAACCACTCTCATATAAGACAGCAAACTTAATAGGTGTGTGTGCTCCCACAGCTCCACCGACCGGTTGTTGCCCATTCTGCTCCCTCTCCTCCGGCCTCCCTGTTCGCTGACACACAACAATACTGAAATTAGTCCAGTGGCCTCTAAGTGTCTAACTGAAGGGAACAGCTATACGACTCTCCCTTTCAATCTAGCTTTTGCTAGAAATGATCAAGCTTAGTGAGGAAGGCATGTTAAAGGCCAAGACAGGCCCAGAGTGAAGCCTCTTGCACCAAACAGTCAGCCAAGTGGTGATGCAAAGGAAAATTTCTCAGAGGAACTTAAAAGTGCTACTCCAGGGAACACATGGGTGACGAGAAAGTGAAGCGCCCTTCTTGCTGACGTGGAGGAGGTTTGAGTGGTCTGGCTAGAAGGTCAAACCACCACCCCAGTCCCTTAAGCCAAAGCCTCATCCAGAGCAAGGCCCTGACTCTCCTCAGTGCAACGAGGGCTGGCAGAGGGGAGGCGGCTGTGGAAGCAAAGCCTGAAGCTCGCAGAGCTTCACGAGGTTTAAGCAAGGAAGCCGTCTCCGTAACGTCAACGTGCAGGTGCAGCAGCAGGGGCTGAAGGAGAAGCTGCAGCACAGCAGGTCACCCAGAAGATCCGGCTGAGAAAATTGAAGGTGGCTGCACTGAACAGCGTAGATGAAACGGCCTTATGTTGGAAGATGCCATCTAGGCCTTTCATAGCTGAAGAAGAAAGTCAGTGCCCGGCTTCAGAGCTTCAGAGGCCAGGCCGACGCTCATCAGGGGCTAATGCAGCTGGTGATTTTAAGTGGCAGCCAGGGCTCACTGACCACTGAAAACCCTAGGGCCCTTAGGAATTATGCTAAATCTACCCTTCCTTCCTTCCTTCTTTCTAGTTGACCATACATTTCCTTTGATGTCTTCTAAATCTTTTCATCTGGAATGGCCTTTTCTATCTCCATACCTCCAGTTTATGTAGAGCTGCTCTGACTTCAGTGTGTTGAAAATGGAACCGCAGGGGAGTGATGGCAGAAACAGGGACCAGCAAGACAGCAGTGCCCCATCCGAGGACTGATGGTGTCTTGGGCCATGGTAATGGCGGTGAGAGTGACATCAGGTTGCTTGGATTCTGGTAGAGTTCACATGGTTTAGTGTCAGACTGGATGTGGGGTCTCAGGTAATGAAGAGTGGAGGATGAGCACCGTTTTTGGTTTGAGCATCTAGAAAGATGAAATGATTCAAACACTGGGGGCCGTCCACATGGATAGTGTTGAGTGAATTGTGTAGAAGGAGAAGAGAGCCAAAGACTATCCAAGGCCCTGAAATCCAAATAAAGAGAAATCCAAATAAAGAAAGCACAGGCCAGGAGGGCATGTTGTGGAGCAGTCACCAGCACAGGCGCCATCAGAGAGCTGACCATCAGCTAGTCATGTTCCACGTTACTTCGCAGAAAAGGTAAAGCCAGGACCCCCATATGAACACATGTCAGTGATTCTATTTAACAACTTAACGTGTTCATTATTGGTATGTTACAATGGGTCAAATGAGGACTTGCCCCAGAAGATTCATATTCTCCATTGGAAGTAATTGGTCTGGGGTCTGTTTGGGGAACATTCTCATTGCTGTCTGTTTTCTACAAGTCAATTCCATCTCTAAGAGCTGTAGCCCAGTGGAAGACAAGGATGGAGGCAACTGAGGTGAACTGATAGACCACCCAGTGGTGTGTGTGTATTTCACAGTCATCGGACAGGTTCCCGGTAGTAGTTCCATTGATGACCTGGATGGGAGCAGTGGGGGGACGGCCAACTGGGTCAGCTTCGAGAGGGATTGTAAGTAAGAGGACATGCAGAGAGTAGAGTTATGAGATGGGAATTGGTGAGGTTCTCTCTAACTTGGGAAGATCAGTAGCATGCTTGTTGATGACCCAGTGTGAGTGGGGAACGGATGCCGGGGGAGGTACTGGATCCCTGCTCTTAGTGTTGGGCCAGGGTGCCGCGGGATGGCTGGGCCAGGGCACAGCCCTGGGTGGGCACAGCTGGTGCGTGTCTTCAGGAAACCCAGCCCAGCGGAAAGATGGGCTAAAGGATTTGAGCACTTTTGAAAATATTGACCAATAAGCATTTGAAAAGTAGTCAACATCATAAAGAAACAGGATTACAAATTCAAGTCCCAATGAAGTACCATTAATATACCCATTAGAATGGCTGAAATTTTTTTTAAACATTGATACCAGGCATTAAGGATTTGGGGCAGCTAGGACTCAGTACACTGCTGTTACAGGTTTGGTAGTTTCTTATAAAGTTAAATATACATGTGACCCAGTGATTTCACACCTAGCAATTTACCCAAGAAAAGTGAAAGAGGGGGCTACACAAGGCTTGTCATCAGATGTTTGCAGCAGCTTTGTTTATAATTGCGGAAGACTGGAAGTGACCCAAAAGTGCGTCCCCATGTGACTAGACAACCAGAACGTGTTGTGTCCATGCCTTGGGATACTAGCAATAAAAGGACCAAGTTTTTGACACGTGTCAGATGTATCTCACAAAGATTTTGAAAGAATCTGGACATTAATGAGCACATAGTATGTGATTCCTTAAATATAAAATAGTAGAAAATACAAGCTAACATTATACAGAAAAAATGGGTTCAAGGTGGGTGAGTTGGTAAGGGATTGACACTTGCAGGCAGGAGGAAGCTGGGTGGGCTTGGGGCCCCCCACCCCTGTGCAATCCAGTAGATGCACCCTGTTGCCTTCTGTACATGAGTGTGGGTTATTGTATGTAAATTATGTGTCCCTAAAAGTTGATTTCAAGAAAAAGCATTGTCCATTTTTAAAGAAGACTTAGTTTTTTGACATTTAGACCTTCCCTTCTGCCTACAATTCTCATAGTGAGAAGGGAGTCTTTAGTGAAAATGGTAGGTGACTTAGGACCAGAAACACATTATTGAGTGTTCTCCTTAGGAGATGTTGCAGGAGCGGGAAGTTGCAAAGGCATCTTTGAAAGAAGTAAGAGCCCTTCTTAAAGAGACCCCTCCTGAGCTGCAGTGGGCGCAGCTTCTCCTGGTACCGCCCGCAGAGTCTCACACTCCTCTCCACTTGCTTCCTCTGTGGCCGCCAATTATTCTGTCTCTTCCTCTGTTATGTGCATTTTCATCTCTATAAACTCAGTGTCAACATGAGGTTTGGTCCAGAAGGACTCAGAGTGTGAGTGACCGGTGGTCTGGTCGTTTTCCCGGCCGCCTTGGACTTGTCCCAGTTTTCAGAGATACTCTTGCACTGAAACCACGTGGCTCAAACACGTATCATAATAAGTGAGTTGATGTGAGGAAGCTTCTGGTGGCATTTGCTATCCACTAAGTATATGAATTATGATTGCTTTGCCCCCTTTTACAGGTTACTGCAAAGCTGTAGTGATGACAGTCTGAATGTTGCACTTCCAATGAGGATGCTTGAGGTGTTCTCGTCTGAGGGCACCTACTTGCCTGTTCTACAAGATGCTAGCTATGTGGTGTCAGTAATTGAACAAATTTTGCACTACATGATTCAAAATGGTAAGTAGTGGATGGGTCAGAGCTGTGGGCTGGTGTGTGTGAGGTAAACGTAGGCCACAGCGCATTCCGAGCTTCTGTGGCAGAAGCATTACGGTCGGGTGAGGAGAGTGCCTGCTAGAAGCCACGAATACTAGTAACACCTGTCCTTGCTTCTGCCCACCCTATGCTTGGAAATGTGCATGGTCTCTTCACTTAAATTTTTCTATTGCTTGAAAATGAAGCAAATTAATACGTGCCTTCAGAAATTGTTCCAGGTGCTTTAATGAAATGCTTGAGCCTGCAGGTGGCAGCCAGGCCTTCCATGGCTGACCAGAAGCGTATTGAGTGGATAGAAGCGATGATACCACAGCCACACGAGATAAATCAATGGGAGAGCCTATCTTACAAAAAGTAAATCTTATACTAGCTCAGTAGAGGAGAGTAGAATATTTAGTTCGCTTGAATTTTCTTACTTAGTCTTCAAGCTTTTATGTATTGATACTCTTCTTAAAACTACTAAATTACATTCAGATAAAAAAACCTAGATCCGAAGTTCCTCTGAGGACACAGTATCATTTTGAAGAAAGATTATGAAATGCATATGATTTTTAAAATGTTGATGGTGAATTATGTAATACGAGATAAAACAAAAATTTGAAAAATCTGATTCCCAGTGTTCTTAAAGGTAGAAGGTCAAACACCTGAGGGCTTGGACTCTAGTAGAAGTTTTAGCCTTTAAAAATATATGTTATTAATCAAAGGAGCTATGGGTAGTTCTGGAAAGCAGTAGTTACTGATAAAAACATAAATTTACTTTTACTTTCTTGAAGTGATGGATTAATCTGTAATCTAGATTAAATCCAGCTAATTTAATTCCCAGGACTAAAACTAGAAAAATTAAATTCTTATACATCCCAATCTTACTGTTTGGTTTAGATTAAATTTTTTTAAAAAAACCTACTTAGTTTGTTGAAAAATTAGGGAGTTAAAAGTAAATTGAGATTTGTGGAATTTAATCTTTTAAAGAACAAATTAGTAGTAATTAATGGTCCATTTTATTAAGTGATGATTATGTATATTGATCTGACTAAGCATTCTATGAGAATGTTTACTTTTGTTTTCTAAAAGTAAAAGATTAACCAAAAAAATGTGTTGTTTTGAAATGTGTCTAGAAATAGGAAATGCTTCAAAAAATCTTAATGCTGAAACTGCTGCTTCTGGCATCTTCTGTGGTACAGCCATTTTTCAGCTGTTTTAATAAATAACTTCCTGACATTATTAGTCCATAAAATTAAACCATTTTATTTATTATAATTTGTATTGCTATACATTGTGTACTATGACTTGAAGTTTTTAACAATTCCTTCTGGACTTAATACTCTAGTCATGCTGTGAGTTAATCTGTTCAGTGTAAACATTTGCTCATGTTAATATATTCATGATGTGGTACTTAAAATCTTTTTCTTGGTGTGTTTATTTTTTAATTCTTGATGCTTTTACATCTTTTCAGCTTACTAGCAAAACAGCTTTCAAGCTCTGTTGGGTTTCCCTAGTAATGAGTCTGAAGGAGGTCAGGGCTGAGTGGGTCACAGAGGTCTCCTGATGGAGCACCAGGTAGCCACAGCTCCGTGGTCGCCACTCAAGGGCAGAGCACATGCAGGACTGCTTTCAAAACTCAGAGCAGGCGCATGGATCGTGTGCTTCCAAATGTGTCTGTACAATAATGAGATGTTCACAAACTGCACCTGAAGCTCGTTCTTACTACTTTATAAGAAAGGGGCGAGTGTTCCTGAAAGACTTTATGATTTGGATCATTGGTGATACTAGAGTTTATTCACTGCATGCCTAGAAATCACATCAAAGACTTAGAAATAAGGTCAAAGAAGTTGTTGTTTCTGCTAATATAGAAGTTGCTGTGAAACAGTTAAATTCCTCAGTGCCCACATTGTGGTCTCCAAAGATATCATTTCCTCTAAAAGGAATTTAAGAGTCTCTGGAGAAAAGGCTGATTCCAGGTCCTGGTCAGGAGATGAGAAGGTGAGACGGCCCAGTGGCCGTGGGTCTCTGGAGCCCATCTGCAGCTCACTGCGAGGGCCAGCGGTCATGCATTTTGAGTGTCAGTGAGGGTAGCAGCTGCAGCGGGTGGCAGGGCACTGGTGTGCGAGTCTATGCGTGCAGCGTGATATTTCTTAAAAACTGTAAAGCGCACTTAAGAGACCAAAAAATAATTTTACAACGTATGGGCTTATTTGTCCTGACTCAAGCAAACTAGTTAAACAAAATTTATAATATGAGACAGTTGGAGACTTGAACACTGACTAGATATTTCTGACATAATGAGTTACTGATAATTTATTTTAGCTGTCATAACAGTATTTTTAAGAAAAAGTCCTTATCTGAGATGATACACTGAAATACTTATATCTTGGGTTTGCTTTGAAATAATTGGAGGTGTAGGTGATCAGCTGTAGTTGGTAATTGTTGACACTGAGTAATGGGCCTGTGAAGTTTGTATTATAATCACTTCAAGCTACGAATATATTTGAAGATTTCCTTAATAAAAAGTTGAAAAAGAATTCATTTAAATTTGGACCTATAGAGATTTATAAAAAACATTAAAATATGACAACTTTTTTTCCTCATTGTAAGAAAAGATACCAAATTTTAAATATGTATTTTCTTTCCTTGTAGGGTATTATAGGTCTCTCTATTTGTTAATTAACAGCAAGCTTCCATCAAGCATTGAATATTCTGATTTATCTCGAGTTCCTATAGCAAAAGTTTTGCTGGAGAATGTTCTAAAACCGTTGCACTTTACTTACAACTCCTGTCCAGAAGGTGCGAGGTGAGGATGGAATCATTTATTGATTTTGTGATTTCACAAGGTCTGTATCTAACAGTAACTTGCACACATGATGCTACTTTATGGACTTGAAGGTCAAATTTTTACTTTCTTAATATAAATAAGTTTAAAGAAAAATGTACTTTATCTGGCCTGCACCCTAACACAAATTTATAACTCTGGTGACCTGGTTGTTTTCCAGCTTTCTCGAAGCTGTCACAAAAAATACAAAAACAGGGCGGAGTCTTCTTACTAGGAAAGACCCAAAGGTGACTTCGTTTCAGGGTGATCTGTTGGGTATTAAATGTGCAACAAAATAACTTAGAAGGACATTTTGAAAGTTAATTGTCATGAATGGTTTTATGAACAATATGTTTTGATTTTATTAAAAGCTGCCATTTTTCCTTTTCAGGCAGCAAGTCTTTACAGCCTTCACAGAGGAGTTTCTTACAGCACCTTTCACAGAGCAGATCTTCCACTTCTTCGTTCCGGCGCTAGCGGACACGCAGGCTGGCTTCCCGTACGAGCCCTTCCTGCACGCTCTGCTGTCGCTGGAGAGCAGGCGCTCGCGGGCCTGCGGCGGGGCACCATGGCTTCTCTACTTTGTTTTAACTGTTGGCGAAAATTTCCTGGGTATGAAATTCAAGGGGTTTTACCTGAACCCAGACAGGGAGTGTTAGCATATGACTCGAGAGCAGGTAATGCAGTGGCAGGCATCGTAGTATCAAGATGGCCTCTGGGGTAGAAATGTCATGGAAGTGTGTATTTGCTGAAGGACTGTGTTCTGGACACTGTACCTGGGGACAGTTCTCAGGCACAGTAGAAAAGTCTGCTTTAGATACATATTCTAAGGCCACACAGTAAAAAGCATTTTAGAGTTGAGTGGGAGAACCCCTGTGGGCTGCTTTCCCCACTAGGCTACATTTCTCAAGTGCCTGTTGTAGGATGACGGCATCTTCCTCTAATGTTCTAATACATACTTCTGTGCATGAATCATTAGAATTTTAATTCAGAAAGTTCTGGTTAGAAATGCTGCTCTGAGTGGGAAAAATAATGTGCATGAGTTCTCTGTTTCTTTCTGGTCACTTCTAATTAGATGTTGTACTTGGTTGTTTTACAAAGGGACCCTCTCTGAAGAAGGACTGCTTGGGTATTTAAGAGTACTCCAGACCTTTCTTTCTCAGTTGCCAGTCTCGCCTGCCAATACAAGCTGCCAGGATTCAGCCAGTGACTCTGAAGAGGAGAGTGAAGAGGCTGACAAGCAGATGAGCACCCCAGTAAGCCCAAGACTGGCCCTGTAGACACTCTGCCTAGTTGCAACGCCATCTTTAACTTTGTGTCACCCTTTGTTTTAATCACGGAAGTAATACATGAAACCGTTCTTGTTGTAAGCATTCGGACTGCATGAATCCCCCTCATCTCTGCTGCCACCCGGCCCTTCCCAGAGGCGGCCTTCCTCGTGCTTAGGGATACATGCTTCCATACCTTCTCCTGTCCATCTGCACAAGTATACATGGAGATACATAGTTCTGTGGGGTTTTTAATGCAAAAATAAGGTCATGCTGTGTATTAATCTAATTATTGCTCAGGAAATGTTTCCCATAAGCGAAATCATTGGGTGCAAAGTGCCTCGTTCTCAGGAAGTGTGCTTACTGTGTGCCAGGCACCATTCTGGTGTTCTAAGAATTTTCTAAATAACAGCTTTATTGAGACATGCTTTACCATAAAATCCATCCTGTTGTGTTCATACAGTTGAGTTGAGTCCTCAGTATCTCAGGGTGGTGTTGCGGCCATCAGCACCTATGTTAGAGCATTTGTGTCGCCCACAAAGAAGTCCTGTACACACCCGCAGCCCCTCCCTTCCCCAGCCCCGGAGAGACAGAAAGGTCAGATTCTGTCTTACCCTATATGTTAAAATTTATTTTAAAACTAAGTACATTGTCATATATTGTTTCTCAGTCTCCTCCCATTTCTTACCTAGCATTGTTTATGTGTATTTTCAAGGAACAAAAAGCTTCCCATTATATACACACACATAGTTGGTGTGTCTTTAACTTATGAATCTGCCACTGATCTCTTTTTTCTTAATTACATAACTGAAATAGCCTGAGGTGTGCCTGAGGTGTGACCATGATAGGTAAGTCTGACCCCAGGAAGAACACTCTGAGGGTGACTCACGTGTTCCAGGGGAAGTAAGTCTACAGGGTGCTGTGACTTGAAAGAGTGTTTGCACTGTGCCTCCGGGTGCAGACAGCTGACAGCAGAGATGAAAAAAGCCAAGCAATAAGAAAAAGAAAGATTAGTTATTGCTGGCCTTACAGCTGGTGGAGGGTGATTGCGAAGGGGCAGAACTGAATTTTTTGGTGGTTGCTGGAACTATAGCATCCTCAGGACTCAGAACTAAGTGTAAATTTTATAATACAGTCAAAAAAGAAGGGGGATCCTGTAGGTGGAATAAATGAAGTGTGTTTTTAGAAGACAGCTTTTTGATACTTAAGTGACTTCTAGAGAATCTGTGAAATTAAACTTCTATTTATGTACAATATAATTTGTATCCATGTGAAGATGAGGCTATGGGCTGTGTTTGCTGGAGGGATGTTGGGAATTCCTGCCTGCCTGTGGACACTTGGCACAAAGCAGAGTGTGAAGGTTCGTGAAACAGAAAAGGACGCTCAGGTGCACTGCTGTGGTCACACCTGACCTCTGACAAGTGCGGTCTGGCGCTTCATTATTGACATCCGTGGCGATCGTATGCCGCGTCCCTTCTCTTCAGTGCATAAGGGTCTCGGAGTCTGTTTACTGGAGTCCCATACGTTTATATTCCCCTTGTCATGGGTTTCTCTCTCCTTTCCTGTCCACATTTCACTTTAGAACTGATGACCCAGTTGTAAGCTGTGTACTCACAGGTTTAACTCAAAAATAATTTTTTATTTCTGAGTCAGATCTTTTGATGTCTGCTTATATATTGCCTTTTCTTTTCCAGGATACTTAATTATGTAGGATCTACCTTGATTGTATGAGGTTTTTCCTAGAGTCGGATTTCACACTCTAAACTCTTAGGTTTCTGAATAACCTGTTGATGATTGTTGATACATAATTATTTTAAACAAAATAGTTCTTGTTCTGACACCTTTTATTAAGTGTATCTTATTTAGGATTCAAGTTTGGCAGATAGAATTTATTACCTTTATCTCTAAAACAATGTTTTATTTGGTAAATTAATAGAAATTACATAAATTATATCCATCCAAATTTCCAAACAGTGTAGTCAGCCATACCCAGTGTCATATATATATTCACATTTGTATATATTCATATATCACACATATAGGAAAAAATATGTATCTTTGGGTAATACCCCAAGTAAGTAAATTGCATAGAGTATTAGCTCAGGTTTTGTTCAGTGAATCAGATCTTCTACAAAAATTATGATATAAAGTAATAGATTTTATGTATTTCATTTGATTTTTTATAAAAAGAAGGTCTTAAATGTTCTATTTTGCTTAAACTGTGATCTCAAATAATTTAAAATGGAAATTCTATCAGATGATAATGTATTTTCACACACTTTTACATTGCTTAGGACAATGTAGTATAAAAAAATGTTAAATGAACTTTTCTTAACATGTAAATACTAGAAATATTGCCACATAAGTAGGCAAAAACTGTGTAGTCCCAGTTCCTGTGTTCTGAGCAAAACTGGTGTCTAATACAGAGGTTGATGGTTGCTCTCTAGAGGATTTCACATCACTTTAATGGAGGCATTAGTAGAGATACCAATATGGTCATTGTGATGTGGATGGTTTTTACATCATGTCTATCTTGTATTTGCACTTGAAGAAAACTCAGGTTTCATACGTGTTTGTGTTGTAGAGGTAACTGCAGACCGCATCACTGACTGGGCTGCACTTCTCTGGTGTGTTTTAGGAGGATGGTAGACTGTCGGTGTCGTACATAACAGAGGAGTGCCTGAAGAAGCTGGATGCCAAGCAGCAGACCAATGCCCTGTTAAACCTGGTCTGGAGGGACTCTGCGGGCGAGGAGGCCTTCACGCTGATGGCCGCCGTCTGCCACACGCTGATGGTGCAGCATCGCGTGATGGTCCCGAGAGTCAGGCAAGTCTGCCCTACCTCCCTGCTGTGCGGGCGCTCCCTGGGCGCGCTTCCTCCCCTCGGGTTCTTCTGATCTCGAGCGTTTATCGGTTTTCCTGCTATTTGCTGGTAGAACATGATAGGATTCTATCTACTGTCCAAGCATTCATGGCAAGTGAAAGCTTGTTTTTCTTTTCTGAACCAACTCATACTGTTTGAATCCTTTTCCTTTTAAGGCTCTGAAGTGCCCTGTAGTATGTTAACAAGTCACATAAGCTCATTTGCTATAGTACCTGGGAAGTGAAAGAGGTCAGTCCCAGCCCCATTGTAACAACTGAACTCATGCCTGCATCATGGAGCCAGTCTTTGGCTCCTTTGGGGCTTTTTCAGGGCTCTCTCTTCATGAGATTGCCCTTGATAGTTTACTCTGTCACTTTGAAATTTTTGTTTTTCAAAACCCAACTTTTGAGAGAGACAGAACAAACAAGTCAAAATGTGGCTTATTTGTGCTTAGGTAAATGTGTCGGTAATCTTGGACCATTTTTCCCCCTCCTTTGAGTGATAGTTTGGTGGTGTCTTGAGAATTTAACACAGGAACAATAGAGTACCGTGTAAAAGCCTGTGGTGGTTGTGCTAGGAGCTGGTGCTGCCACATCAGCAGCCTGCTGCGGTTTGTCACCCCGGCTCATCCTCTTCTCTTGTACAGACAGGTGGCTCAGGAAGGCATTCTTTGAGATGGCCTGTAGGTACGGAACGCCAGCAGCTCAGCCTGCCCGCTAACAAGGCACTGTCTAGCCTGTGGGGTTTACTACTGCTGGAGAAGTGGGACATGGGTGATCTGAGGGCCACAGTGGCTGGGCCTGGACACCCGCTGTTAGGGCTGCACAGAGTCCTTCGCTCTGAGTTGTAATGAGCTCTGGTTTCAGGTTCACCAGTGAACTGCTTCCAGGTGTTCAGTGGGTAAAGGAGCTTTCTACGTAGCCTTCATTTTATGAGTATAGCACCTATTTCCTCTAAGAAACTACTCTAGGAACTTTAGTTGTGGTTAAATATATTTGGTTTCAATTATTTGGAATGCAGTTCATAGCTCATGAAAGAGAAGCAGGCCTACTTATCTGTTGCAGATTATAACTGCTTTCACTTTTTCTTAAAGGTATTTGAAAGATGATTAATAAATTCCTAGGCTGAAAACTCTCAGCTTCTCCTTGGCTCAAAGTACTCCCTTGTTTTTAAGGTTGGGATTTGCAATTTTAATTAGTTTCACATTGATCATCAGGCTGTATAAAGGAACGTGGAGGCCCTTTTTACATTGATACGAAAAGATTTCCAAGATGTTTATCTAAGTGAAAAAGGAAGAAGATACAGAACAATGTGAATAACCTACTTTCTTATCAGAAAGGGAAAATGCAAGAATCTATACTGATAAGTGCATAAAGAAACTTGGAAGCATTCATAAGAAATTCATAGAAGTGATGACTCACATTCTGGTTGTGCTGGAGAGGTAATAGGCAGAAGAGAGTATAGATTTTTAACTGAATACTTTTTAATGGGGTTTTGAGCTTTGCTTGAGTTAAATTTAAAATTTTTAAGATTTGAGTAATAACTGAGTTGCTAGCTTATTTTCTAAGGAAATTTGTAGCTCCTACCTTTGGACTTGGAAATCTGAATAAATACTTGGATTTGAAATTCATGCTTCCTTAAGAAAACCTATTCTCTCCTTCAAACAGGAGCAACAGTAACCAGTTGTATTGTGAGAAGGTAAAGGAAGGCAGGTGCTGTCCCAGGATCAGAGAGATGACCTGGAAGGCTGGGTGTTCAGTAGACAGCGAGGATGGCCCGTGACAGGCGCCCAGCTTTAACCCTGGCTGGCTCAGGCTCAGCACCTGGGTGCGTAGCTGGCGGCGGCCTTTGGTGGAGCAGGTCGGGGCCGTGCAGCGGGAGAGCCTCCCTGCGCTGCTGGCTTCCCGACCGGCCCCCTCCCTCCTGCGTCTCCTTCGCGCGCCTGCAGGACACCATTCTCATGCACTGCCAGGACTCAGCTTCCTCCTGGCTCCCTCTCAACTTTGTGACCTTCCTTTTCTGTTCAGTTCTCAGTCCCTTTCTTCTTGGTGGCCTCTGGGTGATGGCTTTCACACCGGTGTCTTCATGTGCTTCCTTCCCACTGCCTCGGCCCTGGTGCATCATCTTGTCCTCGCTCCACATAGCACTTTTGAGCATTCAGTTACCGCTCTAACTTTATTTCTGGCCACACAGTCCCTTCGGCCCAGCCAGGCTTGCAGGCTTGCGCTGACTTGATGCTGTGGTGCTGTCTGCTCTGTGTGCCTGTGCTGGTCTCGTATCTCTGAAAGGTGGTCATCTTTCAGCAGCCATCCTGAGTGTATATGCTCAGATTTTACGTGTAATTACAAGTTACACTGAAACTCGTGTCATGGTGGATTCTCCCCATTAGAGTGCTGCCTGCTTACACTTAAGGTGGGTAGAGGGTCATATCCTGTATGCTTAGCTATTTTGTTTCATTGATACTTAAAAATGTTGAAATGGAATTTTAAAGGTTGTGTTTTAGGAATGAGAAAGACCGATACTATAATTTACCTGTAGTTTTCTTAAAAATACATCAAATCGTAAGGCACCACAGATCAGTTTTAATACAACACGTGCTTGATTTTTCTATCAAAAAACTAATAGACAAGCCAGCTTAATTTTGTGTGGTGTTCTTCATCGCTGTGACTTAGACAGTACCAGGGAGATGCACCGCTGCTCTGTACTCATCTTCCAGCACTGTCACGGAAGAGTGATAGCGGGTGCTCCTTAGCTCCTGATTGGTGAGTTCCTGTTTTCCATGACTTGAGATGGAATAATTATGCAAATGACTTCCATGGAGAAAAGCACAGATTTACGTTTTCTGTGTTTCAGAATTACTATATACTGTTCATGTTTGTGTAAGCAGATTTTAATAATATTTTGGAAAAAATACTTGATGTACCTACAGAGACAAAAAGATTACTTTTTTGCCTCTTAGTGCTTGCTTTTATTATCAATATTTTCAGTATAATCAACATATTTAATCAGCTCTATCCATGTTAAGATTTGCATTCTATTATAAAGGACAAATTTGTGAGCTTTTTAACATTTGAACACAATGATTTTGTTATTAAATCTGTTTTGAAAGCACATTATAGATTATGAACTAATTGGCTGTGGTTATTGTTAGACACATCAAGTTAGTAAAGTAGGCTTGCTTTGGTCACATTTTAGTGTGCTTTAGTCACAATTTTTAGTGAGTTTTTAAACTTCTGAGAATTTTCTGAATGCTTGTTAACAGTAACTGATTCATGGAAAAGACAAGTAAACTTGGAAGAAGTAAGCACAAATAAAGGCAGGCACAAAATTTTTTTGTTTTAAGAATAGTGTGACAAATAGGGCAGGGCTGTCAGCAAAGTGTCCAGGGTTACACATGTGCAGGCCCTCATTTTAACTAAGCCGGGGATGGGGGGCAACCCTCACTTTGATTTCGCTCATCTCAAAGTCAGGAAGTCTGTTTAAATAGTTACAGCGTATTAACACAGCCGTGTGTCTCTAGCTTGTCATCTACTCTAGTTCCTGGCGTGTGAAAGGGAAATTTTTGGCAGGTTGCCTCAAACTGAAATGTGTCTTAAAATTTTTATTGTCATCAAGGAAATTCAGAATTTTTAATCTTGTGTCACCTAGAGGTACAATGTTATATATATTTTTTAATCTTGCTTTTTCTGATAATGTGATACTTTTAGCAGGAAAACACAAAGTATCATATTTGCACTTGTGAGCTACAAGAGTGGAATGATCTTTTGGTGGCTGACCTGTCACCTTTCTTTCCCTGCGACACCTTCACATACAGAGGAAGTGTCTGAGAATGCCTTGCTCTGGACCTTCAGAGCACGGACATGCTTCCACACACTGGTGTCCTCCATTGTGTTCTCTGTAATGACTTAAACAGTCCCTGCAGACAGTTGGCCTGAATTTATGACCTGGGTTGAAAATGTTGCCCTTTACTAATTAACTTAGAGGGTTGTCTCAGCTACATAAAGCTTAATGGGTAATTTTTAATATATCCCAGGTATGTAAAGAATATGTCATGTCTTTGCCTTTCACCAGTAAAGCCCCAAGCAAAATAACCTTCAGTAATTTATAAAACTGTTTAAAAATTTGTTTTATCATTGCCTGTTGGGTGGTTAGTTCAAGAAATACAACTGCTTCAAAGTTAACTTGAATAATAACTTTGAAGTGTATAGCCATTAAAATGGCATTTCAGAAATAGGTACATACATATTTATGTGAAAAGATGTTCATTATCATCTAAAGTCTTAGAAGAGAATGTATGAGGAGAAGCCATTTTTGTTTACATGTGTCAAGAGTATCTGAATGATTTATACTAAAGTATTAACTCTGTTTCTGGGAAGAGGAGATGAAATGTTGCTAATGTTCTTTACCTTGTTTTTTGTATTGTTAAGGAAAAAAGAGCATTGGAAACAATTACTGAAAATATGGCTTTTCCCCCCAGATTTTTAAGTGCTAAATTTAGTTTTTTATATTTAAAACAATTTTAGGAAATTTTGTTATCAGTAAGATTATACTAGATATTACATTTTTAAAAAGGACTCAATTTCTTGATTAAAGAGAAATAATGCAAGTGAATACTACCTTCTAGAATTCTTCTGTATTGAGAGTTCTTGTTTTTCATGGCTTCTTTTCTTTTTCTGTTTTCTGTATGGTTTAGGTATCCTTCATAACATAAAACTCCATAAAAGGAACAAAAGTCAAAATTTGAATGCTTTTTATATATATTATGTGTGGGAGGCATTTTAAATATCTCAGAGATGAGTTATGTATTCTTATTTTCTAATACAGCTGTAATTTTCAAACAATAGTCTTTTTTGAAGTGAATTTTGATTGGAAATTTGCTTGGATATTAATGACAGGAATTTGACATACTTGATAATATGGTTTATTTAATTGATCTTCTATAACTTGCTTTGTTACTACCATTTTTTATTATTCCAGTAAAACTTGAAAAAAATTTCTCAACCTCATTTTGAGATTCATCCGTTGGGCTCTCCTACAAATTAGTGTAATTGTTACTCCTTTGTTACAACATGACACACTGATAGAAACTGATGGAAATGATTGTGTTTGGCCTTTGTGACATTTGAACAGTGTGGTTGGGCTAACTGATCGAATAGTCTTTTCTAGCCCAAGATTTCATGGTTCTAGGTCAATTTCACATCTTTCATGCTTTTACTGTATTTTAAATAATTGTGCTTCTGCTGATATTTGGGCATCTCAAAATGCACCACACTAAAATAAATTGGATTTTTTTCAACCAGCACTGTTGTATGCTCAGAAAATGTTGATACTGAAGAATGTATCTGATGTTTGGATTGAATGCTGGAAAGTCCTCTCTCAATCAAATTTGAGATTTTTTGTATTGAAAAGTGACTTAATTATCTAAACCCTGCTCATTTTTCTTCCACTGGAGGCATTTAAGTTAATACACCTCTTGCAGAATTTTGTCTATTAAAAATTTCTTATGCTAGTCACACTATTTCTAGTAACTCCAGTAGTTAAATCTGAGAATTTAGCTAGAGAATCGTAGATGCACACTGTGTTGTGTTTTTGTTGCTTCAGATCATCCAGATGCTGTGAATTGCTGTTAATGCGGTCTGCCCGCTCTGCATGCAGCTGCTAAACCTCGTCAGGGCTGGGACACGGGTGTGTCTCTAAGGTTCCCTCTGGCCTGAAACCCCTGTGACCTGGTGCTGGCTTCAGCATCCACAGGAAGTGTACAAGACTAGATGATGTGAATTAAGCTAGGGGAGTCTGTGCTCATGATTTTTCTACCTTTGAGTTTTCATTCCACAAGCGTTCTAACACACACTCGAATTCCTGTGAAAACCTTTCTGTTGAGTTCTATATACTAAACCAACTTTTTATTCTTCTAAGATGATTTTAAAGTAGGAACACATTCCTCTCTTAAAACCATGTGTTCCTACTATCCTAAGCCATTTTCATGTGATCTGGTTTCATGAGTTCGAAATTTGATTTTTGACTACCGAATTTACGGAGGTGTTTTATCCTGAGGTCACGCAACTAGAAAGTGTACCAGGTACACATGCAGGGCTCCGCACAGGGCAGAGTCCGCTGTCCAAGCTCCTGCGTCTATTTTAATCTAACGGATATTATGCAGGAGGGGCTTTTAAAAACCTTTAAAATACATTTTTTGATTTAAATTATTTTTGAGATAGTGACATAAAAAACACATTTTTATGTGTTTGTTTCAAAAATGGTGACTTAAAATCAGTCACTAAATACTTACAAATACTAAATGTATTAGTAATAATACTAGTAGTAACACATTGTAGCTTATTAATAACATATATGTACTCAGATGTGGAACACGCTCATCTTGAAGAAGTGTACTGAGTGAATATTCGCTTTTACTTACATATTTACCCCCATTCCTTTTCAGGCTTCTCTACAGTTTAGCCTTTAATGCCAGGTTTCTGAGACATCTTTGGTTTCTCATATCCTCTATGACGACACGGATGATCACAGGGTACGTATATTATGTGGACTTACAAATACAGCCTGAGGACATGGAAAGTGGCAGTAAAAAAATACTGTAAGAACGTATTTTTAAGTACTTCTCATATGTAACCTTATTTCATATTGGAAGGAAAATTCTAGGTGGTCTCAATTTCACAAAAAGAGGAAATTAGTGCTTAGTTTACACCTGTTTATCTGTGTATATTATTAAAAGTATGGTTTAATCTCACAAGGGTAAATCTTTTATCAAGGTAAAAATATTTATCATGAGGGTAAATTTGTTAAAAATCTAGTCATTTTTTTAAAACCAAAGATTTGGAATTTCTTCATTCCATAAGACTTTTCTGTACATTTTTGGTAGTGAAAATATAGATATGAAGCAGTTTAACACCATTACAAAAAGTAAAACAAAATATTGTAGTACTCTGTAAAGCTCTTTCTTGAATAATTAGAGTTTTCTTACATGAATCAATGTGTAATTTAACAGCTAGAATCTTTTTTTTTTTTTGTAGATAATTATTTTTTATTGAAGGGTAGTTGACACACAGTATTACATTACATTAGTTTCAGGTGTACAACATAGTGATTCAACATTTATATACATGATAATTCTAGGTACCAGCTATCACCATACCAAGTTGTTACAATATTTTGACTATATTCCTTATGCTATACTAATTACATCCCGGTTACTTATTTATTTTACAGTTGGAAGTGTGTACTTTTTTTGTGTGTGTGTGAGGGCATCTCTCATATTTATTGATCAAATGGTTGTTAACAACAATAAAATTCTGTATAGGGGAGTCAATGCTCAATGCACAATCATCAGTTCACCCCAAGCCTAATTTTCGTCAGTCTCCAATCTTCTGAGGCATAACAAACAAGTTCTTACATGGAGAACAAATTCTTACATAGTGAATAAGTTACATGGTGAACAGTACAAGGGCAGTCATCACAGAAACTTTCGGTTTTGCTCATGCATTATGAACTATAAACAGTCAGTTCAAATATGAATACTCATTTGGTTTTTATACTTGATTTATATGTGGATACCACATTTCTCTATTATTATTATTTTTAATAAAATGCTGCAGTGGTAGGTAGATACAAAATAAAGGTAGAAAACATAGTTTAGTGTTGTAAGAGAGCAAATGTAGATGATCAGGTGTGTGCCTGTAGACTATGTGTTAATCCAAGCTAGACAAGGGCAATAAAACATCCACGTATGCAGAAGATTTCTCTCAGAACAGGGGGGGTGAGGTTCTAAGCCTCACCTCTGTTGATCCCCAATTTCTCACCTGATGGCCCCCTGCGACTGTGCCTGTCTTAGGTTGTTCCTCCCTTGAGGAATCTTACCCGTCTCTGGCTAACCAGTCATCTTCCGGGGCCATACAGGGAAATGTAAAGTTGGTAAGTGAGAGAGAAGCCTTATTGTTTGAAATGGTTAGCTTTTTACTTCTTTGCATATTTATGCCCTGAAACAGCTAGAATCTTTAACTTACGTATTTTAGCTGAATGTGTAGTAAGTAGAGAATTAATACTCAGAAATCCTTCACGGTGAACTGACTTAGCCCACTTTCTCTGTCAGAAGTCTGAATAATCCCTCTCTAGCATAATACGAAAAGACCAAGTATCTGTGCCGCCCCGCGCAGACTGAACTTCCCAGACAGCTGCACACGCGGCTGGCCCCTTGCGTCTCTTCTCTGCAAGGAAAGCACACCGCGGTTGGAGGCCAGAGCTGGGAAGGAAGAGGGTTTCCTATTGTTTGGGGGGGGTCTTTTGTTTCTTTTTTTTTTTTTACATGGTAATCTTTTTTTCTTTTGGTATCATTAATATACAGTTACATAAGCAACACTGTAGTTATTAGACTCGCCCCATTATCAAGCCCCCCCCATACCCCATTACAGTCACTGTCCATCAGCGTAGTAAGATGCTATGGAGTCACTACTTGTCTTCTCTGTGCTATACTGCCCTCCCCATGCCCCCGCCACATTTTGTGTGCGAATCATAGTACCCCTCAATCCCCTTATCCCTCCCTTCCCACCCATCCTCCCCAGTCCCTTTCCGTTTGGTAACTGTTACTTCATTCTTGGGTTCTGTGAGTCTGCTGCTGTTTTGTTCCTTCAGTTTTTGCTTTGTTCTTATTCTCCACAGATGAGCGAAGTCATTTGGTTGTTTTATTTTTTTTTTAAGGGTAAAAAGTTGAAAGAATTTTTGGTGGGTGAGGGTGGGTGTCTAACATTTAAATATGCACTCGTCTGCGATCTCATCTGGTCTGGGGGGTGTTGATGGTGCTAAAAATCTCATGTTCAAAGTTCTGGGTTTTGAGCTGCGGTGTGGTGTGGGTGGAAGAGAAGGCGATCACATGGTGGCAGTTGATCCGTCAGAGCCACAGAGCCGGCCAGCCCTATGAGAGGTGTTCCCATCGTCTGTGCAGAACAGTTTGCTAAGAAAGGGGCATGTCAGTTTATGTAATAGCATTGCTTTGAGTTACTTTCGTGTTTTAATTTGAGTGCAGTTGTGTCGTAGTGTGTAGAGAGTTTTTAGTGATACCCTCTGCTGCTGGGGCTCAGAAAGGCTGTGATTTATCATGTGTCACCATGAATAGCAGGAAAAGAGAGGCGAGAAACCCAGAATAACTTCAGGAACATTCTTTCATTTCCTTTCATCTTCACATGACAATGTAACTCTTTTAGGTATGTTTTGCTTTGGTTTTGTGTGCATATCAGCCACTTGTTACTATACCACCCACAATAATCAGGAATGACAGGTTTCTTTAGGGTAAAAGGAGCCTGAGGCTCATGAGGACAGGAAATTACCATTGACCTGTAAGTGTCTCACTTGGCAACAGAGGCCCTGTCCCAGCCCTGCCTGCTGACTGCTCATGTGTTTACAGCATTTGTGTCTCCGTAAGTAAATGGAATCCTGGTGTGTGAAAGAAAAATGAGGTATTACTATGTATGTTAAGTTATTAATATTCTTTTGCAAGTTGGTAAAATTAAGCAAATTTTTTAAACCGTTTTCTGAAAATCCCATTTGAGAACTTGAGTTTCTTTTTACTTGTTTGATTTTTAAATATAAAATCCCTCAAGAAGCTTACAGTGTATCCTAATATATATCAACATATTAACTTTTACTATTAGAATAAAATTTTAAATGAAAGCCTGATTTCTCTGCAAATGGCATTGAGTTTAACTTGAAAATAGTTTCACGCAGGAGTTACACAGCTGGAACTCCTAAGCTTTGGTGACATAAAGAGCATGTCAAAATGCAGACTTCCTGGTCCGACCCTGGAGACTTGGGCCAGGACCGTGCACGCTCCTGGGTGACCAAGCAGGTAGATGAAGGAGCACGGGGCCACTGGTTTCTGTTACCATTGGATGTCCTTTACCAAATCCTAATGCGAAGGGTATTGGCCTTGTCACAGCTTAGGCAGTGACCATGGAGCTAGCACAGCTGCCAGTGCCTCCAACTCAGGAGGGACTGTTTGGGTTCCCTGTTTTTGCCCATTTCCCTCTGAATCAACACCAGTAGCAAATAGTACTTCCTGTAATGGAAACAGTACTCTTAAACCAATTTTAGGCAAAAGTGCCTTTAACAGCAGCTTCTCCAGAAGGAAGTGTTTCGGCCGAGGGAGAGGAAGGGGAGAGATGGCTGCTGCAGGCCCAGCATGGAAACCTTTGTTCAGAGGCTGTGTGCAGAAGCGAGGATTGTCTCAGGTCTCACTGATGCTTGTAATCCAGCCAGCTCTCCAAGGCACGAATCAATGTCTTTTCCATTATAGTAAATTATGGACTTCTTTGCACATAAGTCTTTGAGGTTGACCTGTTTTCAGAGGAATGTTTGAGTCAGTGTTTATGGCAGAAAGAGTGGTCAGCAGAGAATCAAGGGACATATGTTTCATTTATATCCTGGGTGAATAAGACCACAGACAGACATCTGGCCTTTCTTGCCAATCATGTTTTCTGCCATTAAAGTGAAAATGATTAATTCCTTTTGCGTACCTCACAGGAGGTCAAAGGGAACAAATAAACTAATGTTGAATAATTGCCCTCATCTTTTCTTAGGGAACCAATAGAAGTGTTTCTGCATACTGGATATATGTTCATAACTCATGATGAAGATGTTGATGAATTTAAGTTAAGGGTTATTAACAGGGATAACAGCTGAAAACTGATTTATCACATTTTAGATTCAGGAAATACTTGATCCAAATTGCAGCTGGTCAACTTGACCTGTATTCTGTCCCCCTAAATAATGATTGCTCATCAACAGTATCTATTATTTTCATAGTTCTGCATATAGTGGCAAGGGCACTAAATGATACAAACCATTACTTTCACCAATACCAACAAAACGTGGCATTGAACCTTGTTTCTTCTGCATGTCAGCCCAGTGCTTGCTGCATGGATGGCAAGCACTGGGCTGGTTGGGGAGAAGCTGAGGGCATGGAGGTCCTCATGGGATGGGCAATCCAGGCAGCGCCCCCATGCCTCGGTTATCCACTATCAGCCTTTTTCTGTCATCCTGGCTTTGGCAGTGAGGTAGGACAGCTGTCCTTTGTCCCTTTTTGTATGTGCTCACTATGTTTTCATTTTGGATGCATCGCTTCCATCTATTAATTCATTCAGCAGAGTGCTAAATACAAGGTGCAGCTACTGTGTGTGGAAGACGGCCAGTTCAGAGTGTGTAGGATCATGAGCAGAGTGTGGTTCTTAGTGGAAACAGACTCCGGCTGCACTTGGGGTCCCTGTCTCATAGCCCTGTTGGTGGCGGTGCTGTCCCCTGAACAGTGCGTCACTCTGACCCGATAGCTCCAGGTGGCTCAGCCATGCTCACCAGGTCCCCACTAGGAACACAGGCATGTCTGCCTGGCACTGTGCTCTGCTTGGCTCTCTTGTAGAGCTTTTGGCAATGGTGAGCAGCCACTCGATGACTGGATCCTGACTCCTGCGCATGACCCTTTGATATATACCTGTGGTTTTGTGGAGATGGGTATTCAAGGTCAAGACACACATGGAGGAAGATGAGAGCAGGATCTTGCCCCCACCGTCTGCTGACCCAGGATTGATCTGGCATACTGTAGGTGACCTCGGAGCTTCATGGTTTGGAAAGAGCTTATAGGTGAATCTCCGTTTGCTAAATGTTCAGTAAGAAAAGGAACCACATTTAACCAAGAAAGAAAGGGAGCCGATTCTAGGAGGGAGAAGTAAAGTTAGTAGATCACAGCTCTTGACAGGTAAAGGGGTCTATAGAGCTCTTTAGGACCCCTCCCTGAAGAGCTGCTCTGGGTGGTCTCTGACGTCCCTTTACAAGCAGGAGCAGTTATGTGTGCTGATAGGTAAACTTGGATAATAGAATAAAGCCTAGTACCAAAAAGAGGAAATTTCATTCTTAAAATTCGACTGTTTTGAATGTTCTTAAATGTAAGTAGCTAGGTTTTTCATGAGACCAGAATGGTCTACCTGTGTTAAGTATGTCAAGCAGAGGGGAAGCAGGGAGGGTTTCACGCACATGGAAGTAAGGTGTGTGTTTAATGGTGGCATTCACTGTGACTCTCTTCTCGTTCTCAGCCTTGGGGCCAGTGGCTCACACTCATCACTCTGGTCCAGTGGGGGGTAGTGGGGGGTTGGTGTCCCGTTTTTTAATTTATGTTATTTATTGACCTGTATTGTTAGAATGACTTTCTCTTCCCTTTAAGTTTAATTGCTAATGTAAATGTTATTTTCCCTGGTTATATTTGTCTGATGTTGTGTCTTAATTTGTTCCCCAACTAAAACTAATCATAAAATCATTGTTTTTCTCTCCCTTTCTCCAATTCAAGGTCTATGGTGCCATTGCTTCAGGTGATATCACGGGGTTCTCCTATGTCTTTTGAAGATTCTAGTCGTATCATCCCGCTCTTCTATCTTTTTAGCTCCTTGTTTAGTCATTCGCTGATTTCCATCCATGACAACGAATTCTTCGGGGACCCCATAGAGGGTAAGAGTTGTGAGTGGTTTGTGTTGACCCCACGGCCTGTGTGAGTGGATGATAGAAAAGGTTTCAGTCTTTTAAGTCTTTGTGTGTGTGTGTGTGTGTGTCTGTGGCGAAATGAGAAAAAAATAGAAAATTGGATTATGTTTCTCAGTTGTAGGTCAAAGACAATCATCAATGATGCCTTTTACTTTAGAAGAGCTGGTAATGTTGTCCCGGTGCCTTCGAGATGCATGCTTAGGGATCATCAAGCTGGCTTATCCGGAAACAAGGCCAGAAGTCCGAGAAGAATACGTCATAGCACTTCAAAGCATTGGCGTTACTACTAATTATGAAATGCAGCAGTGCATACAAATGGAACAGAAACGGTGGATTCAGTTATTCAAGGTATAGAGTGTATGTTTTTTGTTTGTTTACTGAGGTTAAGTAAAGTACAAATGTGTTTTGACTCGACTCTTTTCAGAAGAACAGAATACAAGTTTGTTTCAGGCATAATTTAATTTGCCAAACTCTTAAGTTAAGGAGAGTCATTTTCATCTTCCTCTAAAGCCCTCTGTTTGCATTGTTACAAGCATCTTTTATACATTGTCCCAAGAGCTTGGAGTGATGAGATGAAGTATAAATAAAATTTTTTAATGTTTTCATGTTTATTTTTCACTAAAAGATCTCTTACAGATTTTATTTTTTTTAATTGTTCAAGAAATAACAGGCAGAATAAGGTCATTGATTTATTGCAAATGGAACAGAAATTACTTTAAAATATCTTCATTTTTAATCATGCAGAAAGAGGAGTTACAAGTTAGTGTGCCTGGAGTGTTGGCAGGAAACCACCCCACTGAGAATAGAACTATTGGGGTAGAAAAAAAGGAAAGAAAAAGGGCGCTTGGCTTCCCATGAAATTTCTGCAGCAAACACATCTAGTCAGCTAAAATCGCTCATTAAAGGAGGGAGGGCAGAAGACATGCATTTCCCAAATTGAATGCTGGATTTACAGTCCGCTTAGTACCAGTGACCTCTCGCACGCTAATGTTCAGTTCGAGTCATCAGCTGTCCCTGTAGGTCTTTTATCACTGCTTTTGTCAAGCTATCTATTTAATTGAAAGAAGTTAATTGAATGAAAATGATCAACTAAGCTTGTATTAATATTGCTAATGGAACTTTCTTCTTGGCCATGTTTGGAGAAAGATGTCAAGCTAGACTTTAGGAAAGGCCCATTAATGCTTGCACTTAACCTGATGGGCTAATTAAGGACTGCTTATTCATCCTACGAGTGCAAGATAGTCTCTATCCAGCCCATTCTGCCTGATTTTACAACACATTTCACTTACAAGCAGGGCATTAGTAGTAGTGAGAGTAACTGATAATGTTTTGATTACATGAATACAGTGCTAATGCATCACTGAATTTGGTTTGCACAGTTTATTTTAATCACCTGTCTGTATATTCCCAAACTTTAAAGGTTACATGTTGAGCCCTTAATATATACCTTCTTAAAGATGGACTACTTTGCAACTTTTCTAAGTTAAAAATAAGCTCTTACCCATTTAAAACTTAAAATTCTGGTGTAAACTTTTCCTGGATATGTGTATTACGGTAGCATATATGTTTTTCTTTAAGTTTTTAATTACACTGTGGAATCTTTGTTAATAAAGCTTTCTACTGTGTAGGATATCAGATTTTATGTATCAGATAATTTCAGTATTTATACCAACTATCGAGGATTTCATTATTTTCATATGACAGGCTTATCTTTAGGACCTAGAAATCTTTTAATTTAGTAATGTTATGTAAGATATTTTCCCACCAGCCTGCTTTATTTTACTGAAGCACTCAATGAAAATTTTTTTTTTTTTGTATTGAATTTTTTCTTACACCTCAGAATAACTCATTACAACTTGACTAAGGATTGAGGGTTTTAAGAAATTTGGGTGAAGTTTACTTCTTTTTGGTATAGGATTGTTTTAGGTTTTGAAATTGAATTTGTTTCAAGACAATTTTTTAAACAGGATTCCTGTTCTCTCAGAAAAAAAAAGTTTTTTTATATTACCTGCTATTGAGCTGATCCCTAGCCTAACAATAATAAAAAATCAAGGTATAGTCTTTGAATAGGAAAGAGGATAGCCTCTATTAATTTTTCTTTTCAGAAAAAATTATCTTTAAAATATTCTTCAATGGTAACTGTTTCAGACAACATTCTAGGAGCTTTACATATATTAATTCATATAATGCAGTAAATCTGTGCCAAAGATACTCTATCCCCATTTTTTTTACAGATGAGGTCACATAGTAGTAGATGATAAAGCCAGCATTTGAACTCAGTTGCTACTATACAACCCCCTCTGAAAAGTGGTAAGGTAGAATGCTAGCGTGTGTTGTATATCTCAGTGCCAAATTTGAGCTGAAAATTCAAGGAAGAACCAATCAAAGAAGGAAGAAGCGTTTTGCCAATGATTTCCTTCATTCCATTCATTTTTGACAGTATTGCAAATGATGAGACCTGACTGCTTCAACCACCGACTATTTTCATTTTTCAGTCTTACGATGGTCCTCTAGAAGCTAATTTCTGTGAGAGACTCTGTTGGCTGGTCACAGAACATAGAATTTTAAGTGGGTAGGGTCATCTTTCTTTGTCACTATAACAATTGAGGTCAGTTTCCCAGCCCTGCATTGACACTGCTAAAACAGTTTATGCATTCATTAAATTTATAAACTCTTGTAGTGTAATTTATAGTGGTAACTGCTTGAGCCCCGTGAGGGAATGGGGGTCCTGTCTTGTGTGTCTGCAGCTGTCAAACTGAGAGGAGTTACCTCAAAGCAAGGAGGTGTGCTGGGGGACAGAGGGGGACTCTTGTGCCTTCCCTGTCTGCACACATCTATATGTACAGAGGAGAGGGCTATGTCATGAGTGATCCTCAGTTTCAGAAAGACATCTTAAAACAGTAAAAGCACTAGATGCCAGCAGTACCCTGATTACATCCTAAAGTGCCACCAAGAACTGTCGGTGGTGACCAAGTGTCACAAAGCCACACGTCCTTTGTTCCTATAGAGTGGTGCCATGTAGTTCTCGATCTTTGAAGGTGTGTTTGTTTTGAGTAAATACAGTGAATGTTTTTAAGAAGTATTTTCATAGTGTTTTCAACATGGCACAGAATACTGGTGGCTTTCAAAAAAGGCCAGTTTTCACAAGTGGTAACCAAGGGCCTCGTAAGAGTCTCTTGGCCTGTGACAGCCGTGATCCATGTTAGACGCTTCCTGACTGCCCAGGCTGGGCCGCTGCTGCCAACAGGAGTGTCATAAATGAAGGCGGCCGGAGGCCCCGTGCTTTCAGTATCATTAGTAGTGAAGAAGACAAGCATTCGTCTGATTACATTGAGATAAAACAAAGCTGAGGTCAGTGCCTCTGGAGTGCAGAGGATGAAAGCAGCCATTAAGGTCATTCTGAACTTCCGATTTTGTCTGGGAAAACTCTTGCTGCTCTTCTGTGAGGTGATATTCTCAGAGCTGCTGCCTTACTGGTTTTTCTCATTCCATTTTTATATATTCTTCATTATGAAATCAAAATTTTTAAATTTCTTATTTGATACATATTTACCATTTACCACACCTAACATAAATTTGTGCTGTTATCATATGCTTTGTATTGTTTGAAAGAATTACCTAAGATGTTTGATTTTATTTATGAGATTTAAGAGAAAAAGACTACTACTTTCTATTATAATGTAATTTAGTCTTTCAGCTGCCTTTCAAAATTCGGATTATGTGTGAGTGTGTTTGGTTGCACTAACATAGCTAAATAGCAGTGATCTCCACTCAGAACTGGCATACTCTAATGCTGACGGCCTTTGTTCACCTAAGATGGTATGCATAAATAAATGGAAGTGAGTCATATGATGTAATATTTATAATGCTCAGGAATATTTCCCTACAGTCTTCAGTCAAGATTTTCTTGTGATCCTCATAGGCAGTGAACTCTCAAACACAGTGATCCTGTGAAATAGTGCCAGTTAATTTATAATCTTTGACTTAGACATTTGTCCATTGTGGTTTTTATGCCAGATCTGTATGCTTCTAAGCAGTTATTGACTTGATCTGTTCAACACAGGAGCTAAGAGAGACCTGCTTACAAGTGTCACCTATCGTTAATTCAATTGGTAAATAATAGAACATATGTAACGATTGTTTGCATTTCTGAGTGTTTACTTAAATCATTTTATTAGTTTTTGAGCATTTATTTGATCTAAGGTTCAGATCTAGCATGGAGAAGCCCTTAAGCACGTCCTGTCAGTGTGGTGCTGTTGTGTCTGGGACCGTGAGCACCTGCTGGGACCGGGTGTGGAGTCGGCGCCCTGGCTACTCCGGTGGCTTGTTTACTGTTTACTTCCTGTTTCCTAACACTGGTTTTCAAGTCTAACTGCATGTCAGGATCTCCCAGGAGCAGCTTAAAACAATTACTGACTGGCTTCTCCTCAATCGAATTGCATTAAAACTGCTTTTGGTGGCGCCCCTGTGTGGACATTTCCATTCATCTGGGAGGTTCCCGCACGCCCAACGAGGAGGGGCCGAGGGTCCCTTGGCAGGTACTCGCGGCCTTTCATCTTGGCTCCAAACATTGCTCCCACTCCCCCCGAGGTTCTTTTTGAATCTAAAATTCTATAAGTCCTTCAGCTTGGGTAACAGCCTTCTGTAGTAGGGATATCTAGGCCAGAAAATTTGGTAAAATTAACTGAAGGTGAAACAAAAACTGTCTTCTGACCTCAACACTGGCTCTCGGTTGAACTAGGTTAAGGTTGTTACTCCAGTTGTCCTTACCTTTCACAATCTTTAGTCAATTTATGTAACTTTTTTAATGGCTACCTCTGTAAACTTTGCTTTTTGGTACCAAATATTTGTATAGCACTTGCGTTTGTGATACTGAAAATTAATAGAGAAAAGGAACATGTCTCAAGGTGTTCTGACATCACAAAATGGACCCAGTTAAATTTACATGGCTTCTTAAAATTTGTATTTTTCTTTAAAATTTGGAAGAAAAATAGTTTCAATGAAGGAGGAAAATGTTCTTAGCTGGATTTAATACATGGGATTTTCTAGAGAAGTGTCTTGGGAATTAGTCCAAGTCTAGTATTGCCAGATTTAACAGATAAAAAATATGTATTGCCCAGTTAAATTTGAACCTCAGATAAACAGCAGATGCTTTTTTAGATGTGAATATGTCCTGTTCAGTAGTTTTGGATATTGTTTTATTTCAAATAAAGCAATATTTGGGTTATATTTATATTAAAACAATAAGTTGGTGTTTATCTGAACTTCAGATTTAACCAGGCGTCCTGTATTTTCTCTGGCAATCCTATCTGGGACTCATCTTCAAGTTTGGTTTGCTCTCAACTTTAACTTGTTAATAGATGCTTTTCTGCAGTGACTCCTATCTCGACATCCCCTCCTTAGTAACATCTTCCAGATCACTTTGGTACCATCTCCTTTCACCCCACACCCTCTCCCCCTGTTTCTCTCTTTTCTTTCCTTTTTTTTTTTTTGGAGAGGGGATCACAGATACCAGGATGTTTTATCAGTAATATGTGATTCCTTCTTTTTTTCATGTGAAATACAAAAAGACATGCCCTGTATTGAAACTTTGTAATGTTTAATTTCAAAATTCAAACAAATGTAAATTATGGCATTAATTGCCATATAGTTTAATAATGTTTGTGACCTACAGAAAATAAATGTCCTTATAAACATAGATTGGACAGAGATGAGTACCAGGAGGTGGGCAAAGTTTTGCCCTGGAGTTAAGCAGCCCTGGTTATGCCCTTGCACGCCCTTGAGCAGTGCACTTACGCTCAGTAAAGCTCGTTTCCCTCAGATGTCCCTTGGGCATAATATATTCAAGAGGATGTCAGAGTTTGATGCAATGATATGGGTAAACCATAATTAAATGGGTGCAATTAAATGTATGTAAATACTTGTCAGAAAGTTGTGTATTGTGGGTAAATTTCAACATGATATCTGTTAGATCTGAATGTGTTTAAAATACCAATAAAATTGGTTGTGAAAATGGGAAGATAAGACAGGGTATGACTGTCATAGAAGAAGGTTGTGCCTGGGGGGTCCCTACTGCTGGAAAAGCACCTGCTGAGCTCTGCGTGATGCACTCTGGGGTGCTCTCTGCGGGGTGCACTCTGTGTGGTGAGCTCTGCAGGGTGCACTCTGCGTGATGTGCTTGGGGGTGTGCTCGGCTGAGCTGGATGTGGCCCAGACCAAGACGGCAGGTGCAGCGTGGCTCATTGAGAGTCTTGTCTTTTGAAGAACAAAACCGAGAGACTTCCAAGAATTAAGTGCGTTATTTCTGTGACCAATCCTTGTTATGACCATGCAGTCAACCAGATAGAACAAAAAACTAGGCTGCTGTCTGTGTTCCTCAGCTACACGAGAGATCAGTAATTATAAGCATTGCATATTGTGTGGCTTAGCCGCTGAACAGCCACAACAGTGCCAATAGTCAAGAATAACTTAGTCCAAATTCACCCTGTCTACTTAGTAATTTCTACTAATTCAACAAGGACATCCCATAGTATTAGGACAGGCTTTAAAATGCCACAAGCGTCACAACTAAATTGGTATAGAAGAGCTACCAGTTAAAAAGCCGTACTCTGGATCATGAGAGGTCTACTACTCTCGTTCTGTCTACGTGGCCAAACCGCTCAAGCGGTACATTTCCCTGTCCGTGGGCACACTGTCCGCTGTCCCCGTGACAATGGCCTGAGCTACCAGCCAGGGACCCTTTCTCACCCATTTTTCATACAACACAATTTCTGGTGGCTGTGGATGCCAGCCAGGGTTTGTATGTCATAAAAGAAACATTTGTGTTTCTGTTGCTATATTGTGGAATTTTAAAGGGAAATCTCCATTGACATTTGAGATTATGCAGTCTTGCTTGTCCAGTGGGTATATTTGGAAATTTACCACATTACTTTAATTTCGTTATTGCTTATCCAAATTATTGTTTACTTAATTAGAGGCAGTGTGTACACAAATCTGGCCTTTTTAGAAAACATCATCATAGTCTTATTTTAACTATGTAGTGTTTATAGTATCAAATCCTGGTTGTAAAGGTGTAAAACTGTATTTACAATTTTATGGTGGTTTATCTTGTTCATTACAGAATACATTTCTATTTAACATGGAACTTCAGGTCTTTTAAAAATGATGGTGCTATTACATCTCTTTAATCACATATTATAAAATTTATAATTAATTATTGATCCCAAGTAAGTCATCAAGTACCTACTGGATTTCTGGGAACTCTGTGAGGAGCTTACTCCCGTCAGAGGGGACAATGCACAGCGGGAGGTCGGGCCGGCGCATCTGGGGTGCTTGTGAAGGAAGGTGGACCAGGTGTGTGCGGCTAGCGTGGGGTGTGGACTGAATGCCAAAAGCTTATGTGAGGGAAATACTGAAACTGTTTTTCCTTTTGGAAGACATGAGCCATGTATACCCAGGCCACTTCTTTGTCTCCTCACCATGGTTTTCAGAAAAGGAAGAAATGCTATCTTACCCAAGGAAAAAGTTTTATGAAATTGCTGTACTTAGAGATGTCTTTCATTTAGCCCAGATGAGCTAATAACATTCCCACATTTGTTTCAAAACGTAATTACTACTGCCCTTGTAGTTTTTAAAACAGCAGGTTAGGCACATATTTATGTTAATTTTTCTCTGTTGTCAGGTAACTTACTGCTTTGTACTTAAAACTCATTGTGGTGACCACTGAATGACATACTTCTGTACACTGGTCTGATGGTGGCAAGGCTGAAGCCCATGCCTGTCAGGCACTTAGTGGAGGAAGTGAGCTGTGTCCTTCGACTTCCGACGGGCAGTGTCACTTCTTTTGTGCAGCGTGGTCACTGAGCTTGTTTTATGTCACATGGTCCTGTTCTTCCTCTTCAGGTCATCACCAATCTGGTGAAAATGCTGAAGTCCAGAGACACAAGGAGAAATTTCTGTCCTCCAAATCACTGGCTGTCAGAGCAAGAAGATATCAAAGCAGATAAGGTATTATGGAAAGGTCTTTGTGATAGTTTATTGTCAAGTATATTTTTTCAGCTTTTGTAATTCCAGGGAGAAGAATAAATCCTTTAAAATTGTTTATTGTTAAGTAACTAAATATTAGCAGTAAACTATTATTAACTCTCAGATCACATAAAAGAATATATAGTGATATCATACATGACTTAAACATGTGTCTTGACTTGTTACCAATCCTAATTTGCTGATTATAGCATTATATTGAAGCCTAATGATTCTTTGTTGAGGTTGAAAAGGTTTTGCTTTTATTGGTACTATCAATATATATTTAGTACTTAAAAGAAATGGAGCTTATCCTTGATTTTCTAAAGGAATGGAAGCAAATTTCAGTATTACCAAGATCTAGATCAATAGTAGCTTCAATAGTATATTTTTAAAAAAGTTTAAATAACTAACAAAGGCCATGAGGTATTTTCATTTTTGTTTGTCAGAAAAAGGGATGACTAGATTGATTCAAAAATCTTGGGGATGAGGGCAGAGAGTGGAGGGGCATGGAAGAAAACAACATTACGTAAACATTAAAGAAAACGGGTGTTTCAGAAAAGTTTCAGAAGCATTATTTCCACACAAGATATTTTATCTTTGAATTAAGATTGTTGCGCTTCTACCTCTGCCCACTGAGCAGGCTGGCATGGTGGCAGACCCTGGATGAGGGAACCACCTCCAAGGCTCAGGGAAAGGCCTCCAAACAGCCCTTCCCAAGGAAAAGAAACAGTCCCTGCAAGGTGCACATGGAGCGTGCTGTCCCTGCCCAGCAAGGGAACCGCAGGAGGCACTGAGTCCTGTGCCAGGGCCACAAGCTGCCGGGGCTCCAGCCTGCCAGCAGGAGGTGCTGTGGACTAAATGCGACATAGGTTTAAAACTGGGTTCGTGATGATACTGAAAAAGAAGAGGAGCTTTATTGGCCATTTTTGTAGGATGCAAAGGAACCACCCCGTTACTTTGAGTACCAGTTTGTAAAAAGCCTGCTTTTCCTTTACGAACTGTACCTCAGGCCAAGCACACAGTTGGTGACCCTAGATCCTTCTCAGTATAAAAGTATTCCAGCTAATAGTATGTGAGGAAGGCATTTCCGAATGGGCACCCACATCCTGGTGTCCGCACTGGGCCCCAGCACTGGGCTGGAAGCCCCCCGGGAGACAGGAGTCTATTATTGCCAGAACGTAAATTACATGCTGCTGCTTTACTCCAGAAAGAAAGGTCAGCTGAGCCAGTGTGTCTGGTGGCATAATTGACTCATGTTTTTGTTTTGGCACAAATCTTCCACCTCATTGCTGACCTGTAACAGCCATCATGCAGACCTGCGGCAAGCAGACAGCACCTTGGGAGGGAAGAGCACGCTGCCCTGACGTGTTCTTGCCAAATGTCAGACCCACATGTGATGAAACCTGTAGATATAAGTACAAATTTATAGGAACTGAAGGGCCTGGACATGCATGTTAAATCACACCATGAGGATACAATTAGTAAAGTGCAGGCGATGGGACTGCTATAGGACAAGGGTGTCTGTGTCAGAATTGTAAGGGCTGCAGGGCCGACAGATGGAAGAGCTATGAAGCAGTGTGTCACATAACCTTATTTGATACCAGTTCAAACAGGCTTTTTTAATTATGAGAAAATGGATACTTGGTAATAGTAAGAAGTTGTTAATGTTTTTAATGTGGTATGGTTTTCTTTGTAAGCAATCATATCATCATGATTTCCTATGCCCAGACATTACACATCATTAAATAGAACAAGTAGAGATTTCCTGGAGATGCTGGAAAAAGCAGTCACACTGTTAGAGTGTAAAAGAGCAGCTAGCATGGGGCAGAGAGCACGGAAGGGACCTGGCTAGCAGAGGTAGATGAGAGACACTGCTGCACGCACATGGGACAGGTAGCAGTTTATGCTAGAACATGAGGAGGTACTAAGCAAGGGTTGCTGGTCCCTGCAGGTCACCCAGCTCTATGTGCCAGCTTCCAGGCACGCGTGGCGGTTCCGGCGAATGGGGAGAATAGGCCCCCTGCAGTCCACCCTGGATGGTGAGTTCTGGAGCACTTTTCTCTTTTAATGCAGGTTTACTGTGAAACTCCCTTTGTTGTGTGCCGTCCTGTGATTTTTGATAAACATACACTGCCATGATCAACCAAATAGAATACTTACCACTCCAGAAATTACCTCATTCCCGGTGTAGCTGACCTTTCCTCCACCCCCAGCTCCTGGCAACCAGTGGTTGGTTTTTTACCCCAATAGCTTTGCTTTTTGCAGCATATCTGTAAGTGGAGCCATAGTGTGTAGCCTCGTGGGCCTGGCAGGGAGGGTGTGCACCACTAACGACGGTTTCACCGTGCGTTGCAGTAGGCTTGGAGCCCCCACCACTGTCCGTGTCCGAGGAGAGACAACTTGCCATCCTTACCGAGCTGCCCTTCGTGGTCCCGTTTGAGGAACGAGTAAAGGTATGCAGTTTGGTTTCTTTATAAACAGGCTCCTGTGTTTCGTGGTTATTTATATCATTTCAGTGTTTAAAAATTAACACCAATTAAAAATCCCTAAAGCTGCCCAGTATCGAGCTGGTTATGTAATTTATATTTTTCTCACTAGACTGTAATACTTGATGATGATACACTGACAGTGACAAAATGACAATTATAAAGGCATGATCCAACCAGATATCTCTGCATAAACTTGAAATGTTTTTCTCCTTGGCTGTAACTATAGTTAGGCTATTGTTTTCTCATAATTGGAATCTAAGGTCCTTTTTGTCTAGTAAATTTTGCGTTATTTTTGAAAATGCAAGTTTTATGAAAAGGTTCTATAAAAGCTCATTTTCACAAACTGTATAAAAAAGAAATGGACAAGTATCTTAATTTCTTGCCTGATGATTTTTGACTGACTTGGAAAACTTTGTTAGTATTTATCTGTTTCCAAATTTGATTTAAAATATTTGGTTTGTATTTAACAACTTAAACCAGATTTCTAAAAATGACTGGGCCCTTAGGTAATGGCTTCAAAAGGGTATGTCTGAACTTGCCCACTTCTCCTAAAGAGAGAACAGAAGAATGAGTGCCTTTTGAAGCTGTTGGTGTCTCATCAGCACAGGCTCGCCTAGCACTGATAACTCCTGAGCTCCCTCTACTGGATTTTTAGCATTAAAAAAATTACTTGAATTTTATTGTTATGGAGATTTTCACACTAATATTAATACATACCCTTACAAAGCTATTCTTTCTTCTTCCCTCTGCCTCCTGGGTTTGCAAATAAAGGGTTTGTAAAAGAAAATACTGAAAATACACTACAGCATGGGATTTTTTTAATTTGTTGTAAAAAGGGGGAAAGGAGCAGTATTACAAAGTGCATGACTATTGCACATTTATTGATAAGGCATAAAATCAGTGTATTTGATACCTTGACCTTTAAAATTTCTTTCAGACTTTATGGAAATATACAAAAGTTAAAGTTGATCCAACAGTTTTTCCTTTTGGTTATTTATGTTTATAATAAAAACCTGTTGTTTCAGATAACCTTAGTAACTTGCCCTGTTTGTTAGATCTTTCAAAGGTTGATTTATGCAGATAAGCAAGAAGTTCAAGGAGATGGTCCATTTCTGGATGGAATAAATGTCACAATAAGAAGAAATTATATTTATGAAGATGCTTATGATAAACTTTCCCCAGAAAATGGTTTGTATGATTCTGTATGTATGCATATGGGGTGGGAGGAAGGGGGAGCTGGGGAATCATGTTAGAAAGTTAGTGTCCATCATCTTGTTCTGTAATGACTTCTTACAACTGAAACATAAAAGGTCATATTTTGGAGATGTGTATTACCAAATAATATTCCTAAGATTGATGAATAATCATTACGACAGAGCCATTCAAATACTGATTTTTTTTTTAAGGCAAGAAACTCCCCTGCCCCAAAATGTCTGTCTCTAAAATTTAGGTGACAACTTACAATTCTAAAATTGTTGATGGGCAGCCATTTACATTCCATATTTTGTATGTAACAGTCTGTTTACGTATTATAAATCATAAGCCAAATTATATACATTGAAATAAACACCGTTATAATCCAAATTTCTTACAAAAAGATGTGTGTGTTAATGACAGTACTGCTAGATAAAAGAATTATAATTTGGACAGCATTTAGAGGTCAAGACTTGATTTGTCTTGTTAATATTTGACATAGAGTATTAAAAGTTTTAGTATTAACATATATGAATAATTTTAACTTCAGATTATGGTATCCATGATACTGCACTTCGTCAGTATTAAAGCAGTGTAGGGGTTTACAAGCAGACATTTGGCAGGGTCTGTATCCCAGCCACTGGAGGTGATGGCAGATACTCAGGTGTGAGGTAGCAGTTGCCTTTTCTTCTAGGGTTGCCATTTAATTTTCTTCAAGGAAAGCAAAACCCCTTCCTTCCCCCCCACCCCCAATTTTTGCTTAAAGAGCTTATTCCATCCTCTGGGGACAGTGGAAGAAGGCTGGCCTCCCTTTCTCGAGGTTTCTGTCTTTTACACAGACACAGTTAAGTTTTGCCATTTAGTCCCTGCCGTAGTCCTCTGAGGCCACATACCACTAACGGAGGCAGAATTTTAACTAAGCTGACCACAGGCTCTGTGATAGTAGTGAGCTCCCCACTATCCAGGTCACTCTTGCCTAGAATATTATGTTCTCCAAACGTTTTGTGTGAACGGGGCAAAACTCAGGCATTCTGATTCCTAGTCTAATGTAATTTTGAGGAAAAAGTTCTCCTTTTGGGATTCACAGCCCCTTGGGAATCAGGTCCAGCAGTTGTCCTGCCTCCCACTTGATTGGAGGTCTCAGACTCAGGTGGAATCTGCACCCTTCGTTCAGCACACACAGCTGTGCTCAACAGATCATTGAATTTGTGATTGAACCCAGGGGGGGACAAACACAGAACAAAATGATAAACTCAACAATTGGCAAGTGTTCAGAGAGGAGCTGAGATGTGGTTGATGCTGGAGGGCTTTATAAAGAGGTAGGACAGCGGGGTGGGGGGGGCAGTCAGCGGGGAGCGCGTGTGAGCCCTGCAGCCGGCGGGGAAGAGGTGCTTAGTGGAGGTTTGCACTGGCTTTAAAACTGTTCCATGCTAGATGAGTTTTTAAAGCCTCACTGCCTGATTACAATAAGCCCCGAATTTCCTAGTGATCCTTAAGCTCAGAAATTACTCAAAAGTTGGTTGTATTCCAACAGAAGTGCATCCTTATAATTGCATTTAGTTTAAAGGGTTTGGAAAACTCCTGCAATAGTTACACTGGAACGCGTTGTCTTTACAAGTGTTCTGTAATTCAGGCCTTAGGAAGAATCTTTATGTGTTAAGATTGTTCGGTATTTTGCTAGGTAAATTAGTAAAATTAAATATCTCAGAATGCTTAATTTACTTAAGGGAAATTAATTTGAAGTGCTTTGTGGACTGACCATTTACATTTAATCAGTTAATATGATTATTCCGTATATCATTGAGTCGTTAAAAAGCAAGTCCATCCTTCATGGGTACTCATTATCTCATATCACCTCAGAAGAGTTTCCTGCCGTGTAGTATTAGCCCCATCTGACAAGTGAATTGACCCAGTGGGGCTAGAGAAGTTGAGTGACTTCTGTCCGCAGCTGAGAGCTGAGCAAGCAGAGGGACGCGGGCCTGGCTTGGTGACCCGGATGCGTGCTCTTCCCTGCACCGTGTCACTGCGGTCTGCTTGGGTGAGGGCATGGCTGGGGTCAGTCCCTCCACGTAGAGAAGGTGGAGATGATGGCGTTCACTCCCAGGCCTCTTGTGAGGAGCACTGTAGAGAGTGCGTTGCAGTGAGCTCCTGGTGGGCACTTCAGTGTCTCCGGTGAGCTTGTCTGAGCCGGCTCTGACCTCCTCAGCACCCGAGGCCCCCACCTGTCTGTGTGCTGGTTCGTTTTGTTTTGTTGAGTTTGGTGGGTAGGATTTATTACATTATTTTCCTGAAGAAGAAATGGTAATACAGTAAAATCAAAGTCGTATTTTATTTAGATTTTTCCACTAGAACTTTACTGCCTGAGTAGGTATTTTTTATTTGCCCGTAGAAACAAGGAGTAGCAAGATACCTAGAAGACTAGATAGATTCTGAAAATATTTTTATGCTCTTGTATGTTGCTGTTCACAGAGGCGAGCCTTGGGGAGCCACAGAATGTCAACTCCAGCCGTAACTAAAGGGGTGACCTCTCTACATGGCTATTGAGTCTCTAAGAGACATTCGTCTTCCTCCAGAACACTAGAACTAAAGTTTGAGTAGAGGATTAAAGGGTGGGCTATGATTGGGGGTTTCCAATTTACAACATTTGTACACTCAGAATACTTAGAGAATGTGCTGCTAATTGCTGACAATCAGCTTGAGAAGTACTGTATATGATAAATAAATGCTTATAGTTCATCTTTAATACCAGGTATTAAGAGGATATATTTAAGGCAAGAAATAACCCGACTCTATTTTTGTTTTGCATCTGTCTTGCCAATGGGTTCCAGCCCCGGGCAAGTTCACTATGGATTCAGTGTGACCAAAGAAATGACAGTAGAACGTTCTTGGGGTGAAAGGGATTATTCCCAACTTTATTTCCACAGTGGCAGGTCAGTCACTAGAATCCTGTCTATCAGAGTGAGTCTGCAGGCAGCAAGCCTGTCTCTGCCTCTGGGTCCCTCTGCCCGCACAGCCGTCTCAGTCTCTGTCCTCGGCACTGCCACCACCCCAGCCTCTGCTCTGCTCTCCTGCAGCCTTGCAGCCGTGCCACTATGTCGCCCAGAGCACTGGGCGGAGCTCTTTATGTAGAGTCAATAACAATGTGTTGCCCACACCTGTGTAGTGAGCTAGCCGACCAGGGCCAAGTGAGAATCCCCGCCGCAGGAACCATCACTTTATCCACAACATCTGTAATTTATAATTATCCACCTAGATCTCTTTTGGCATTTTCTCTAGAACTTGAGATTGAACATACTTTGTAATCATATTAGTTAAAATAGATGCAAATAACACACTTGTGAGATTTATTCATCAGTAAAAAGCATGTTCTTCATTTAAGGATAGTTAACATTTTAAAAATAAAGAATGTATTCTAGTAGAAAGGAACCTGTGTTCTGTGGGTAATATAGACACTGGAAGCCCAGCACCGCCTTTTCCAGGACCCACTGTGTCTGTAGATGGGGATCCACCCTCCTTGTCCTTGGTCTTCTCACTGCGGAATAGGGACATTTTCCACTTGGAAGGTTGTTGGTGGATTTGAAGTAATGAATGTAAATTCCTAGTGTAGGTCCTGGCTCGGGGAATCCGCGTGATAGGCACTCCTTTGCCAAGCTCGAGAATTCTGCAGGCGAACAGTTGAGGTCTGTTCACCTGCCTCTGATGAAGATGGGGTCAGCTGCGGTCCCTGCTGGCAAGGAGGGGGTGAGCCTCCCGTGATGGCTCAGAGGAAGACAAAGGGGCACTGCCATGCACAGTGGCTTTGCCCTCGGTCCATTTGAGGAGTTGGAGTGGTGCCGGCCCTGTTGAGACCTGTTACAGAACATTCATCCCCAGGTTCTGTGACTTCAGAGGCTGACACTTGAAATCACCTTCCTGGAGGCTCTGCTGAGCTTGCATTTTGCCACCCCCCTTCCAGAGTGGGTCGCCTGTGTTTGGGTGACTGTACACTAAGTCTGAAAAGTGTCAGTGGTTCAGTAAAGCCTTTGAACGGTGGGGCATCCAGCTCCCCTCCCTCCACACGGACACAGCAGCCTCCTGCCTGCGCCTCTGTCCCTCTCCCGCCTCTCATTGCAGAGCACCTGAAGGTCATTGGTGGGAGTAGATAAAGGACATGTCGGTGACTTTCTCAAACGTGCTCCCTGATTACACCTGTTGACCAGAGGCCGCCTGGTTCTGACTTTTGGCAGAATCACTCTTTTGATTTGTACTTGGGGCCTCTGTCAAAGGCTGTTGTAGTCATTACACATGAGTCCAGGGACCCGTTAGCTCTTCATAAGGCAGAGCCATCCTTATGAAGACTGGAAATTTCTTTCAGCTATCAGGCATAGTTATGCAGCTTTATGGTTTTAAAAATTTTAATATTTGCAACACATTGTGTAACCAAAAATATTCCCCTTTTTTGAGCCAGATACCACTTTTAAATGATAGAGATTCTGGCTTCTGATTCTCCTGCCTGTTTGCATCTTTCAAAAGGTCTTTCCAATGTTAATTTCACTGACATCTTTATCTTTTTTGCCTTTCTGGTGATAATGCCCCAATAGAATCCTTGTGTCCATAATCTCTATCCCTCCCTCCTAGTATTTCAGTCTGTTATGTCCCTAGAGCTTGTGTGGTGACTTAACTTCCTCCCAGGCACCCCAACTCCGTGCTTGCTCACTGGGGGAAATGGTGGTAAGTCTGTATCATTGTCTCTTTTTAATCTCATTGATTTTGAGTCCTGCATTAAATATCTCTAATATTCTTGCTCCTCATCCCTAAACTGCCTGTAATAACAACTAATTTTATTGATTTCTTTTTAACTCTTTTCTCCTTGCCCCAACCCCGTTTTTTAACAGAGCCTGATTTGAAAAAGCGGATCCGCGTGCACTTACTCAATGCGCATGGCCTGGATGAAGCTGGCATTGATGGTGGTGGTATTTTCAGAGAGTTTCTGAATGAACTACTGAAGTCAGGATTTAACCCCAACCAGGGCTTCTTCAAGACTACTAACGAAGGGCTTCTGTACCCCAACCCGGCTGCTCAGATGCTTGTGGGCGACTCCTTTGCCAGACACTACTACTTCCTGGGCAGAATGCTCGGAAAGGTAAAGTAAACTTTCTGTGAGAACCGACCTCAGACCACAGGGTGTGAAAGTTAGTTTCTCTGGTTACCATTTGCTTCACTGAAGACCTTTATTCAAAATTGCCTGTGATTTTCATGAACTCCGATAATATATAGCAGCTCCATCTCATCATTATAGGTCACTGACACAGGAGTTACATACAAGTTATTGGTATAGTATAGAAAAAATGGGGACGTTGTGATTCTGTTTATAGAAGTCTTGCAATAACTACAGTTTACCTGCTGGCATAGGCATGTGCGCCGTGAATATCTAAGGTTGCATGGTTGTTCTTCTTGTTAACTAGTGTTAAAAGGGATTCTTCCAAGGATCTCTAAAATTTTTAAGTGCCATGAGGGGGGAGGCTGTCAGTGCAGTTAAATGGTATGGTGTAAGCATGCAAATCCTGTGAAAATGGGCCATTTGGGGATGATTTGGTGGTAATGCTGTGGGTCATAAGCTATGCCTGCTGGCCACACAAACGCAGCTAACCCTTTATTGTGAGTGGAAGGTAAAGGCTGACTAGATGACCTAGAGGAGACTACCTGTTTAATGGTGAAACTTGGGAAGCGTGCCCTTCCATTAAAGTCCGGAACAAGAACAGGATACCACTGAAGCCAGTCCACTCACCACTGACCTGGGTGAGTCCCAGCCTGTCTCTGTCCATCCAGGCAGCTGTAACAGAAGACTGCACGCAGGGCGGCCTGAACAGCACTCCTTTCTCCCTCGGAGCTGTGGGGGCCGGAAGTCCCCGATCAGGGTGCCCCGAGGCTTGTCTGGTGGGGCTCTCTTCCCGGTTCACAGCTGGTGCCTTCTTGCCCTGTCCTCACGGGGTGCAGAGGGTGAGGGTGCACTTGGGGGTGGGTCCCCTCACGAGGATCTCCACCCTCATGGCCTGCTTCCTCTGAAAGGGGCCCGCCTCCTAACACCGTCCCACTGCGGGTGGGGGTCAGACTGTGGCATAGCCTGTGGGTGTGGTGTGGGGGGAACGGTAAGAGATAAGGCTTCATTTACACCATGGTGGCCACCTGCTTCCTCACAAGTCAAATCCAGTCCAAAAAAACAGCTTGTTGTTTTTTCTTTTCAATTGATTACCAGCATTTTAATGGGGACTGTTTACTTACAAGTTTATACTTCTAGGTTACTTTTATTTTGTTGCTTCTTTGTACTATAAGTAAATTTAGTGTTGACAGCTGCTAGTCCTAGTGATTTGTGACTAGCAGATAGCCCAGTAAAATCAGTAAATAAAACTTGCATCTAGCGTGCTTTAAATGAGGTAGAAAATCATCTAGGTTATTCCCAGGGGAAGTTGAAAATCAATAATTGTTTTTCCTCAGACGGATGAATTCAGTCCACTAACTGGGGCTGTGAGAGGTAGAGCAGCATAGTGCGTTTGAGGACATGCACACGGTTCCCCAGTAGTTAGGCTGTTGCTGTGGTAACTGAAGAGGTTCCACCCCACATTCCCTGTCAACATCAGAAGCACGGTTGTAAGACCATGCAAGATGAGGTGGAAGGGTGCAGAGTGCTGAGGTGGACTTGATGGCCTCCTGCTGGCCTGCCTTGTCTGAAGGAGGCTGCACCCTCCTGTCCTGTGACTGTCACGATGCCCGGTCCTGGCTTCCAGCATTGACTTCTGCCAGGAGCCCAAGGTCCGGTTCAGAAGATACCTTCCTTATTTCCAGTATTGGGCCTGTTTCTTGCTGTACAGAGGAAAGATGTAACTAATCTGGGCCTTAAAGTATCCTGGCATAGCACACAGGACATAGCCACTAAAAATATTATTAAATAAAACTCATGTTTTATGTTAATCCAAGAATCCTTGGTGTATTGTTACATAGATAGACTTTTCATGGTATTTGGGGGAAATTCATTAGGACTTTGGGTGATCTGGGAATGCATTCTTATTTCCCCTACTTGAAATAGTGGAATCGGAATGCCTGATATTTACTGTCTGCCACCCAACACGTTTTTAGAGACAGGTGGGAAACTGTCTCTAACCCAGGCATTCTGACCAGCATAGCCACAAGTCGAAGCTGTGACTAGAGGTGACACCCTGGAACTGTGGACTGCAAACCACAGCCTCTGGCCAAGTCCACCCACCTATTTTTTTGTTTAAAAAAAAATGCTAAAGAGCCCAGTTTGAAAAAGACATATGCACCCCTATGTTTATTGCAGCACTATTTACAATAGCCAAGAAATGGAAGCAACCTAAGTGTCCGTCAGTAGATGACTGGATAAAGAAGATGTGGTACATATACACAATGTAATATTACTCAGCCATAAGAAGAAGACAAATCCTACCATTTGCAGCAACATGGATGGAGCTAGAGGGCATTATGCTCAGTGGAGTAAGCCAGGCGGAGAAAGACAAGTATCAAATGATTTCACTCATCTGTGGGGTATAAGAACAAAGAAAAACTGAAGGAGCAGCGGAGCCAAGATGGTGGCGTGAGTAGGACAGTGGGAATCTTCTCCCAAAACCATACATATTTTTCAAAATACAACAAATAAAACTATCCCTAAAAGAGAGACCAGAAGATACAGGACAACAGCCAGACTACATCCACACCCGCAAGAACCCAGCGCCTCACGAAGGGGGTAAGATAAAGCCCTGGCCCGGCGGGACCCAAGCGCCCCACACCACACCCCAGTTCCTGGCGGGAGGAGAGGAGTCAGAGCAGGGAGGGAGAGGGAGCCCAGGACTGCTAAATAGCCAGCCCCAGCCATCCGCACCAGAGCACAGACACAGTGCATGCGTGGGGTGCTGGAAACTAGGGAAACAGGACAGTAAGACCTGCGAGCGGGTCCCGCAGCCGGCGCCCCTGGGACAAAGAAAAGCGAGTGCTTTTTGAAAGTCTTAAGGGGACAGGGACCCCACAGCTGAACGGAAGCGTCCTGGGACACTTAGCCCAGCAACTGGGAATCTCGGGGAACCCTGGGCAGCAGCTCTGAGACCCCTCACGGAGGTAAACAGCCAAACAGCCCCCTGTCCATTACCCCTCCGGGGCCCCGCCATAGCAGAGCAGCAGTCTAAGGCTGGCCACGCCCACAGCAAGGGAGCTTCCTCCATACCGGCGGGCAAGACACAGAGACCCAGTCTACACGCAATTGCCTAACACAAGCCGCTAGGGGTCGCAGTTGTCCCAGTGAAGAAAGGCCAGGAGCAAGTGGGAAGGGTCTTGGTTCTCCCAGCTGACAGACGAGTCAACAGCATACCACTGCATCTGTCAACATGAAAAGGCAAAAATATTTGATCCAGACAAGACTAACCCAGACAGCTTCCACATCCTCCCCTGAGAAGGAATCTGGGGAAATAGATTTAACCAATCTTCCTGAAAAAGAATTCAAAACAAAAGTCATAACCATGCTAATGGACTTGCAGAGAAATATGCAAGAACTAAGGAAGGAGAATACAGAAATAAAACAAGCTCTGGAAGGACTTCAAAACAGAATGGATGAGATGCAAGAGACCATTAATGGACTAGAAATCAGAGAACAGGAACGCAGAGAAGCTGATGCAGAGGGAGACAATAGGATCTCCAGGAATGAAAGAATATTAAGAGAGCTAGTAACCAATCGAAACAGAACAATATCCACATTATAGGGGTACCAGAAGAAGAAGAGAGAGGAAAAGGGATAGAAAGTGTCATTGAAGAAATAATTGCTGAAAACTTCCCCAAACTGGGGGAGGAAATGGCCTCTCAGACCACAGAAGCACACAGAACTTGCATGACAAGGGACCCAAGGAGGGCAACACCAAGACACATAATAATTAAAATGGCAAAGATCAAAGAAAAGGACAGAGTATTAAAGGCAGCCAGAGAGAAAAAAAAGGTCACCTACAAAGGAAAACCCATCAGCCTATCATCAGACTTCTCAACAGAAACCTTACAGGCCAGAAGAGAATGGCATGATATATTTAATGCAATGAAACAGAAGGGCCTTGAACCAAGAATACTGTATCTAGCACGATTATCATTTAAATATGAAGGAGGGATTAAACAATTCCCAGACAAGCAAAAGTTGAGGGAATTTGCCTCCCACAAACCACCTCTACAGGGTGTCTTAGAGGGACTGCTCTAGATGGGAGCACTCCTAAAAAGAGCACAGAACAAAACACCCAACATATGAAGAATGGAGGAGGAGGAATAAGAAGGGAGAGAAATAAAGAATCACCAGACTGTGTTTATAATAGCTCAATAAGCGAGTTAAGTTAGACAGTAAGATAGTAAAGAAGCTAATCTTGAACCTTTGGTAACCACAAACTTAAAGCCTGCAATGGCAGTAAGTACATATCTTTCAATAATCACCCTAAATGTAAATGGACTGTATGCACCAATCAAAAGACACAGAGTAATAGAATGGATAAAAAAGCAAGACCCATTTATATGCTGCTTACAAGAGACTCAGCTCAAACCCAAAGACATGCACAGATTAAAAGTCAAGGGATGGAAAAGGATACTTCATGCAAACAACAGGGAGAAAAAAGCATGTGTTGCAATACTAGTATCAGACAAAATAGACTTGAAAACAAAGAAAGTAACAAGATAAAGAAGGACATTACATAACGATAAAGGGCTCAGTCCAACAAGAGGATATAACCACTATAAGTATATATGCACCCAATACAGGAGCACCAACATATGTGAAACAAATACTAACAGAATTAAAGGAGGAAATAGAAAGCAATGCATTCATTTTGAAAGGCTTCAACACAGCATTCACTCCAAAGGACAGATCCACCAGACAGAAAATAACTAAGGACACAGAGGCACTGAACAACAGACTACAACAGATGGACCTAATAGACATCTATAGAACTCTACACCCAAAAGCAGCAGGATACACATTCTTCTCAAGAGCACATGCAACAATACCCAGAATAGACCATATACTAGGCCACAAAAAGAGCCTCAGTAAATTCAAAGATTGAAATTCTACCAACCAACTTCTCAGACCACAAAGGCATAAACCTAGAAATAAATTGTACAAAGAAAGCAAAGAGGCTCACAAACACATGGAGGCTTAACAACATGCTCCTAAATAATCAATGGATCAATGACCAAATTAAAATGGAGATCCAGCAATATATGGAAACAAATGACAACAACAACACAAAGCCCCAACTACTGTGGGACACAGCAAAAGCAGTCTTAAGAGGAAAGTATATAGCAATCCAGGCATATTTAAAGAAGGAAGGACAATCCCAAATGAATGGTCTAATGTCATAATTACCGAAATTGGAAAAAGAAGAACAAATGAGGCCTAAGGTCAGCAGAAGGAGGGACATAATAAAGATCAGAGAAGAATAAAACAATAGAAAAAACCAATGAAACCAAGAGCTGGTTCTTCGAGAGAATAAACAAAATAGATAAGCCTCTAGCCAGACTTATTAAGAGAAAAAGAGAATCAACACACATCAACAGAATCAGAAATGAGAAAGGAAAAATCACAACAGATCCCACAGAAATACAAAGAATTATTAGAGAATACTATGAAAATCTGTATGTTAACAAACTGGAAAACCTAGAAGAAATGGACAACTTCCTAGAAAAATGCAACCTTCCAAGGCTGACCCAGAAAGAAACAAAATCTAAACAGACCAATTACCAGCAACAAAATTGAAGCGGTAATCAAAAAACTACCAAAGGACAAATCCCTCGGGCCAGATGGATTTACCTCGGAATTTTATCAGACATACAGAGAAGACATAATACCCATTCTCCTTAAAGTTTTCCAAAAAATAGAAGAGGAGGGAATACTCCCAAACTCATTCTGTGAAGCCAACATCACCCTAATACCAAAACCAGGCAAAGACCCCACCAAAAAAGAAAACTACAGACCAATATCCCTGATGAACGTAGATGCAAAAATACTCAACAAAATATTAGCAAACTGAATTCAAAAATACATCAAAAGGATCATACACCATGACCAAGTGGGATTCATCCCAGGGATGCAAGGATGGTACAAAATTCGAAAATCCATCAACATCATCCACCACATCAACAAAAAGAAGGACAAAAACCACATGATCATCTCCATAGCTGCTGAAAAAGCATTCAACAAAATTCAACATCCATTCATGATAAAAACCCTCAACAAAATGGGTATAGAGTGCAAGTACCTCAACATAATAAATGCCATATATGATAAACCCACAGCCAACATCATACTGAACAGCGAGAAGCTGAAAGCTTTTCCTCTGAGATCGGGAACTAGACAGGGATGCCCACTCTCCCCCACTGTTATTTAACATAGTACTGGAGGTCCTAGCCATGGCAATTAGACAAAACAAAGAAATACAAGGAATCCAGATTGGTAAAGAAGAAGTTAAACTGTCACTATTTGCAGATGACGTGATATTGTACATAAAAAACCCTAAGGACTCCACTCCAAAACTACTAGAACTAATATCGGAATTCAGCAAAGTTGCAGGATACAGAATTAACACACAGAAATCTGTGGCTTTCCTATACACTAACAATGAACTAATAGAAAGAGAAATCAGGAAAACAGTTCCATTCACAATTGCATCAAAAAGAATAAAATCCCTAGGAATAAACCTAACCAAGGAAGTGAAAGACCTATACCCTGAAAACTACAAGACACTTTTAAGAGAAATTAAAGAGGTCACTAACAAATGGAAACTCATCCCATGCTCCTGGCTAGGAAGAATTAGTATCGTCAAAATGGCCATCCTGCCCAAAGCAATATACAGATTCGATGCAATCCCTATCAAATTACCAACAGCATTCTTCAATGAACTGGAACAAATAGTTCAAAAATTCATATGGAACCACCAAAGACCCCGAATAGCTAAAGCACTCCTGAGAAGGAAGAATAAAGTGGGGGGGATCTCACTCCCCAACTTCAAGCTCTACTACAAAGCCACAGTAATCAAGACAATTTGGTACTGGCACAAGAACAGAGCCACAGACCAATGGAACAGAATAGAGACTCCAAACATTAACCCAAACATATATGGTCAATTAATATTCGATAAAGGAGCCATGGACATACAATGGGGAAATGACAGTCTCTTCAACAGATGGTGCTGGCAAAACTGGACAGCTACATGTAAGAGAATGAAACTGGGCCATTGTCTAACCCCATACACAAAAGTAAATTCGAAATGGATCAAAGACTTGAATGTAAGTCATGAAACCATAAAACTCTTAGAAAAAAACATAGGCAAAAATCTCTTAGACATAAACATGAGTGACCTCTTCTTGAACATATCTCCCCGGGCAAGGAAAACAAAAGCAAAAATGAACAAGTGGGACTATATCAAACTGAAAAGCTTCTGTTCAGCGAAGGACACCATCAATAGAACAAATGGTATCCTACAGTATGGGAGAACATATTCATAAATGACAGATATGATAAAGGATTGACATGAAAAATATATAAAGAGCTCACACACCTCAACAAGCAGAAAGCAAATAATCCAATTAAAAAATGGGCAGAGGAGCTGAACAGGCAGTTCTCTAAAAAAGAAATTCAGATGGCCAGCAGACACATGAAAAGATGCTCCACATCGCTTGTCATCAGAGAAATGCAAATTAAAACCACAATGAGATATCACCTCACACCAGTAAGGATTGCCACCATCCAAAAGACAGACAACAACAAATGTTGATGAGGTTGTGGAGAAAGGGGAACCCTCCTACACTGCTGGTGGGAATGTAAATTAGTTCAACCATTGTGGAAAGCAGTATGGAGGTTCCTCAGAATGCTCAAAATAGAAATACCATTTGACCCAGGAATTCCACTTCTAAGAATTTACCCTAAGAATGCAGCGCTCCAGTTTGAAAAAGACAGATGCACCCCTGTGTTTATCACAGCACTATTTACAATAGCCAAGAAATGGAGGCAACCTAAGTGTCCATCAGTAGATGAATGGATAAAGAAGAGGTGGTACATATACACAATGGAATATCATTCAGCCATAAGAAGAAAACAAATCCTTCCATTTGCAACAACATGGATGGAGCTGGAGGGTATTATGCTCAGTGAAATAAGCCAGGCAGAGAAAGACAAGTACCAAATGATTTCACTCATATGTGGAGCATAAGAACAAAGAAAAACTGAAGGAAAAAAAACAGCAGCAGACTCACAGCACCCAAGAATGGGCTAACAGTTACCAAAGGGAAAGGGACTGGGCAGGAGGGGTGGGAAGGGAGGGATAAGGGTGGAGAAAAAGAAAGGGGGCCTTATGATTAGCATGTACAGTGTTGGGGGGGGGGCATGGGGAGGGCTGTGCAACACAGAGAAGACAGGTGGTGATTATACAGCATCTTGCTACGCTGATGGACAGTGACTAGTGGGGTGTGTTGCGGGGGACTTGGTGAGGGGGCAAGCCTGATAAACATAGTGTTCTTCATGTAATTGTAGATTAATGATAGCAAAAATTAAAAAAATAAATAAAATATAATAAAACTGAAGGATCAAAACAGCAGCAGACTCACAGAACCAAAGGGGGGGGCACGGGGAAGGCTGTACAGCATGGAGGGGACAGGTAGTGATTCTACAGCATCTCACTACGCTGATGGACAGTAACTGCAATGGGGTGTGTGGGGAGAACTTGGTGATGGGGGGAGTCTAGTAAACATAATGTTCCTCGTGTAATTGTAGATTAATGATACCAAAATATAAATAAATAAATAGATAGTTAGATAATGAATGAATGAATGCATGCATGCTATGGGAATGCATTCAGGCCTGATCATTTACATTGTTTGCGGCTCCTTTCCCTATGGATGCCAGCCGAGCAAAGCTATGTATGTTGTGCGGACTCTCCCGGACGCGTTTGCCAACTGCTGCAGACCTGCACCGAGACAGTCAGACCGCATAGTCTGTGCTCCACCTGGAGAATTTAGTCTGATGCCGTGGGTTGTGGAAAATAGTTGTTTAGGCAAATGGCTGATACTTACTGCATTTTTACCATGAGCAGAATGGATTTTGAGGATAAGATTCAAAGTAGGTGAGTTAAGGGTCTGGGACGGTGATCCAGTCCTGAGTGATGGTGCCGTAATGACAGTGATGGCTTCCTGTTGAGACCAGCTGACTGTAAATGTAAGGGTTTCCCAACTAGCAGTCCCACCCCACTGGCCTCTGTGTCCAGCTTGCTGAGTGCTGCAGCTCTGGGGCGAGCGCTGTGTCCTGTGTGCGTGTGTTTCTTCATAGTGGAAATGGAGCCCCGGGCCTGACCACACAGAGGGCAGGGGGAGGGAGTCTGTAGTGGAAGTCCTGGGTACAGATCATGCCCCTTTATTTGGGTCTCTGAGATATATTATTACAGGCCCACTTACTGTTTGTTAGGATTTCAACTGTTGCTCCTTTAGTTACAGATTTTAAGTATTCTTCAGGTGTAGTGATAGGCTGAACTTGACCTTACATTATAATAGCATATTTCTTTAGGCTCACCTTACCATTTCAGTGACAAATTTCAGACTTTGACCAGATATTAGGTCCATGACTTACTTGTAAGCAGATCATTTCTCACTGTAATTCCTGTGAAGACGTAACAGCCCCGAGAGCTGTGCCCTGGCAGTGTCTGCACCGCCAGGGCTCCGCAGCTCCTCCCAGGGGGACTGCCAGAGCGCAGGGCGCTAGCAGCTTGGAGACGGATGGTGTGCTGTAGTTCTTCCAATTAGGGTGAATCCAAACACCTTCCAAATTAATAATAATAATAAATTTAAGTCATGAAGGTGAGCCTTTCTTTTGCTAGGATTAACCCAGAATACTCCCGAAATTTGATGGTTCTCACATGGTACAATAATAGACAACAGATAGAGTAATTTTGTTTGCATGAAATAAATCTCATTAAAATTTTGTATTTTTCCTTCCTGAATTTTGAAATCGTCCAGTGTTGATTAATACAAAAACCAGGTAATTAGGTGGTCCAGGTTCACTGACATTTTGTGGCTTCCTAACAGCTGTGTAAGTCTGAGGAGGATGAACTCATTTCTCTGCTGCTTGTGGACTTGTGGCTCATAAGTGCCGTTCAGGGGCATAGTCTCCCTGTGAAGCTCTGTTGATGCAGAAGGAATGACTGACCATTCCTCTACTTGGGAATATGTATCTCTTTAAGCCAGATTCTAGGGGGAGAATGTGGGATCTAAAACCTCCTAAAAATGAAGTTATATAAAATATCTCAATAAAACTATAAAACAATGAAGTTTAGACAAAACCAGCACAAAACTGTAATTATTTGAGGATAGTAGTTAATTTGGTTCCACATATTTAAGATTTACATAATTTTTTGCATGGAAATTCCTAAGGGAGTACTAGTTTCTAAAACATACCTGATTATCATCTGATCACAAATGGTTAAGCTTTGTACCAACATGCTAAAAACTGTCCCGTTCTGTGTGCGTGTAATGGTGTAGCATCAACAGTGTGGTAGTTGAACATTAAATCTTTAAGAGAAGAAAATTATAAATTGATTGATTATGATATTTATTGGGTCATAATGTATTTAAATTTTCTTTAATGCATATGTTAGTGATTGTTTACTGTGATAAAGTGCAGAGAGGTCTTCAAGAGCAGTCCTGCCTAGGAAGAATTACCTCATGTCACTGGTCACTTCTCAGTTAAAAGTTCCATTAGCAGATGATTCCTGCTTCTGGTGGGGGTTGTGATTGCATTTTATTGCTTGTAAATCAGCTCCAGACAGGGAATAAATAAACAGCTCGAAGGTGTGGTAATGTCATCTTGAACTTTTTTTCACAGACAGAAGCACCTGGGTCCATTTAAGCCAATTAAGTTCAGAATATTTATCGAAGGAAATGTTTTATCATATTTGAATTCTGTTTGAAAGTGGCTCCTTTTTTTTCTTGCTTCAGAATATTGATTTAAGTAGAACAGAACGCCTATATATCAAATTATTTGATAATATCTTGGTCGTATATTTCAAAATTTTAATTAGCACACTGTGAAACTTCATTGTAGTTTATAATTTGGTATTTTAGTAGAGTTTAGTGTGCACTTAATGTATCATGGAGTGGAATATTGGCAGTTAACATTTTTTCCTGAGACTTTTGAGAGCTGGGAAAATTTACGCTGCTCCATCATTAGAGTCCTTTTATAAAATAATGCTCACTGAACTTGCTGAGGCTATAAAACTGTAAGTTGAGGTGAATACTAGTTATTTAAGTTATCTTGGTCCTTAAATGGCAATGCTTCTCTTATACTATCTTGTTTTGAACTCTCGGACTCATTATTAAGGGTCAGTGTAATTGAGCTGGTTCATCTGATTGTCATCAGACTCAGTGTTCTGATCTGTAAAGTTCTGTCTTTTCCTTAGACTTAAACATAATATTCAGCAAATAGTTGATCATCCTATGCTAGGCAAGCCTTCCGATCAGTATTAAGGCTTTTTTACTTTGATGTCAGCAAATTTCACTTGTAAGCTTTCTCTGAATCTCCCAGTTATCCGCAGTGGACAATTCATTATGAGTTTGCTCTTGTTGACCTTCAACTTTTTTGGAAGCAGAAAAAGCAAAAATAACAACTTACAAATGATTGCTTTATTTGAATCTTACTCCTGTGTATTATACCTGCTTTGATCACATTCTCATAATTAGAATTTACATTTTCTTCCATTAAAAACAGAGCATGGAGATTATTTTTGTCAGGTAAAGTCATAGTTTTCTATGTAAGTTCACTATGTTTCTTCAAAATTAAACATGGAATAAAAATGGTTTAGGTTGTTCATAAAAATGACAAGTGCCTTCCAGAATTCAGTTGACCCCAGTACTTCAAGTGTTAGTGAAGTTTTAGCCCCTCCAGGATACCAAGATTGTTTCTGCTCCTGGAGAAAGCTCTTGCTCACTATTGAAATACCCCTTCTCACATTGCTTAACGCTCCCAAGCACTGAACGGGACTCAGCCTCTGTTAAGTCCATTGTTCTCGCCCTAAGCCCTGTTAAATTGTCGCCATGAACATTAGAGACTCAGCCTCTTGCTGGTTCTGCTTAAAGTCTAATGCTTAGCTCTGCTGGCCTTTACTTTATACTGGGAGGATAATCAACATCTAACAGTGAAGTGTAGCCTGTTTAAATCATCTTAAACAATTAAATACTCATTTAGGATTAGTAAATTTAACTTTACAAAAGCAAACCAAGTGAAGATGTATATTGCTACTCTTCTTGTTTCCAAGTTGTTGCCAGCTTTGTTTGGGAGGCAGCAGGAGAGAGGTCATTGAGCTGACGCTCTGGAATAAGACAAACCAGGCTGAGATTCCCGGTGTGACCAGCAGGGAGATGAGCAGGGCAATATTAGGAGATGAACTATGTCTGATGGGCCTCCTTGCCTGCACCGGAGCTATCATAAATAGCTGAAATGGCAGCAGGGAGGCCAGCTGGAAGAATCACGGCCTTTGGTTGTGCGATCATGGTGCCTTTGAGGTAGTGTTGGAGAGAAGTAATCAGACCCAAGACAATCTGCCAATGAATCATGGGGACGTGAGAGGGACAGTAAGCGGGCTGTACAGGTTTTGTCCCGAGAACTAGAAGGCTGGGGATGTCATTGAGATGGGGAAGATTTGGGCAGGGATGATGAGCTGTTTGATTCTCCTGAAGTCTGAAATGTCTCTCGACGACTCGCAGAGAGACTGTAGGTAGGCAGTTGAGTATGTGAATGTAAACTTGGGTTGTGGGGCAAGGACTGGGCTGAACCTCAGCAGATGGGTTGAAAGAATAGAAGCAATGTCTTCCAGAAGTATCTTCTTATATCCTTGTATCCTATATCTCTAGGTACATCCAACAGAAATACATAAGCATATTCACCAAATGTGTGAAGGATACTTACAGTAGGGTTGCATTATATAGCCCCAGGCTGGAAACTGCAAGTAAACAGTGGGGTGTTCGTATGGACTGTGGCGTGGCCAAGCTACAGCTCTATAGGAGGGTGGGTGAGAGAGAGGGCAGAAACAGGGCACATCCTGGAGGGCTCCACTTCGCAAGCTCGAGCAGGCAGGACCGATGTGTGTCGGACATCACTGGGGCTGACGCTGGGAGGGGCAGGAGGAGGCTTATGGGCGGGGTGCTTTTCCATGGGGTCTCTTTGTGAACATTCACAGGACTGGGGTGTCCACTGCTGTAGACTTACAGTGTGACACAGAAGGCTGGGTAGGAGGCGGGGACTGGGGAAGCAGTCAGACAGCTGTTTTGAGGAGTGTTTCTGTGAAGGAAATAGATGAAAGTAGAAAAGATGAGCAGTAACTCAAGGGATGTGGAACTAATGGAAATTTTATTTTGTTTTAAAGATGAGAGGAATAATGCATGTTGTGTGCTACTGGAAGTGAGTTGGTGAAATTGCTATAGGAGAGAGGGAACACGTGGGAAGCAGGGTCCTGGAGAGGGCACAGTGGTCCGGGGCCGTCAGGCTGCCAGGCAGTCCGTCTGGCAGGAAGGGAGGGCGGCGGGTCGGTGGGGCAGTGGTCAGCGCAGCTCGGTTTGTTCGCATCAGGTGGATGAATTAATTGTAAGATGTATGGATTAGGTGTCAAAAAAGTAAGTCTGTGAAGAGCCAGCCAGTGCTGGAGCTGGAGAAGTCAGTGTCTGGGGAGGCAGGGGTGTGGCCTTTACAGGGCGGAGCGCTGTCGCGGATGCACCCTGTCGGGAAGGGAGCCCTCAGCACTGGTGAGGTCAGCTACTCCCCCTTGAGGGACAGCAGGACCCTCTGGTTTCAAGGGAAGGGGTGCCGCAGATTTCAGAAGTCTGACAATTTATTGTCCCATATGGCAAAAGTAAATTTTTACACCCGATTATTGGAAATAGTTGGTTGTGTGGGGTGCTGTGCCTGGGCCCCAGAGGCAGGGACGACCACCGGCCCCACATTCACTCCTGCAGGGGGAACGGGAATGTGGGTGTGTTACTTCAGGGACTTCACACGTGATGGTGCAGGTTCCCCTGGAAGTACTCTGATGGAGCAGGGCTGGGGGCGCAGCTCCTGTCCCGCCGAGGGAAGGTCAGCTGGAGCGGCCAGAGGTGCACACCGCGCGCCCATGCCTGCAATTCCCGCGGGGAAGCTGGCGTCTGGGGCCAGAGCCTTCCTCTCCAACACAGCTGTCAAACCCTAAGTGCAGGTCTCCGTAGCAGTGGACTAGGAAGAGTCTCCACAGAGAGCTTCCCTTCCCGCACCGGCGAGCAGTCCCAGCCTGGGCGCACTTGGGGCTTTCGTCCTCCCTCTCCCAGCCTGGAGCCTCGGCCCCTCCCCAGGCCTGCAATCCAGTGCCGAATAGGGTGCAGAGAAGCGCCAGTGCCCTGCTGCCCAGCAGGCTGTGTCTGGAGAGGGAGAGCTGAGGCTCTGCGCCGGCCCGGTGGTGACTGCGCACAGGGCCCTGCAGGGCAGGGCAACGCAGTGCCTCACTTCAACGTCACCGGGGCTGCGCAGATGAGAGACCTCTGCAGTGGGGTGGATGCCAAGGCGTTCAAGTGGACTTTGATACAGACGTAGTTTCGCATAACCTGAAACATCTCAAAAGTAAATAAATGGTTTCTCGCAAATGAATTCATAGATGCAGAATCCCAGTGTGCAGAGTGGCCCCTCGCACAATCGTTGGCACTTAATAAGTGTTTGTTGAATGACAGGGTAGTGCACGTTGTAGCGGACCCACACGTTAAGGTTAGGTGTATTTCCTGCCCTAAGGAGCTTCCAGTCATAAAAGCCAACAGTCCCAGAGACCCAGGTATTAACTCCGAAGTACAAATGTGTTCAATAGTGGATTACTGTCAGCAGACATCGTTATCTCACATATCTTTTCTAATTTTTAAACTCCAAGGTTAACATGATCTGAAATAATTAAAATTATTATCTTCTTGCTCGATTAGAGTGACTTTAAAATGAGACATCTCTGATATAGTTTTTAGATTAAGTTATAAATGTTTGCTTTAGAACTACCTGAAGATTGATAGAGATGCATTTGAAAAGCATTATTTTTTTATTGATTCTTAATGTAGTAAATTACTGAAGTTATTTGGCAGCAAACAGAAATGGCCTGTGATGTGGTTCACATTTATTCTCCTGATAGTGCCACAATTTGCATTAATTGCATTGCGACTGCACTCACTTATATTAAAAGGCTTCTACTATAATTAATCCTTTTTATTTCAAATCATTTTGGCACAATTTCTAGCTATAAACACATAAAAGACAGACAGTTGAAGAATACATCACAGGTTTTCTCCATATGCCTATTGCTATTTTTCCACGACACATAGTTATTGATACGCTTCCAGGAGCCAGTGTGGCACAGCTGGCCGAGGATTGAGGCCAATATGAAAAATGCTAAGTGGATTATTTTGCATAAAAGATAGGCGGTTTTTGAAGTTGTATAATTAACCTGTGTTTAGAAAATACCTTGATTTATGCTCACATTTGTATCTCAGTTGCATACATTATGGAAATTTAATTTATAATCCATTTAGCTGATGCAATCATAGTTTTTAGTGCTATCGTTTATTAGTGCTTGTATATTAAATGCTCTAAAGGTTTAAACCTGCCTCATGTAAAAAATTATACCTATGCATTTACATTTTATGAGTCGCAGTGGGACTTCTGTTTAAAATTCAGGTAGCTCTGATGTATTTAACAGATTTCACTGGTTTATTGTTACTAATGCAGAAATGGCAAACAATGACCTTATCTATTGAGCATCAAATGATTTACACTCCAGTTTACTTTAAAGTCCACTGTACAGATGAGGCTTTCCTTCCACACCTGGAATCAATCATGTCATCTTAGGCAGAATGTTCCCCTTGACTTGGAAGTCATCATTCATTTAGAAGTAATGGTATTTATAAGTGCTCCAGGTTAATAGTATTAACCATTCTTAACTTTAAGCAAACTGTGGCTTTTCAAAACAACTCTTTATGTTATCAGGAGATGACTTAAGTGCTGGTTGCCATTTTATTACTCAGTCTCTCATTAAGAAGCCCTTTTTTGCTATCTTTTCTGAATTAATTGGGTAGGCATTAGTCTTCATATCAGAAGTAAAAGCATAGGGACATAGCTCTTCAGTTTCCCAGGCAAAGAGCCTCCTGCTCTTAGCTAGAGGGGGTCCTTAGGAGGCACAGGGTTGGCAGGCAACGCCCCTGGGCTCTGAGGCATGCTGGCCTGTGGGGAGGATGTAGGTAAAATTGCAGTATTTTCAGAATCTCTCGCCTGGCCTTAGTGCATCTCCATATCATTGGTGTTTCCAAGGGGTGGAGAGAAATAGTCCATGCCCTTATCAGTAGGTGATTTCGAGGGTGAATGAGGGCTTATCTGGAACAGAGAGGTTCAGTGGAGCCCTCTTCTTCTCCTGCAGCCGGGTATAGAGACATGCAGGAGGATATAGAGAGACGCAGGATTGCTATGTAAGAAATAAACAGGTTTCTCCCACTTAATTTCTCCCTTTGACTGGTTTCGGTTTCAGATATATTTTGCCCCAGGAGTTTCCCCCTGGAGTTACAGGGGGTCATTCAGCACACTGTCCCCAGCTTTCTGTAGCGAGAAGCCAGTGCACCGGTGTCTGTGTCAGGGCGTTTAAAAACTTTTCTGTGCTTTCTCCAGTTGTATTAGTGGGAGACTGACAATACTAGTAATTGGCGAGGGTGTACAAGAGTTGGAACCTTCCTACACTGCTGGTCATGAGGAGGAAAATTGTTACATTTTGGAAGAGTATGTCAGTGTCTGATACAGTTAAGGATACCATGTAACCCGGTACCTCCACTGTCAGATCTTCTCTGAAGTATTTAATAAAGAGAAACCAGAGCATAGTCCACAAACTTGTACTGACTGCTCATAGCAGCGTTATTTATCCTTGCCTAAAGTTAGAAACTCTCATGTTCATCACCAGGTGAAGACACTGGAGAGCAATAAGTACAAGAAAAATGTGAGACTGATGAGTCTCAAGAAGACAGATATAAAAGAATACATGCATCAACAAACATTTAACAACGAGAAGCTGAAAGCTTTTCCTTTAAGACTGGAAACAAAACAAGGATGCCCACTCTCCCCACTTCTATTCAACAGAGTTCAGGAAGTCCTAGCCACGGCAGTCAGTCAACAAAAAGAAGTAAAAGGCATCCAGATTGGCAAGAAAGAAGTTAAACTGCCCTGTTTGAGGATTACATGATATTATACATTAAAAACCCTTAAGAATCCACTCCAAAACTACTAGATATAATATCTGAATTCAACAAAGTTGCGGGATACAAAATTAATACACTGTTGCATTCCTATACACTAACGAAGAACTAGCAGGAGGAGAAATCAGGAAAACAATTCCATTCACAACTGCACCAAAAAGAATAAAATACTTAGGAATAAACCTAACCAAGGAAGTGAAAGACCTATACCTTGAAAACTACAAAGCACTCATGAGAGAAATTAAAGAAGACGCCAATAAATGGAAACACATCCCGTGTTCATGGATAGGAAGAATTAATATTGTCAAAATGCCCATCCTGCCTAAAGCAATCTACAGATTCAATGCAATGCCTATCAAAATACCAACAGCATTCTTCAATGAACCAGAGCAAATCTTTCAAAAATTCATATGGAACCACAAAAGACCCCAAATAGCCAAAGCAATCCTGAGAGGGAAGCATAAAGCCAGGGGTATTATGCTCCCTGACTTCAACCTCTACTGCAAAGTCATAGTAATCAAGACAGTTTGGTACTGGCACAAGAACAGATCCATAGACCAATGGCACAGACTAGAGAGCCCAGATATAAACCCGACCATATATAGTCAATTAATATAGGATAAAGGAGCCATGGATATACAATGGGGAAATGACAGTCTCTTCAACAACTGTGTTGGCAAAACTGGACAGCTACATGCAAGAGAATGAAACTGGATTATTGTCTGTCCCCATACACAAAAGTAAACTCAAAATGGATCAAAGACCTGAATATAAGTCATGAAACCATAAAACTCTTAGAAGAAAACATAGGCAAAAATCTCTTGAATATAAACATGAGCAACTTTTTCCTGAACGCCTCTCCTCAAACAAGGGAAACAAAATAAAAAACGAACAAATGGGACTACATCACACTAAAAAGCTTCTGTACAGCAAAGGACACCATCAGCAGAATAAAAAGGCATCCTACAGTGTGGGAGAATATATTTGTAAGTGACATATCAACAAGGGGTTAATATCCCAACTATATAAAGAATTCACATGCCTCAACACCCAAAAAGCAAATAACCATTAAAAAATGGGCAGAGGATATGAACAGACAATTCTCCAAAGAATAAATTTGGATGACAGGCACATGAAAAGATGCTCCACATCGCTAATTATCAGGGAAATGCATATTAAAACCACAATGAGATATCACCTCATGCCAGTTAGAATGGCCAACATAGAAAAGAGTAGGAAAACAAATGCTGGTGAGGATGCGGAGAAAGGGGAACCCTCCTACACTGCTGGTGGGAATGTAAACTAGTTCAACCATTGTGGAAAGCAGTAGGGAGGTTCCTCAAAAAGCTCAAAATAGACATACCATTTGACCCAGGTTTCCCAGTTTCAAAAAGACCTGTGCCCCTGTGTTTATCGCAGCACTATTTACAATAGCCAAGAAATGGAAGCAACCTAAGTGTCCATTAGTAGATGAATGGATAAAGAAGATGTGGTACAATGGAATACTATTCAGCCATAAGAAAGAAACAAATCCTACCATTTGCAACAACATGGATGGAGCTGGAGGGTATTATGCTCAGTGATATAAGCCAGGCGGAGAAAGACAAGTACCAAATGATTTCACTCATCTGTGGAGTATAAGAACAAAGAAAAAACTGAAGGAACAAAACAGCAGCAGACTCATAGAACCCAAGAATGGACTAACAGTTGCCAAAGGGAAAGAGACTGGGGAGGCTGGGTGGGAAGGGGGGGATAAGGGAGAAAAAGGGGCATTACGATTAGCACATATAATGTAGGGGGGGGGCACGTGAGAGGCAGTATAGCACAGAGAAGACAAGTAGTGACTCTATAGCATCTTACTATGCTGATGGACAGTGACTGTAATGGGGTGTGTGATGGGAACTTGATAATAGGGGGAGTCTAGTAACCACAGTGTTGCTCATGTAATTGTATATTAATGATAGCAAAAGAAAAAGAAAAATACATGCCTCTGTTGAACCACTGTGTTGTATACTTGAAACTAAAATAAGACAGTATATCAATTTTTAAAAAAAGAATACATAGCATATGTCTTCTTGGAAGATATTCTTGGGGTGAGAGAGTTATATCCAACTTTATTCCCACAGTGGCAGGGCAATCACTAAAATCCCATCCACTCAGAGCGAGTCTGCAGGCAGCAAGCCGGTCTCTGCCTCTGGGCCCCTCTGCCGCCACAGCCATCTCAGTCTGTGCCCTCGGTGCTGCCACTGCTCCAGCCTCTGCTCTCCTGCAACCTTGCAGCCGTGCCACCATGTCGCCCAGAGCACTGGGTTGAACTACTTTATATAGAGAGTCAATGGCGATGTATTGCCCACACGTGTGTAGTGAGCTAGCCGACCAGGGCCAGGTGAGAATCCTGGCCACAGGCCCTTCACTTGATCCACACCATATAATTCCAATTGGGAAGTTGTAGAACTGGTGAGACCTACCTGTGGGGATAACTGAATGTGGGTTCCCTTGGGGCGTGTTGCCTAAAGGGCATGAGCGAGCTTTCACCTTGGGTATGTGTGTAAGTTCCATCTCCCCCTGAGTGGTCATCACACATTCTGTAGTCAAATAGAATGATTCAGCAAGCTGTTCCTTTTATTTTACCTTCCTTGAGTTCTACTTTTAATATAAATACATGCAAAAATACACACTGCAGTCCTCAGACAGTAACTTCAAGTGAAAACATCTTTGATCTGGGCATCGGGGAATCTGAGTTTCGATACCAGTTTTGTCACCTACTCACTTGTAACCTGGACAGGTCTCAGGGTCCTAAGACCCAGTGTCTTCATGTCAGAACAGCACTTGGCCAGGTCCAGCCGATGGTCGAAAAAAACCTAAGATGGATACTGCTTGATGAAATCCAGCGTCGGCATGTGGCCACCCTCACACAGTCTGTGCACCTCGGTGCCACAGAGGCAGAGCAGAGGAGTGGTGACAAAGATGGTGTGGCCTGCCTTGGTGGGTGTGGATAGAATGAGAGTTCCCGTGGCCCGGATCCTCACCTAGCCCTGGTCGGCCAGCTCACTGCACACGTGTGGGCAATGTGTCGTTATTGACTCTATATAAAGAGTTCTGCCCAGTGCTCTGGGCTGCATGGTGGCAGGGCTGCAAGGCTGCAGGAGAGCAGAGCAGAGGCTGGAGTGGTGGCAGCGCTGAAGACAGAGGCCCAGAGGACGGCTGTGCAGGACAACTGGGCAAGAGAGGCCCGGAGGACGGCTGTGCGGGTACAGAGGCCCAGAGGCAGAGACCAGCACGCTGCCTGCAGACTCATTCTAAGTGGACAGGATTCTACTGATTGACCTGCCACTGTGAAAATAAAGTTGGGCATAACCTTTCACCCCAAGAACTTCCTACTGTCATTTCTTTGGTCACATTGAATCCATAGTGAACTTGCCCGGAACTGAAACCTACTGGCACGACGGTTTTGAGATCCAGAGAGAGATGCTCAAATCCTGACACTACTGTCCCCCTTCCCACCTGTGAACCTCACCTTATTTGGAAGTAAGAGTCTTTGCATATGTGATCAAGCCAAGACAGGTCGTACTGGGTTTGACTGGGTCCCCAAATACAGTGACCGGCATCTTTCTAGAGAAGGGAGAGAGAGATGCAGACACGCAGGAGGACAGCTCCGTGGAGAGCAGCGGGTGGAGGGTCACAGCTACAGGGCAGGGGCCCTCCCAGAACCTGCGGAGAGAGCCTGGCCCTGCTGTCACCTTGATTCGGGCTTCTGCCTGTAAAACCGAGACAGCCGGTTCCTTGCTGTAGGCCCCAGCCGTTAGTACTTGGCACAGGAAATGGGCGCACCCGAGGCCCCTCACAGACAGCGCTTGCCAGCCTTTCTCCCCTTGGTGTTGACATGACGTGATTTCTGCCTTAAAATTCTTTGATAGTCTGGTCTAGACTTTTCAATGTACTGAATGCAGGCCCTGAACGCCCCGGCTGGGGCCTGGCACGTGGCCCTTGCTCACCAAATACTAGCTTCCCCCGTCCTCGTTCTCATGCAGAAAGAGGATCTGCTTTCTTGAGATTCTGTTAAATCTCAAATTACACATAGCTTTTTATTGTAGGAAATGTGAGAAAAGAATGCTGTGAGGGGCTCAGCATTGCTCGATGTCTCGTTGCAGGCCCTCTATGAGAACATGCTGGTGGAGCTGCCCTTTGCCGGCTTCTTCCTCTCCAAGCTGCTTGGGACCAGTGCGGATGTGGACATTCACCACCTGGCTTCTCTGGACCCTGAAGTCTACAAAAATCTGCTGTTTCTCAAGAGCTATGATGGTGATGTGGAGGAGCTGGGCCTGAACTTCACTGTGGTCAACAATGACCTCGGGGAGGCACAGGTGAGAGGGCGCCCCTCATGTGCACTGACGCCCCGTTTTGACTCCCAAGTGAGGAGGGGGAGTGTCCACAGCCCAGTGCATCCTTCTCGGTGAAAACACCTGTGCTTTGTATGGTGGGAGCTGTTGCGCAGTGGCTCAGCATCAGAAATCCGGGGCTTGCAGGAGCCTGGCACACAGCGCCGCTCTTGATGCCCCCACCCCCAGAGCGTTATGCCCTTGTGGCCGTGGGCTCGGCCATGTCTTCATCCTCGCCCTGGGTCCCAGGGAGCCCTGGGGGTGGCCCATGCTTGCGCTTTCTGGCCCACTCGGATGCACCTCTGCTGCTCCAATGCAGGCACCAGGCTGCTGCTTCTGACCTTCATTGACCATTTGGGTGGTCTTGCTATGTTTAATCCTTTCATAAGGAGCAAAATAATGTTTTAAATAACAGCTTTATTGAGATAACATTCATATACCCTAAAGTCCACCCTTTACATATACAAGCAGCTTTGGACGTCACAGATCTGTGCCACTGTCACCAAACCTAAGCTCAGGGCATGTTCATTGCCCTGTAGAGACTGCACGCACCTGAGCAAGTCACTCACCCTGGGCCAGGATGCGCCAAACACCTCCTTCTGTTCATTTGCCTCTCTGGGTATTGTGGCACCTGCGATCTCACAGCACTCGCCTTTGGGACGGCTTTGTGCCCCGTGGCCGGTGTCAGCGCGTCATTCCTTTCTCTGGCCAACGACGTCCCATTGTAGGTGCGCCGCATCTCCTTGCTCAGGTGGTGACTTGGGTTTTTCTCCTTTGCCTGCTGTGAATGTGCACGCGGGAGTCGCTGCCGTGGGGCTGGCTTGGACACTGAGAAGAGGCAGTGGGGCCGTGAGCTGACAGGCTGGGGCTGGGGCAGAGTCCATCATGCTGCGCCCTCCGCTTCCGCATACGTCCCATGCTCCCATAACTGGCAAAGCTTGTTTTGATGCAGAGACAAATTGTCTGAGGACCTTCCAAGTTGTATTTATTAATATCTCATTTTATTAGATTTTAAAGTAACCAGCTGTGCTTTTCTAACCTGTTTGGTTTTCAGACAAATAATGTCTCTTTCACAGTCAAGCAACACCTTTTCTGCTACTCTTAATAGGTAGATAATGCCTTCTGAATCTAGTGGTTGGGTTTTAACTACAAAAATACTGTTATTTTTAGACTTGGCAGTTATTTCTCTGAATTTCTCTGTCGTCACTTGGTTTCTGATCCAGGTTTGCACAGGTTGCCGGTTCCACCAGCTTCGAAGTAACTGCATGTTAGCAGGGTCTCTGTATGCGCTCCTGCGGCCACTGAAGATGCACTCACCCCCACGTGTAAAGCTTAACCTAACCCTCCACGGGCACTCTGGCATTTTATTTTGGTAAATGCATATGTTGAACACATTTGAGTTACTGTGATTTTGGTTCATTTTATATCACATCTACCATGCCTGCTCTTTATTTCTTCATCCATGAGACACAGTGCTCAGTGTACTGGCCACTGTGCTGTGCACAGGAGGTTTTTTTTTAGCTTTAAGAACACATACATTCTAAAAATAGAGGAAGATGTGATCTGTGGAATAAGAGATGTATAGTTTAGGAGTAGTTAGGAGTGCTCAAGTCCATGTAGGTCAGGCAGGGCTACGTGGCCTAGGCCCTAGAGGGGTAGGTGAGCAGGCTTAGAAGCGGCCGCAGCTAGGAGGCACATGGAATAGGAAGGCCGAGCTTTCTCCTGTTGTCTGTGGAGACCGTTCACGGCCTTGGGCCTTAGGAAGGCTAAACATGAGGCAGAAAGACAGCCTGGCAGCTGCATTTCAGAGCTAACAGGAAAGTGGATGACAAGAAACCCTCAGAGGCCCTGTCAGAGGAAGCTGAGGCCTTGGCTCTGTTAAGTCAGCAGGCCCCAGGGCCAGCGTGGGTGCTCCGTGGGTCACGCGGTTCCGGAACTCAGAGACAGCTCGAGCCGGATGGGCTTACAGGTCCTCAGGAAAATGAAGAGTTCGGCGTCTTGGCTTTGGCCTTCTCTCTGGACACCAGAACTGTCACATGGTTTGTACACCACAGTGGGGTCTTCAAAAACTAATATAAAAGGCACACACAAAGATTATACATGTTCCCCTTTCTGGGTATTTATTTAAATGATCATCTTTATGGTACTCAAGTTTTCAGTCTCTTTCATAGCCTTTAAAGCCGCCTACCTCAGAAATAGGTGTGGGTTAAATCCCAAAGGGTTATAAAGGAAAGAATATGCCGCCCACCTCCTGCTTCTTCCAGAGCTTGGTGATCTCCAGGCGTTTTGGCGACTGACATCAGTGCGGACGTGGAGAACAGACCGTGTTTGTTGTCTGCGTCTGGTTTAGTTGCTTTTGTTTGATACTTAGAGATGAAGTTTCAACAACGTGGGCCTTAGACGTTTTGTTGTTGTTGTTGTTGTTGTTATCATTAACCTACAATTACATGCAGAACATTATGTTTACTAGGCTCCCCCCATCGCCAAGTCCCCCCACAATCCCCATTACAGTCACTGTCCATCAGTGTAGTCATTACTTGTCTTCTCTGTGTTGCACATCCCTCCTTATGTTCCCCCACATTATATATGTTAATATAAGGCCCCCTTTCTTTTTCCCTGCCTTTATCCCTCCCTTCCCACCCATCCTGCCCAGTCCCTTTCCCTTTGGTAACTGTTAATCCATTCTTGGGTTCTGTGAGTCTGCTGCTGTTTTATTCCTTCAGTTTTTCTTTGTTCTTATACTCCACAGATGAGTGAAATCATTTGGTACTTGTCTTTCTCCGCCTGGCTTATTTCACTGAGCATAATACCCTCTAGCTCCATCCATGTTGTTGCAAATGGTAGGATTTGTTTTCTTCTTATGGCTGAATAATATTCCATGTGTATATGTACCACATCTTTATCCATTCATCTACTGGTGGACACTTAGGTTGCTTTCATTTCTTGGCTATTATGAATAGTGCCGTGATAAACATAGGGGTGCATCTGTCTTTTTCAAACTGGGCTGCTGCATTCTTAGGGTAAATTCCTAGAAGTGGGATTCCTGGGTCAAATGGTATTTCTATTTTGAGCTTTTTGAGGAACCTCCATACTGCTTTCCACAATGGTTGGACTAATTTACATTCCCACCAGCAGTGTAGGAGGGTTCCCCTTTCTCTGCAACCTCGCCAACATTTGTTGTTTGTCTTTTGGATGGTGGCGATCCTTACTGGTATGAGGTGATATCTCATTGTGGTTTTAATCTGCATTTCTCTGATGACTAGCGATGTGGAGCATCTTTTCATGTGTCTGTTGTCCATCTGAATTTCTTCGTTGGAGAACTGTCTGTTCAGCTCCTTTGCCCATTTTTTAATTGGATTATTTGCTTTTTGTTTGTTGAGATGTGTGAGCTCTTTATATATTTTGCATGTCAAGCGTTTATCGGATCTGTCAATTATGAATATATTCTCCCATACTGTAGGGTACCTTTTTGTTCTATTGGTGGTGTCCTTTGCTGTACAGAAGCTTTTCAGCTTGATGTAGTCCCACTTGTTCATTTTTGCTTTTGTTTCCCTTGCCCGGGGAGATGTGTTCATGAAGAAGTCACTCATGTTTATGTCCATGAGATATTTGCCTATGTTTTTTTCTAAGAGTTTTATGGTTTCATGACTTATATTCAGGTCTTTGATCCATTTCAAATTTACTTTTGTGTATGGGGTTAGCCAGTGATCCAGTTTCATTCTCTTACATGTAGCTGTCCAGTTTTGCCAGCACCATCTGTTGAAGAGACTGTCATTTCCCCACTGTATGTCCATGGCTCCTTTATCGTATATTAATTGACCATATATGTTTGGGTTAATGTCTGGGGTCTCTATTCTGTTCCACTGGTCTGTGGCTCTGTTCTTGTGCCAGTACCAAATTCTCTTGTTTACTGTGGCTTTGTAGTAGAGCTAGAAGTTGGGGAGCAAAATCTCCCCCACTTTATTCTTCCTTTTCAGGATTGCTTTGGCTATTCGGGTCTTTGGTGTTTCCATATGAATTTTTGAACTATTTGTTCCAGTTGAAGAATGCTGTTGGTAATTTGATAGGGATTGCATCAAAACTGTATATTGCTTTGGGCAGGATGGCCATTTTGACGATATTAATTCTTCCTAGCCACGAGCATGGGATGAGTTTCCATTTGTTAGTGTTCCCTTTAATTTATCTTAAGAGTGACTTGTAGTTTTCAGGGTATAGGTCTTTCACTTCCTTGGTTAGGTTTATTCCTAGGTATTTTATTCTTTTTGATGTAATTGTGAATGGAATTGTTTTCCTGATTTCTCTTTCTGTTAGTTCATTGTTAGTGTATAGGAAATCCACAGATTTCTGTGTGTTAATTTTGTATCCTGCAACTTTGCTGTATTCTGATATCAGTTCTAGTAGTTTTGGAGTGGAGTCTTTAGGGTTTTTTATGTACAATATCATGTCATCTGCAAATAGTGACAGTTTAACTTCTTCTTTACCAATCTGGATTCCTTGTATTTCTTTGTTTTGTCTATTTGCCATGGCTAGGACCTCCAGGACTATGTTAAATAACAGTGGGGAGAGTGGGCATCCCTGTCTACTTCCCGATCTTAGAGGAAAAGCTTTCAGCTTCTCACTGTTCAGTATAATGTTGGCTGTGGGTTTATCATATATGGCATTTATTATGTTGAGGTACTTGCTCTGTATACCCATTTTGCTGAGAGTTTTTATCATGAATTGATGTTGAATTTTGTCGAATGCTTTTTCAGCATCTACGGAAATGATCCTGTGGTTTTTGTCCTTCTTTTTATTTATGTGGTGGATGGTGTTGATGGATTTTCGAATGTTATACCATCCTTGCATCCCTGGGGTGAATCCCACTTGGTCATGGTGTATGATCCTTTTGATGTATTTTTGAGTTTGGTTTGCTAAATATTTTGTTGAGTATTTTTGCATCTACGTTCATCAGGGATATTGGTCTGTAGTTTTCTTTTTTGGTGGGGTCTTTGCCTGGTTTTGGTATTAGGGTGATGTTGGCTTCACAGAATGAGTTTGGGAGTATTCCCTCCTCTTCTATTTTTTGGAAAACTTTAAGGAGAATGGGTATTATGTCTTCTCTGTATGTCTGATAAAATTCCGAGGTAAATCCATCTGGCCCCGGGGGTTTTGTTCTTTGGTAGTTTTCTGATTACCACTTCAATTTCTTTGCTGGTAATTGGTTTGTTTAGATTTTGTGTTTCTTCCTTGGTCAGTCTTGGAAGGTTGTATTTTTCTAGGAAGTTGTCCATTTCTTCTAGGTTTTCCAGCTTGTTAGCATACAGGTTTTCATAGTGTTCTCTAATAATTTTTGTATTTCTGTGGGGCCCATCATGATTTTGCCTTTCTCGTTTCTGATTATGTTGATGTGTGTTGATTCTCTTTTTCTCTTGATTAGTCTGGCTAGAGGCTTATCTATTTTGTTTATTTTCTCAAAGAACCAGCTCTTGGTTTCATTAATTTTTTTCTATTGTTTTATTCTTCTCAATTTTGTTTATTTCTTCTGTGATCATTATTATGTCCCTCCTTCTGCTGACTTTAGGCCTCATTTGTTCTTCTTTTTCCAATTTCAATAATTGTGATGTTAGGCTATTCATTTGGGATTGTTCTTCCTTCTTTAAATATGCCTGATTTGCTATATACTTTCCTCTTAAGATTGCTTTCGCTGCATCCCACAGTAGTTGGGGCTTTGTGTTGTTGTTGTCATTTGTTTCCATATATTGCTTGATCTCTGTTTTGATTTGGTCGTGGATCCATTGATTATTTAGGAGCGTGTTGTTAAGCCTCCATGTGTTTGTGGGCCTTTTTACTTTCTTTGTACAGTTTATTTCTAGTTTTATACCTTTGTGGTCTGAAAAGTTGGTTGGTAGAATTTCAATCTTTTTTAATTTACTGAGGCTTTTTTTGTGGCCCAGTATGTGGTCTATTCTGGAGAATGTTCCATGTGCACTGGAGAAGAATGTGTATGCTGTTGTTTTTGGATGTAGAGTTCTATAGATGTCTGTTAGGTCCATCTGTTCTAGTGTGTTGTTCAGTGTTCTGTGTCCTTACTTGTTTTCTTTTTGGTGGATCTATCCTTTGGAGTGAGTGATGTGTTGAAGTAGCCTAAAATGAGTACATTGCATTCTATTTTCTCCTTTAATTCTGTTAGTATTTATTTCACGTATCCTGGTGCTCCTGTGTTGGCTACATATATATTTATAATTATTATATCCTCTTGTTGGACTGAGCCCTTTATCATTATGTAATGTCCTTCTTTATCTCTTGTTACTTTCTTTGTTTTGAAATCTATTTTGTCTGATACTAGTACTGCAACACCTGGTTTTTTCTCCTTGTTTGCATGAAATATCTTTTTCCATCCCTTGACTTTTAGTCTGTGCATGTCTTTGGGTTTGAGGTGAGTTTCTTGTAAGCAGCTTATAGATGGGTCTTGTTTTTTTATCCATTCTGTTACTCTTTGTCTTTTGATTGGTGCATTCAGTCCATTTACATTTAGCATGATTATTGAAAGATATGTACTTATTGCCATTGCAGGCTTTAGATTCGTGGTTACTAAAGGTTCAAGGTTAGCTTCTTTAGTATCTTACTGCCTAACTTAACTCGCTTATTGAGCTATTATAAACACAGTCTGGTGATTCTTTATTTCTCTCCCTTCTTATTCCTCCTCCTCCATTATTTGTATGTTGGTTGTTTTATTCTGTGCTCTTTTGTGTTTCCTTTAACTGCTTTTGTGGGTAGTTGATTTTATTTTTTGCCTTTAGTTAGTATTTGCTTGGTCTTCTTTCTTTGCTGTGATTTTATTTTCTCTGGTGACATCTGTTTAGCCTTAGGAGTGCTCCCATCTAGAGCAGTCCCTCTAAAATACCCTGTAGAGGTGGTTTGTGGGAGGCATTCCCTCAACTTTTGCTTGTCTGGGAATTGTTTAATCCCTCCTTCATATTTAAATGATAATCGTGCTGGATACAGTATCCTTGGTTCAAGGCCCTTCTGTTTCATTGCATTAAATATATCATGCCATTCTCTTCTCGCCTGTAAGGTTTCTGTTGAGAAGTCTGATGATACCTGATGGGTTTTCCTTTGTAGGTGACCTTTTTTTTCTCTCTGGCTGCCTTTAATACTCTGTCCTTGTCCTTGATCTTTGCCATTTTAATTATTATGTGTCTTGGTGTTGTCCTCTTTGGGTCCCTTCTGTTGGGAGTTCTGTGTACTTCTGTGGTCTGAGCTTCTATTTCCTCCCCCAGTTTGGGGAAGTTTTCAGTAATTATTTCTTCAAATACACTTTCTATCCCTTTTTCTCTCTCTTCTTCTTCTTGTACCCCTATAATACAGATATTGCTCCTTTTGGATTGGTCACACAGTTCTCTTAATATTGTTTCATTCCTGGAGATCCTTTTATCTCTCTCTCTGTCAGCTTCTATGCCTTCCTGTTCTCTGGTTTCTAATCCATCAGTGGCCTCTTGCATCTCATCCATTGTGCTTTTAAATCCTTCCAGAGATTGTTTTATTTCTGTATTCTCCCTCCTTAGCTCTTGCATGTTTCTCTTCAAGTCCATCAGTATGGTTATGACCTTAATTTTAGATTCTTTTTCAGGGAGATCGGTTAGGTCTGTCTCCCCAGATTCCTTTTCAGGGGAGACTGTCTGGATTAATCTGGTCTGTATCAAATTCTTCTGCCTTTTCATGGCAATAGAGGTAATCATGGATAGTTGGCACATGTCGGCTGGGAGAACGTCCCTTCTTGCTAGTTTGTGGCCCTCCTCTCCTGAGAGCACGGCAGCCCCTAGCGGCTTGTGCTGGGCAGCTCCGTGCAGACGGGGTCTCTGATTCTTGCCTGGCCCTTGTGAAGGAAGCTCTGCGCATGGTTGCTGTGGGCATGGCCGCTCTCAGGCTGCTGCTCCGCTATGGCGGCGCCACACCGGAGGGGAAATGGGCGGGAAGCTCTTCATCGCCGTGAGGGGCCTTGGAACTGCGCTGCTTCCCAGGGGGTTAGGGCGCCCGGAGTTCCCCGGGATTCCCAGCTGCTGGGCTAAGTGTCCCAGGACGCGTCCATCCAGCTGTGGGGTCCCTGTCCCTTTAAGACTTTCAAAAAGCACTCACTTTTCCTTGTCCCCGGGGTGCCGGCTGCAGGGACCCGCTTACCGTTCTTGCTGCCCTGTTTCCCTAGTATCCAGGACCCCACGCAGGCACTGTGTCTGCGCTCTGGCCCGGATGGCTGGGGCTGGGTGTTCGGCAGTCCTGGGCTCCGTCTCCCTCCCGCTCTGCCTGCTCTTCTCCCGCCGGGAGCTGGGGGGAGGGGCGCTCGGCTCCCGCGGGGCCGGGGCTTGTATCTCACCCCCTTCGCGAGGCGCTGGGTTCTCTCAGGTGCGGATGTGGTCTGGATGTTGTCCTGTGTCCTCTGGTCTGTCTTTTAGGGATAGTTGTATTTGTTGTATTTTCAAATATATATATATATGTTTTTGGGAGGAGATTTCCGCTGCTCTACTCACGCCGCCATCTGGGCTCCTCCTCTACCACCTTAGACGTTTTTAAAAAGATTTGTTCAGCCACTTGCTGCGCTTGCTTCACCCACCTGGAGGCAGTATTTAAAACCAGAATCAGAGCTCTGGGGATACTTCCCGTTTTTCCTTCTGAAATAGATGGTAATGGTGAAATGTCGCATATGTAAGACTTCTGTTAAAGCACCGCTGATAACACTGGGATCTGTTAAAAGCCGAAGGGTGAAGGTACGATGTTCCAGTTACTCATAGGAATTCCCACTGAGTAAAGGGATTATAGATGATGATGCGTAAGAAGAATTATACCAGAGAGTCTTAATTGGAAGATTAAGAAAGCCACTTGGTAAGGCACCTAATTTGCGGGGGCATCTTATGGATTTCTGTAGAAAGAGTTATTTTGAAAATCCTCTGCATATGTTTAAGTTTATAAAATATGATTTAAAGATGTGCAATATGCAAATACTTCATTATGTTGGTGGATTATGTTAATTAACTTTCCTTGTGAAATAATGGTGTTGCTTTCAAATTTGTTTTCTTCAATGTAGTCAGTATAGCTGCTTGTTAGCTTACTTAAGAACAGACATGAAATTTTAGACTAATTTGTACATACATCCCTCTGGAGGGAAATACTCAGTATTTAAGGTGGGACAGTAAATAACCCTCCATTATGGAGAAAAGCATTGCCCTTGAGTCCCATGACTTCTGGTAAAGCCCTGGTTTTGCTGCATTGCTGTGTAACTTGGGCAAGTCCTAGGAACCCTTCCTCATCTTCAGAAGGGGGAGGTGTTACCGTGAGGACTGCGTGAGCTCATGTGAGGTTCGCTCGGCCAGTGTGCCGCAGTGCCAGCCAGTATGGACGTTCAGAAGTGACGGAGAAGATTGCTCTTGCTATGAGAACTGCTCTGTCATACTTAAAGATTTCAGTGCCACTCAAAATAAATCTTAGGCCAGATTTGACACGATTCTAAGCCATCCATAGTTGTTGAGGTATAGCCTGGCAATGGCTTTAAATCACAAATGGCGGTCTGATCAGGCAAGGTGACAGGGCTTTGACGTCCTTCAAGGGATAGCTTCACAGGCCCTTCGTCTGCCAGATGGCCAGTACCTCACTGTCACCCTGCCCATAGTCCACTTCAGGGAAGGGGTGGTCTGCTCTGTGGAAAGAGCAGGCACTCCGGGGGCCAGTAACGTGGCCTTTGAGCAGAGCACCAGCATGAGCCCCCACCTAGGCCTGTGGCTCAGCCCCAAGAACAGGATTAGGGAAGTATGAGGCATCACCTTGGTTGTGTGACAATGAATGAAGCCGGTCTGATGGGCCACATGGCTTTCATAGCATGAGGTGAATGACCTTGTAGCCGTCAGACAGGATTTCAGCAACGCTCCTCAGCAGATTTTAAAGTAGTCTTTCTCTTCGGGGATGAAAACGGGTAACGTGCCATGGCCCAGAGAGTGGTGCTAGCCTTGTGCCACTCAGCACTTAAGAACCACCAAGAGAACTACAGGCTGTGCAGAGAGCCCCTGGCTGTGTGGTCCCTCGTCCCCCTCCATCGCCCAGCACCTTCCTGCCGCCACCCACTGGCTTGAGGTGCCTCTCCTGCATGCTCAATTCCCCAGCAGGTGCTTATTCACTTGGTCGCTCTGGACTGTCTTTGCTCACTTCTGGTTTATCTTACGTTTCTTTATCCGTGGCCCAGATGGCCTCATTCAAATGCATTCGAGAAGGCAGTTCTTTGTTCAAGTGCTAGTAAACAAGGAATTTAAAAAGTACACTCTTGCATATTAGGCTGACATGTTTACATTTGCTGGGTGTTACATCGGTCAACTTTGTTTTTATGAGTTTACGTCATCACAGCTCAAAGAAGGACAAAGCCAGCACCACCATCGTCCTAACAACAAAATCAGCTCCAGGAGCTGATGGCTTGTCTGACCACACCTGACCTGAGGGAGGGGCTGGAGCCTGGGTGCCTGGGCCTGCCGCAGGGCTTTCTGCTCCCAGAGGCCTTCCCGCCCCACTGGACCTGCAAACCGCATGAGCCTTCCTACGTGATGGCAAAGCGCTCCTTCCAGTTCTCTTCAGAGACATAAGAAACAGACTGATCAGTCATCTCTAATTATTAAAGTTATCTTTAAACCATATTTAAAATACAGTGGCAATGACACAATGGAGATGCAAAGAGAAGCATATGGTGCTTTTGCAGACAAACACAACGGGTCACTCCACTACAGCCTTCATTCCTTCAGCTGTTTTTCTCCAATCCCTCCTCACTTAGGTTGATCATTAGTTCGTATCTCTGCCTTTTGTGATGTCTAAGTTTTTAGAATGAAGTTGCATGTTCCCCCCTGAGTCTTGGATGGCTGATGATCTTGGGCAAACCCCAGGACCAGTGGTCTCTAGGTCATTATTGGCTGGCATGCGGGCCTGGGCGCTGCTGTTTGCTTGGACTCTTGCTGACGAAGCAGAACAGTTGAGTTTCTGTGAACTAATTGCTCCTTGCTTTTGTTCACCCAACAGTCATACCTTGAGAATTTTAAGACTCTAATTTTAATATTTGCAGGTAGTTGAACTAAAATTTGGAGGGAAAGATATCCCTGTGACCAGTGCCAATCGGATTGCGTATATCCACCTGGTGGCCGACTACAGGCTGAACAGGCAGATCCGCCCACACTGCCTGGCTTTCCGGCAGGGCCTGGCCAACGTGGTGAATCTGGAGTGGCTGCGAATGTTCGACCAGCAGGAAATCCAGGTGCGTGGCTCGTGAACACGCAGGGCCTCGGCCGTTCCACTGCATGAAAGCTCTCCTGAGTCTGCCTGGCGTGTCGTGACCTGGACTTTGTTTTTCAGGTGTTGATTTCTGGGGCCCAGGTTCCCATCAGTCTAGAGGACCTGAAGTCCTTCACAAACTATTCAGGTACGTTACCACTACTGGTTATTTATTCCTGAAAACGGTCAAGGTGCGCATATTTGCAGAGTTCCCCCCCTGTATAGGTCATTCATTCTCATGGTGCAGAGCCCAGAGTGGTGGGCAGCGCAGTGAGGCCCTTCCTGTTCTCGCGTCTGCCGCCGTCCACCCTGCCGCCCCCCCGCACCGCCTCTCCCACCATGAGTAACAGCTGCTCTCGGTATCTTCATGTGCTTATACACAAAGGCAAGTTTTAAATTTTTCTCCTTCTTACATACTATCCTGCATCTTGTGTTTTTTAATCTTCACAACATAACTTCCTAAGGCTCTGCTTAGGGACATTGGGTTGCTTCCAGTCTTTGGCTTTTAAAAACAGTACTAGCCAAAAAAAAACTGGAAAGAAAAGAAAAAAATAAAAAATTGGACCTCATCAAAAGATTTACTTTTTGGTAAAATTAAACCTAAAAGTTTCTGCTCTTCAAGAAAATGAAAAACCGAAAAGAATATAAACATAAGCACATAGATAGATGCTCAACATTAGTCATTAGAGAAATGACACCTGATTTAGAGATCGTTTGTAATTCCTTTAATTATAAATTAAGAAAAAAGTCATTAGAGAAGTAACAAATTTAAAGCCATAATGAGATTGTTCATGTTGGAATTGGTATCCTTTTGGATATTTTTAAGTTTTTTTTTTTTTAATTAACCTCATTATATTATACTTGGGAGCAGTGAAAAGAGATATCTCGTTTAAACAATCAGTTATTTTGGTATGTTTTTCTTAATCATAGTCTGTTTTTCTAGTTTGTGATGATATATAATTTATATTGTATTTAATGTTAGAAATAAAAAATATTTCCAACCTGTTACTCTTCTTCCAGTTAATTTTTGAGGGTACTAGATACGTATGAATTATTTAACTTCACAGCACAACAAAACATTTTTGTGTATATTTCTGTCTTTGTAGTCTTTTTTTTTTTTTAATGAGAGAAGTCGAGAAGTTAAATTGCTTATTAAAGGACATGGAGATTTTGGGGTGAAATCAGGAGGAGTATGGCTCCCAGGAAGAAAGCATGTCAGGCTGTGCCTACCCTAGGGAAGTGGGGTGGAGACGGTGGGCATGCACCTTATCATCTCCTCTCATCCGGAGAAACAGTACTGATTCTTAAGTATGTACTTTAAAAACCCTATCTTTGTTATGTGCATGGACATTTTAAAGTATTTTATATGTATCTTAGGAAATTTTAAGTATAGTCTTAAACCAGGAGATATGAAGCCAGTACTTGTCATGTGACCCCATATCTACAAAAATAAAATTGAGTAAGACACATGCAGAAATGTTAAGTGATCATGAGATTACAAGTCATTTCTGCTTTCCCCTTTCCTTGGAATATTATACACTGCATGATTTACTCATTAAAACCAAGAAATACTAAAGACACAAACTTTATAAGATGGTAATGGTCATCTACAATTAATAAAATTACAAGTGATTTTTCCTCATTGTATTTCTTTTTTTTCTAAATATTTTGAAATGAATATTTCTTTTAGAATAATATTTAAGCTGTAAAACCATTTCCCATGTAGGACCTCCAGCTATAGCTGAGTAGTGAGGAGAGGATTTTTCTCCTCAAAGAAAGTAGATCAAAGGCAGAGAAAAATAACACAGGAAAAGGAAATTATAGATACAGAAGTCATCAAAATATAAGCAAACTGAGTCCAGCAACACATAAAAATGATTAAACCAAAAGGTATTTATCCCATGAATGCAAGGTTAGTTTTAACATCTAAAAATGCATTAATGTAATACACAGTATCGGTAGTATAAAGGACAAAACCTATACAATCATTTCCAAAGATGAAAAAAAGGAAGAAAAAAGCGCTGGAACCTTCTGAGCATCTGGGCATTCCCCACCCATTCAGGATCAAAGACTCAAGAGACTCTGAGTGGAAGGGGACTTCCCTGGTCTGACAGGGCACCCACGAGAAGGCACGGCGAGCCTCGCCCTGGGTGGGGAGAGCCCGTGTGCTTTCTGCCTAATGCAGAGATACTTGCTTTGCCATTTTTATTCACCATTGTGCTGGGGTTTTTAGCTAGTACAATGACACGATAGGTAGAGAGGAAGTAGAAGAAATCCAACTTGGAGAAGTAAAAGTTAAAACTTTTTTTTTTCATAGATAACATGACAAAAATAATACTAGGACTAATAAAATAATTTTAGCAGGTTGCAGCATTGCTCAGTATGGAGAAACCAATTCTGTTTCTATATACAATCCAAGAATGAATTAACTAGACGGTTCCTTTCAAAGTAGCATGAAAAAGAATAAAATATGAATGTAGCAAGTGCAATACTTATACCCCAGCAACTGCAAAACATTGCTGAGAGCAATTAAAGACCTACATAATAAACAGACCATCCATTTTCATGGTTTGGGAGACTCAGTATTGTCAAGGTATCATGCTCCAAATTAATCTACAAGTTCAGTGCAGTTTCTATCAAAATCACAGCAGGTTATTTTTTTTTGTAGAAATAAACATGCTAGATTAAAATCTATATAGAAATGTAGAGGACCTAAAACAGCCAAAACAATTTTGTAGAAGAACAAAGTTGAAAGACTTACACTCTGATTTAAAACTTACTACAAAGCTGCAGTAATATTAATATTGGCACAAGGAATAAGCATGTTGATCAATGGAACATGTTTGGGGGTTCAGTTATATTTACAGTAATTGATTTTCAAAATTCAGTGGTTCTGGGATGATATCCACATGGAAAAGAATGAACTTTGACCTTTTAACTCACACCCTTTGGGAAACTGAACTCAGCAGGATCAGAGACCTATAGGTTAAAGCTGCAACTGTAAAGCTTAGAAGATGCAGGAGAAAACCCTCCTGACTGCTGAGTTAGGGAGAGGGTTTAGTTGTACACCAAAAGCATGATCCAGAAAAAATTAATTTATATGAAATCAGACTTCCTTAAAATTAAAGCTTTTGTGCTTCACCTTTAAGAAAATTAAAAGATAAGTCACAGATTGGGAGAAAATATTTTCAAGTAATATGTAATAATGGGCTGTGTCCACAAAAAATAATGAGCTTCTGTAACTCAAAGACAAACAACTGAATTTAAAAACATGGCCAAGAAATATGCCACTTAAGGAGATACATATATAAGTATGTATAGCCACTGTGGCATCTGATTACACTGATGGTCAGTGACTGCAATAGGGTATGGGGGGGGACTCAATAGTAAGGGTGAATGTAATAACCACATTGTTTTTCTTGTGAAACCTTCATAAGAGTGTATATCAATGATACCTTAATAAAAAAAAAATATGTTTAGCCAGTAAGCAAACACCACTGGTCACTAGGGAAATGCAGGTAAATCCTAAGGAGATACTACTGCAGACCCACTAGAGTGGCTATAATCAGAGACAGACAATGCCAAGGGTTAGTACATGGGGAAAGTGGAACCCTCTTGACCTGTGGGAATGTAAAATGGTGCATCCTCTTTGGAAAGGCTTACAGTTATTTAAAAAGTTAAATGTAGAACAACTGGATTTTTGCAAAAGAATGAGGCTGTGTGCCTCCCTCACACCATATACAAAAATTAATTCAAAGTGGATCGACAGCCTTAATGTAAGAGCTAAAACCATGAAACTCTCAGGAAAAGATAGATAAATCTTCATGACCTTGGGTATGGTAGTGGATTCTTAGATATGAGATCAAAAGCATGAGCAACAACAAAAATGAACTGGATCTTATCATCATTACAAACTGCATCAAAGGTCATTATCAGGCAAGTGAAAAGGCAACCTACAGAATGGGAGAAAATACTTGGAAATTTTATACGTGATTAAGGGCCTGCCATCCAGAATATGTAAAGAATTCTTACAACTCAAAAATAAGAAGACAAGCCATTTCAAAAATGGACCAAGATCTTTTTCCAAAGAAGATTCATAAAAAGCCATTAGTCTCAAAAAAGATGTTCAGTGTCGCTGATCGTCAGGGAAATGTGGACCAAAACAACTGTGAGGTGGGCTTCACATCCTTTAAAAGAGCTGCTGCTGCTACTGAAACACACGCAGAAAATAACAAGTGCTGGGGAGGAATCGGAGCCCTCGTTCATTGCTGGCGGGGCTGTGAAACAGCCACTCTGGAAAGGTTTGGTGGTTCCCCAGAAAGCTAAACATGCAATTTCCGCGTATGACCCAGAATTTCCTAAGTATTCTCCAAAGGGACTGGGAGCAGGGGCTGGAACAGGTACTTGCACACCGTGTTCGTGCACATGGTGTGTTCACAGCGACCAGGAGGTGGAAGCAGCCAGATGCCCATCTGCAGCGGAGTAGATAAGCAGGTCTCACGCGCACCCAAGTGCAGTGGGATAGTACGTTTTAAAAAGGAGTGATGTTCAGTGTTACAACGTGGATGAATCGTGAAAGTATTGAACCAAGTGAAATCGGCCAGACACAAAAGAACATGTTCAGCTTATGTGAAATACCTAGAATAGGCAGATTCCTAGGCACTGAAAGTAGATTAGAGGTCACCAAGGTCGGGGGAGAGAAGGGGAACGCTTGCTTGCTACAGGGTTTCTGTTTCGGGTGATGGGTTCTGGCTGTAAACAGCAGCAGTGGCCACACAACAGCGTGAATGTCGTTCATGCCACTGAATCGTATACTTAATGGTTTAACTGGTAGATTTTATGTATTTCACTACAATTTTTTAAAAGAGACCCTTCCAGACTCTTCTGCCTGTTGAATGATGTTACCCTATCTTTCCTCCAAGGTAATCCTATCTAACCTCCAAAGGTTTTGGAAATGGAACTTGGTAAAAATTACAGTTCTGTGAACATAATTTTGTGCAGATGAAACATCTTTAAGAGCACGCGTGTAGAGAGGGTAGATGAGGGATTTGTTACAAAACAGTTGCTAAAAGCATTCACGTATATGCTTATTGTATATGTATATGAATGTGTGCACTTATCTCCCCTTTCTGTAATTAATTTGTGTTGCTCCAAATTTGAACTCTACTGTTTATGTAAAGGCAAATAGTACCAAAGGTCACCTTGTCCTCACTGTCAAGTCATTTAAGTGTAAAAAAATGAAATCTGTCCAGCCTTTCCTGTGCTAAGAAACTGCCTTGGGTGGTGCGCAAGACCCAAGAGGTGCATGTTGCACCTCCAGTGAGCTTAGCTATTCCAGTAAATAGGCTTAGAATATTGTCATGCTCATTGTGGTGCCAATTAATGCACTTAAGATACCTTATTGCTGTTATTTCCGTAGTATATTAACATTAAGGGAACAATATATAGCAGTTATTTCAGTTTTAGGAAGCACTTAAGGAGATCAAAAGCTATAAGCAGATACTACACTTCAGAGTAGTGGGCTGACCATGTGCTGGGCTCCTGTTAGCCATGGTCTACACATGACTGCCAGGAGGGCAGGTAATAAAACAGATTTGGACCCTAAGATCATGTTGACAAAATACCTAGCTTTACTAGAAGTGAAAAATCCCAATGTCTGCCATTTTTAGTTGCGTGACCATCTGCTGCTCAGCAGAGGGTGACTTTAGCTCCTAGCAAAGGTCTGAAAACCCAGTAGCCGTGGCTGACCCTCCTCCTCGCCTGTGGTGCTCTGATTCTCCTGAGGTTTCCTGCCCCTTGCCTGCCTGTAATCCCCCAGGAACAGAAGGAAAGGTGCTCAGGGGTGGCTGCCGGCCACGGGCTGCCCCTCAGGACTGTGGCAGCTGTGACGAGAGCTGGTCGCTCCTGTGAGTCTGTTGTTCTGGTGCCTTTGGAACCCCCTGCCGGGAGCTTGTTCTCAACAAGATATCTGTCCATTCTGTCGCAGGAGGCTATTCCGCCGACCACCCTGTCATCAGAGCCTTCTGGAGAGTCGTGGGAGCGTTCACGGATGAAGAGAAGCGCAAACTGCTCAAGTTTGTGACAAGCTGCTCCCGACCCCCTCTCTTGGGGTTCAAGGTACACGACTTCATGCTGCTTGCTTTAAAAACCAACCCACCACCGCGAAGGCAGCAGGGTATCCAGGGGGGCCGAGGCAGTGTGCATACCATCCCCTGGGAGGTGACCCCAAACACCGATGTCCCCATAGTTACAGCTACATTAATGAGGCCCGTCAGCTCCATCAGCTGTGCACAGCATGGCTGCTTCCTGCACATCCTCTGATTAATAAATAGTGTCAGCTCCCCCTGTTCACAGCCGTGAGCCGGGCCGCGAGGTATAGGTGGTGTGTGTGTGAGCAGAACCTGCAGTTGGTGCCCCGCATGTCTGTAGTGGCTGTTACCCAGCTGAGTCTATAAGGCATCCCAGTCCTTTTTACTATTGAACTGAAGAAAGCAAGATGAAAATTTTCATGTGTGTTTGGCAAGAAGTACGTTTCTGCCTGATTGTTCACTGTTACTTAGTCTTTTTTGCACCATTTCTGATAATTGGTGTTGATCTCATATAACTTGGCTTAATATTTTTAGCAATTGCAAATGGTTGAGTTAGTGTGTCCCCTATTCCTTATAAATTAAGATAAAGCAGTATTAATAGTATAAAAAACTGAATGTAATGTAAACTAATAGCAGATTAGATAAGCATTGGGTGTTGCTTATGAAACTCATAGATAGGCATTCACTTTCCAGTCACCTTTGATCGATGCATCATATAGGAGTTATTCTTTTCTTTAACTTTTTTACTTTGAAATTATTTTAAATATATGGAAAAGTTGCAAGAATTGGACAAAGGAACTTCTTAACCTGCACGGAGCAACTGTCACATTTCACCAGTTTTACATTCTCTCTCCACATGTGTTGAGAGGGAGTCGAAGACCTCTTTCCTGCATGTATTTCCTACAACTCAGATACTGTCCTCATAACCACAATTCCGTCATCAAACATCAGGAATGTGCACTGATGCCACCTGATGCTTTAGTTCACCAAGCGTGGCCCCGGGACCAGTGCCCTCAGCATCGCCCTGTGGGAAATGAGCATTTTCAGTCCTCACCCACACCTGCTGTGTCAGACTCAGGCGGTGGGGCCCACACTCGGGTTCTGGGGCGTGCTGACGTCACTCGGCACTCCCGGGTCCTCCATGGAGCCTGTGCCCCAGGTCTGAGCCCGGTCTGCCCCTCTGGGCTGCCCCTCTGACCTGTCCGTGGCACAGGCCCCTCGGTGTCACGGAGCAATTCTGTTCCTGGGAGTGGATTCGGCACAGATGACACGTGGGTTCACGCTGCCTTCAGGGAAGCTCAAGTGGAAACAGGGCAAGTGTCTGCCACCTGATGATGGATAAACAAAATGTGTCTGTCCATACAGTGGGGTATATTCAGAAATTGAATGAATCACTCACACAGACTATGGTGTGTATGAACATTGAAAATGTGCTGGGTAAAAGGGGTGAGATACAAGAGCACTTACTATATGATTCCAATTACATGAAATGTCTTTAAAAGACAAATTCGTAGAAACAGGCAGATCTGTGGTTGCCTGGGGCTGGGGTTGGAAGCAGGGAGTCTGTTGGGGAAATGGCAGCAGCTGGGGACTGGATTGTGAGAATGGTTGTACAGCTCTATACATTTATTAAATTCACTGAATTGTACATTTAAAAGGGCAGACCTTACAGGGAGACGGTAGCCTGGCGCAGCAGCCCGGGGACCCCCGCAGAGGGCTGCGGCAGGAGGGCGGGGGGCTGGCCTTCACACGGGAAGACGGCGCGAGCCTCTTGGAGGCCGATGCTCCCCAGGGACGCCGGCGGCGCCAACTCAGCTTCCGGTCCCCCGCATGACCAGAGGGAGAGGGAAGTGCGCAGATGAGACAGAGGCAGAAGCAGCCGTGCTTGCCAGGTATGGGAAACAAGGCTACCACTAAGAATCACAAAATAGAAAACATAAAAATGAGAGAAAGCTGAGCCGTTAACAAGGAATGTAGGCACAATGAACTCATCTGTTAAGTGAAAAAGACTTTCAGGCTGGGTTAAAAAAAAAGCAGCCATGTCGTAGCAACACGCCTGAGCAGTGATTCAGAAAGACTGCCAGCTGCACGAGGCCCGGCGCACGGTGCCCACCCCGAGGAGACAGCGGAGATGGTCCTGCCTCGTCATCAAGAGCCTGGTGCCCGCAGCCGGACCCGCAGCCGGCTGCACGAGGCCAGGGGCAGCTCCTCCGCGCAGCGAGTCTCTTGTTCTTGGGTTCCTTCCTCTCAGACGCCTGGCAAAGTCCGGAAGCCTCCCGGGCTTGTGCGAGCGGCAGGAGAAAGCTTGGCAGAGGAACAGTTTCACCATCTAGTGAGAGTCATCATATAAACTAACCTCTTACATATTAAGGTTTTAACACGTTTTGGTAACTTCATCAGCAACATTTATTAGGAGAGACTTCTAGTTTCTCCAGGTTCAAAAGGACAGCAAACCTAGAAATAGGAAAATTCAGCAACTGGTTTCAAGAAGGGAGGTTTGGAGGGCCTGCTCCCATCGACACTGACTGGGAGGCCAACTAGCGGAAGCCAGCGATGCTTGCTCACCACAGTGCAGAACCGGGGTCTTGCTGGGAGGGGAGAAGCGGAGGGATTCACACTAGCTTTCAAAACCCCATGTAAGATCCCAGTGGGAATCTCTCGTCCCCTGTGGGTCATCCTCATACGATCACCCGGTTACCATTGTACCGTGGAAAATACTTTTCTGGAGGCCGTGAGACAGTCTTCCTATTTAGGTTTCTTTTCAATGATCTAAACAAATATGAAAATTAAGAGTTTTCAGAAGTTTTTGCAGTCGTTGTTAGACAGACTCCAATTTGGAAAAATCACTTTAGAATTTATGCTTTCAAGTTAGCTCCGTATGCCTGGTGAAAAGGATGACAGAATTCAGATTTAAAAGAAGGGAGTATTTTCAGGTGAGATACTCCAGGTGCTTTCCGGTGAGACGCTGCAGGGCAGTACTTGTAATTTGAAAGTTAGGAAACTCCTCGGTGCCGGACGGTGGGGGAGGGAGCGCCGGCTACTGCTGATGAGAGTTTTAACGCGTTTAACCAATGTGATGGTCACAGACGAAAAATCACTGCGGTTCTGTAGAAAATTGTTCAGTTGCCATCAGGCCACGTAGTAAGTGTGTGATTTTTCTCTGTCCGAATCGATGCAAATTCCCGTTGTGCTCCATTTAACTATGCAGGAAACCGTGCCCTTGATTGAGATTTCAGTAAAGAACTGCCTTTTTTTTTTTTTTTACTTCTGACTCCAAGTAGGAGATTCAATTAACATTATGAAAGAAACACTAAAATGTGGCATTTAACTGCAAAATATTTCAAGCTTTCCATTTGACCCAGTCACTTGACCATTTGCCCAGTGCCCACTGACCCTGCCTTTAAAGATCCCTTTTTGTTTCAAAATGTTATTATTTTACTTGATTCAAGCATTTGAGAGTATTACTGCCCTCAGTGCGCTCTGGATACTAAACAGTGAATGTAGTGTTTGACTCCTGTTCCAATGTTTTCATGAGACATTTAAAATAGCATATAAACTGTGATTAGTTAAAAAAAAAAAAGGCCAGTATGATGTTTTTAACACATATTACATGCCACGTACATGTCTAAAAAGTCTTTCCTACCATTAGAGGAACATGCAGAGGTTGATGGGAAGCGCCCTTCCGTCTCCTCATTCGGCGTTTGTGCGCGGGGGCAAAGTACCTGCTCAACTCGGCTGAGACACGAGGCCAAGTCCAGCTGGTGAGCGGCTGTGGCCCGTCACGTACCTTTTGGGCTCAGGGATGAGGCGCGGCTCAGAGCAGGCACTTTGCTCCCATGTCTGTCTGTCCTCTGCTTACTGGGTGGTGATTTTTTATATGGCCTGAATTTTTCCCCTTTGACAAAGTTGATGTCTTTGTTACGGAAAACGGGATGTTGTGGTTAAGTGAAAGAAAGAAAAAAGTACCTACAGTGTCTCCATTCTGGGCATCGTCATGGTTTTGTATGTTTCATGTTTTTACATGAGAGTCTGTTTATATTTAAAGGCATGTGTTTCTGCAGACACACATAATCTTTAAATATAACGTAAGCTGTATCATGTGTTCAGATATATAGGCTGCTTTTTCATCCAACTACATCAGGGTGATATTTCCTTGTATTAAATAAATTTTGAAATATTTTTAACAAACTTCATAGTGCCCCATCATGAGTTTACCACAGTTTACTGTTTTTTATTAGTTGTTTACATGGTTCCTTCCTTGATAATGCTGCAAACAGCCTATGCATAAATTATCATCTGCATCTCTGATCATTTTATCAGGGTACAGCCCAAAAAGAAGAGGCTGTGGCCAAACCGGGACTGTGTGAGCCCCAGGGGCATATTGCCCTGTGTCCTGCAGGTCAGCCAGGTCACACCTGGAGAGGAGGGCACGGGGGAGGGTCATCAGGGCCTCTCCCGGATGCCTCAGCACTGGCACTGGAGCGTATGCTCTCATGTCACAGCCCTAGGAGGAAGCTTGCCACCATGTAAAAGGCCCTGACCTGGAGGTGAAGCCACCGTGGTTCTCGCTGCTAACCTGGAGCCTGTGTGGACCACCCTTCTGCTTTCCTTGGTCCTGTTTTCTACAGTGCTGCAGGGACGGGGGCCTCTGCAATCCTGCAGTAATGGAGCAGTCAAGCCACACAGGTCCCTTTAGCAGGTCAAGGCTCTCTGGATAGAGGCCCCACTGTGCAGTATTCCTTTTGGACGGGAACATATAAACCACATCTTTAGTCTAATGATGATCGTGTACAAGAGAAAGATGCAGCCACTGGGTGTGTGTAACCATCGAAGGACTGATGTTCCGTGGATCCCACGTGCTCAGCCTGCATTTACCAGTGCTGGACAGCAGGTTAGCCTGCAGGCATGTTTGCACCAGTGTGAGATAGTTCAAGCACATGGCTAGTCATTGCATCATTATTTTTACAAAGATAGAAATGGCATGAGTGTGCATCAGCAAATCATGCTGCACACACCAGGGGAGCACCATGTGGCCTCGTGAGAGCAAAGGGACTGGACTGGCCCAGGAAGGTGACAGGTGACCAGGGCCAGAGCAGTGACTTGTGCTCACATGTGACATTTTTTAATGCGGGAGGGAGGAAATATTTTCTTGTCTGTGGGAAGGAAGGGGAAGCTGGTAGCTGGGCTACAGAGGGAGACTTCTTACACTAGTACCTTAAGAGAAAGCCAGAGTGGCATTGTCATGTCCGAAAAATCACAGTAAAGGTTCCTTCTGCCATCAGCACTCCAGGTACAAACGGGCCGCGGACGTTAGGCTGCGTTCCTCTAACCACCGTCCCTGGTGCCCTGAGGTCAGACGAACTGGGTCCCTTGCAGTACATCCATAAACTGGGAGGTGGAGGTCTCATCACTGCTGGGCAGCGTTTTTCTTTTCTGGCTGTGACAGTGCAGAGAGAATGTCGTGCATGTCCCATGTCCTCACTTTGTGTCAGGGACCCAGTGTTTGTGAGTCTCCCCACCACCCTGGCACCTGATGATTTTAGCAGCCACCCCTGGTCACTGCCTGAATCTGCTCCTTAATGAGGTTATAAAAAGCCGTATTCCAATTATTTCTTCTTTTCTTAGATGAAATTTTCTATAAAGAAAAACTCTTTTTCTCATCAACTATTTGGTTCTCTGAGGACTGTGTGTACAGAAAATGGGACGTACCTTGACAATTCTTCAACCAGCAGTTTTCAGAATGTTGCTGGGCTAACCAGCATCTCCTAAAGGCAACCAGGCATTTGGGTCCAGGCGTTGACATGTGTGTGTCTTACTCCATTGCAGCTGCTCTTTTTGGTGCTCGAGGTGCCTGTTGGGGCAGGAAGGTGCCGCCAGATGGCTCAGAGTCTCGGTGAGACCTGTGTCATTCTCGGTCGCTCTGGCCTGGCAGTGCTGGGGTACAGTCCCTGGCCCAGCCCCGGGCCCTCAATCTGCTCGCATCGTGGTGCTCACGGTTTGCAGGCCTGCCAGGGGACAGAGCTAGGAAAGAGAGATTTTTTTCCTCCTAAAAGAATTCATCAGAAATTCAAACATATTTCCAGTTCAAATTTAAGCTTATAAGGTTTAATTTTTTTATTTTATATTTGAGTCTCTTTTTACCAGTGATAATCTTGGTTTCTGTTAGCTCATTTGCTGATCTCATAGTTCTAAAGTCCTACAGTAAGTTACAGTTCTGTATAATAGCTGTACATAATACTGTAATGGTTTCAGAACAATACCAGTGGTTTATCATGACATTTCTGAAAATAGTTCTGTTTCCTTGCAATTCTAAAACACTAGAAATAATTCCTATGTTATTAAGCCACTAGTAAATAGGTTCATTGTTTCATTTTGCTGTCAGTATTTAGAGATTGCTTTTTTCCTCCCCTTTGACTGAATCTGTTTTCTGTTTGTTGCTACACCCGCATGGTTCTTGAGTCTAATCTGCAAAATGCAGCCTTTGGAAGAAGACTGGCTTCCTCCTGTTCCTCCACCCTGCTCCTTCCTTTCCTGCAGGCAGTCTCTGCCTTTCCCATGGCTCAGTATGAGCAAATATATATATATATTCAACTCTTTACCCTTGTGCCTTTTTAAATTTCAAACAACTTTTGAAAGACTGAAAGTACAAAAGCTTTAGAGGCGATCTTCACTGAACAGCATGTTTCCCGTGAAGCACAACGTGTGGTGGGGTGTAGAGCCAAGTCTTGAGCGTAGTGGAAAGCGACTGTCCCTTTGAGGAGATGTGACTGCAGCAATAACTTTAGTGTTTGAAGCAAGCAAGGCTCGTGTACTTTTTGAAAATGCACTTCAGGCCATGCTTCTAAAGCCGCATCCACGCCTGCTGTCTTTCAGGAGCTGTACCCTGCGTTCTGCATTCACAACGGAGGCTCTGACCTCGAGCGACTCCCCACAGCCAGCACCTGCATGAACCTGCTGAAGCTCCCCGAGTTCTGTGACGAGGCGCTTCTGCGAAGTAAACTTCTCTATGCTATTGAATGTGCTGCTGGCTTTGAGCTGAGCTGAGCCGAGACCGGGACCGACCGTCTGCAGAGAAACAGTGGTGCCCCCGCGGAAGCAGCGCCTCCGGCGGCGAGGAGGTGCAGCCTGTCCCCGCAGCTCTCCTAAGCTCCCCCCTCCCCTCCCTGCATCTTTTGATGATTTGTTAAGTTGTGGTCATTTCTTTAGATGGACGTTGCTTTTCAAATAACTTAAAATAACATGTTTGGTGCCATGTGGCTCATTTAGTAATTTCACCAAGGAGAGCACAGGTTTAAGACAAGTGGCAACTCAGTGAAATTGACCAAAGAGGAACCTTGGCTCTGTGGATGGAGATGCGCCTCCCTGCTGGGTGGCCGCCCTGAGACCAGCCCGCCGCCTCCGGTCGCGCTGGCGCTCTTCCCGCAGCGCAGGGTCTGGGAGTGGGCGGGCGTGCTTCTCGGCCGCGCGACCGCATGCGGTTGAATTGTTTACAGGCCTGATCGTCAAAACTAAAGGCATTTTGTTCCTGCTGCCTTTTCCCCAAGTGGTTAGGTTTGGAAAATAGATACCGATGGTGATACTCTGTGTGCGCTTCGTAAGCCATTTCCCGGGGGGCTAGCATGCTTGTTTTTAGTATGCCACTGGCCGCATCATAATGGCTTGGGTGTCACTGTGTGTGAGGTGGGTGCTTCATCCTTTTTGCACTCCTGTCTCCGCTAGGTCCCTGGAGAGCTTCGCGGGAGGGGAGGGTCTCGTCTAGTGTCCGTGGCACATATGTGACTTGGGTGGTGTAGACACTGCAACACCCATTCGAGTGGCTTGAACCAAAGTGACAGCTGCACCCTTGTGCCGCGGCCTGCATGCGGGCCTTCCAAGGCGCGTGCCCTCCCGTCCCTGGGCCACGCCAGCCAGTCTTCCTGGGTTTGGGGGGCTCGCCCTGCGCTCATCGACCGTGCTGCTCTGGAAGAGGACAGGGCGGCCCCCACACGTGTCGGGAGGAGTATGTGGTCCTCCCCGGCCAAGGCACTTTATCTGGATCTGACTGGCCGGGGATTGCGGCTTCGGGGAAAAGGGCACTTGCAGGCGTCCGCTGTGGGAGCAGAGTGGCCGTTGGCCAATGCGGGAGCGCCAGGAAGCCGAGCTCCGGCCCTGCCACGGCTGGGGTGTCACTGTCGCCGGGCTCAGGGGCTGCCTACCGAGCTGGCCAGAATTAGCAATATACTTTTAAATGTGGGGAAACTAAATGACACTTTTAAGACAATGACCATTATCAAATCAAAATGTATAATTTCTTAATTTGAGTAATAAATTAAGCCTTTACATCCTATTTGTGGTCTTAATATACAGAAATAAAATAATTAGGGCTTGTCCTTGGTTTTATCTTTATTTTAGGTTGTTTTATGTTGAATGTTCTATGACATCCTCGTTAGTTGCTTTGTGTATTTTATCAGTATTTTAGAAGTGGAATGTCTGGGTCTGAAGGGAAACGGGCAGCGACACGTACCTGGGTTTTTTCCTCAGCTGTTCAGAGTTTGCTAATTTATTTGTATGTTCTGATGGCTGAGTATCTGCATTAAATGTTTTTCCCCCAAGACTGCGTTGGAGTCGTCCCCCGAATCACCGTGATGAGTTGTTTTCTGCCCTGAAACCACATCTGTGAACTAGTGTCCTCACAGGCACTCAGAGGCCGCCAGCTGATCCAGGCAGGTGCAGCCGCAGTTGTTCCAGCTCAGACGCTGGGCAGGCACACCCGTCGCCGGGGCTGCACCAGCCGGTGGCCTTCTCCCGCCTGGGCCGCCATGGGAGCCAGGCTTCTCCAGGCCTCGGCAGGTTAGCACCCGCCGTCGGAAGAAGTGACCCTCCCTGTCTCGCTGCCTTTCTCTGTGTTCTGTTCAGCTGCCTGCTTCCTGCTGGTAGTTCTGTGCCCAGACCTGAGTGCTGAGCTAAAGAGGAGTTTATTCCAGATATTTCTCACAGTTTGTTATCTGCAGATAGTTTTTGATGGGTGGCCTGCACAAGCTCCTTAGGGCAGCCTTAGCACACGTGGTGCTCACAGCGCCGCAGCGCTGCTCCAGTACTGGCAGCCAGTTCCACGGTTTGCCCCGTGACACACGGCTCTGGGTGGTGCGGTGCCTTTGAGAGCCAAGTGACACAGCCCCTGCGAACACAAGCCTGCAGTCTGCTGAGACAGACGTAGACACAGGTGGGCTTTTCACAAGGACACAATCGAGATGGGGCCACACAGACTGGGTGGAGCCTGGGGGCTGGAGCACCGGAGGGCTTCTTGTGGGGTCGCCTGCTCGAGGAAACTTCCAGAAGAGGAGTGAGCTTGAAGAAATTCAGCATTCAAACTGCCTCATACTTTAAAGATCGATGAATAGCTAACAACATGCAAACACATAAAACAGAAATATGGCCTAAAATAGCCTAAAATAAGTTAACCAAAGCCAGTATTTAGCTGGTTTCTTACAGCCAAGACAAGAAAAGTTCTCAGACGTGAGCCCTTTCAAGTTCTTCTGCTCCAGATCAGAGAGCATCACAATGGCGGAGATCTGTGTCCAACGTAACAAAGCCATACCCTACCACACAGGACAGCAGGTTTCTCTGGTGTTTGTTTTAGGGGGAAATTGCCTCTACTCCCCAAACAGTGAGTCACTGAGCTCTCTCGGCTTCTGAAAGGGTTTTCTTGGCAGTGGGGGCTGGAGTTGATGACTTCAGAAGGCTGGGTGACCAGCAGGCCCAGGTGGGGAGGTTGGGAGAACTGAGGCACGGCAGGCTGGAGAGCAGAGGCCCCTTTGGGCCCTGCAGAGTCGGGGACCTGCAAACCTCTCCACTTTCAGAAAACTGAGGGCGAGCACCTAAGCCTGTGCTTAGCAGCTTGGCTCATCTAACTGAAATGGGGCCAGTCAGGATACCTTGGCCTCCCCAGGTGCTGTGAAGCATGATGGCAAAGCATCGTGAATACGCTCCAACTTGCACATCATAAATGCAGTACAACTTACTTCAGCGCGTCTGTTGGAATTAGGGTCCAGAGGATAACCCAGGATGATCTCAGCATCTTCAACTCGATTCCATCTGCAGAGACCTCCCTCCAAGTACAGTCACGCTCACAGGTTCTGGGGAGCCTGAGCATATCTTACGGAGGAACCCCCTTCGTCCCTCTGCATCTTCATTTTAATAGATTGTAAGCAGCAGGGTGAACCACTCCCACTGGAAACCCAAGCAGCGTGGTGGATGTGCCCTGTAACCTGTCCGTGGGAAGCTTCTCGCTCTAGGTGGGCTGTGGCCCGTGCGGCCGAGCAGGTCCTCAGCTTACCATCCCGGGACTGGGGGCCTAACGCTAGCCGTGTTCCCAGGTGCCTGTTAGGAAACAATCCGAGGGCCTCACTGTAAGGAATAGCCGCCTGAGGCAAGTGGGACAGCCGGCAGCCCAAGGCCTGTGGGAAGAGCCTTCTGTGGCCCTGAGCCCAGGGCAGAGCCAGGCAGCCAGTCACGGGCGGTGTCCAGGCTTCCACTCTGCAGTGGACACCTGCAGCCCCACGCAGAGGCCAAGCACTTCCAGGGCGGAGTGCAGAGTCCGTTTCTGCCACCGGGGCAGGTACTGACCACCTCTGCCACCGGGTCAGGGCCCTCACCTCCAGCTAGTGTCCCAGCCGGGTTCCCCGGAGGTGGGCGGGGGCAGCCTGCACGTGGCTGGGCCTGGGTCTCCAGCTCTGCGTTCGGCCGAGGCAGCGTCCCAGGCCCCACGACCGCGGCTGACTTGCTGAGCCCCCTCCGGAGCCCCCCGTCAGCGGCGCGTCCTCCCCGGCGCTGCTCCCGCCCCCTCTGTCGCCGCCCAGTGTGCCTGCCCCCTGCCCCGGCCTGCAGCACCGTCCAGGCGCCCTCCCCGGCGTCTGGCTCTCTTTCAGCCTGTTCTGAACTCAGTAGCCGAGGCAAGTCCTTTTTCCTCGCCCGGTCCACGCCGCCCCTCGGGGCGGGACTGCTGGTGCCCACCGCACCGCACAGTGGAGGCCCGGACACCCCCGTGCCCGGCTGCGGGAGCCGCTTCCCTCAGGCCCTCGGCCGCCTGCTCTCCGGCTCCCCAGGCAGCGTGGAGCCCAGGTCGCCTCCCAGCCACCCGTCCGTCCGTCTCTACGGCACCGCCGCCCCTCCACCTGTGCCCACACTGTGGGTCCCCTGGGGTGGGAGCTGTCCCGGAAGCCACCGCCGGCCAGCCCTCGGGGTGCCCGCCACCCTCTGGCTGAGTGAGTGGATTTGCTTAATCTGTATAGGAAGACTTTTGTCAACCAAGGTAAATTTCAGGTTTGGCCTCTACAGACTTCCGGATTCGGAGCCTCTGGCCCAGGTGACCGAGTCCGACCGCCCTTCCAGCCCCCACGCCGCCCCCTGGTGGGCACGTCGCTCTGCGGTCCCGTCTTTGAGCAGCACAAAGCCAGGGCGGGGTGGCGGGTGGGGGTGGGGGTGGGAGGCGGCGGCGGAGGGCGGCTTTTTGCCTCCCCGAAGCTGCCTGGGTTCCAGCGGAGGCGGCCGGCGCGCCGAGGATGCGAGCAGGCTCCCCCTAGTGGTCGCAGCAGGTCTGTGACGGGCGCCCTGACTGGTTCGGCCTCCCTGCCCGCCGCGGGGCCAGCTTTCAGAGAGACGCCCCGCACGGCCGGGCTGCACCCGGGAGGCAGGGACTTGCCACCGAACTTGTATCTGTTCACAGAGTCAGGGTTATCCTCCTCGTGTCTTCACCGCGAGGTGGCTACTCACATGGGCTATGAAGCAAGGCTTTTCATAAAAGTCTTAACTTTAAAATCCCGTTGCCTTAGTTCCTCAAAATATTGCACACAGAGTTAGCATATAAGCGAGTAGTTCCCCTTCTAGGCCTACCAGAGAATGAAAACACGTCCACACAAAACTTGTACACAGACTGTTGTGACAGTGGGGGGCCCCAAATGTCCATCAACTGATGGGTGAATAAATAAAATGAATTTTTGGACATGGCAACGAAAGCAAGCATAAATATTAGTGAAAAGAACCAAAAGCCTCTGCAGAGCAAATGGAACCATCAGCAACATGAAAAGCAGCCTACTCTTTGGGAGAAAATGAGCAAATCACATACCTGATGAGGGGCTAATTTCCAAAATATAAGAGGAACTCAATAGCAAAAACATAAAAAATGGGCAGAAGACCTCGAGACGTTTTTCCAAAGAAGACACAGATACGGACAGACCTGTGAACCGTACTCCACATCCCCAATCATCAGGGAAATGAGAGGTCCCCCCCCACACCCGTCCGACCAGCTGCTACCAGAAAGGCGGCAGTGCTGGCGAGGATGTGGGAGCAGGGGCCCGCGTGAGCTGCTGGTGGGAGTGTGAACTGACAAAGCTGCTGTGCAAATACTATGGCAGGTCCTCAAAAAAAGCAAAAATGCAACTACCATAAATTTATCCAAAGGAAATGAAATCAGGGTGTCTGCACTCCACCATAGTCAGGACCTGGGAACCGACGTGCCCATCCGCGGAGGAGCGCATAGAGGTGCACGTGCAGTGGGTGTGCCCCTGCTGTTTGTGACGCTGCCCCGGGGGCATGATGCTAGTGCAGGAGTCAGACACACACAGGCCGGAGCTGGGCCATCCCCTCCGTGGGGCTCACGGGCACTGAGCCTAGAGCCAGAGCAAAGAGTGGAGGCTGCCGGGGGCTGACCGAGGGGAAGTAGATGAGGGTCAATGCGAACTTGCCATTATGAGAGGAGGAGGTTCTGGGAATCTGATGTCCCGCATGGAGACTCTAGTTGGCAGTACTGTATACTTGAAATGTGCCAAGAGAGTAGATCTTAGGTGCCCTCGCCGTACCCACATAAAAGGTAGCTGAGGTGACAGGTGTGCTTGTCCGCGTGGTTGGGTGCCTTTTCCACCACGTGCATGTCTATCAGGTCATCACTTTGCACACCTTTAGAAGGGTCATGGTGTACGACCTAAATGTATGCAAATCTTGTCAATCATAAACTCTATAAGTCAACAACAAAATGAAGTTTTCTTCCAAAATGCAGAGGGCCTGCGGGGATCCTGCTGACCGCGCACCTGGCGGTAAGCCACCCTCCGCGGGCTGCAGAGGTGCTGCCGTGACTGCAGCAGGTTGATTTGTTGGTTACATATTGTTTAAATAATGTGAACACTGGAGCCTTAAGACAGAAAGATCCTGAGAAATCCCGGTGTTAAATACGAGCTACTGAACTTTAATGGCCACGCAAACCTGCCTCACGAGGGGGCGCCTCGTCTCCACATGGCTTCACCTGGGCAGAGTGTGTGTTTCATTGATTGAGGTATCTTTTCTTTGTTTCCTTTATTTTTTATTTATTTATTTTTTTTTTTTTTAAATAATTATTTTTTATTGAAGGGTAGTTGACGCCCAGTATTACATTACATTAGTTTCAAGTGTACAACACAGTGGTAGAACATTTATATACATAATTCTAGGTTCCAGCTATCACCCTACCAAGCTGTTACAATATCTTGACTATATTCCTTATGCTATACATTACATCCCGGTTACTTATTTATTTTACCATTGGAAGTCTGTCCTTTTTTTTTTTTTTTTTTTTTTTTTTTGTGAGGGCATCTCTCATATTTATTGATCAATTGGTTGTTAACAACAATAAAATTCTGTATAGGGGAGTCAGTGCTCAATGCACAATCATTAATCCACCCCAAGCCTAATTTTCGTCAGTCTCCAATCTTCTGAGGCATAACAAACAAGTTCTTACATGGAGAACAAATTCTTACATAATGAATAAGTTACATAGTGAACAGTACAAGGGCAGTCATCACAGAAACTTTCGGTTTTGCTCATGCATTATGAACTCTAAACAGTCAGTTCAAATATGAATACTCATTTGGTTTTTATACTTGATTTATATGTGGATACCACATTTCTCTCTTTATTATTATTATTTTTAATAAAATGCTGAAGTGGTAGGTAGATACAAGATAAAGGTAGAAAACATAGTTTAGTGTTGTAAGAGAGCAAATGTAGATGATCAGGTGTGTGCCTGTAGACTATGTGTTAATCCAAGCTAGACCAGGGCAATAAAACATCCACGTATGCAGAAGATTTCTCTCAGAACAGGGGGGGTGAGGTTCTAAGCCTCACCTCTGTTGATCCCCAATTTCTCACCTGATGGCCCCCCTGCGACTGTGCCTGTCTTAGGTTGTTCCTCCCTTGAGGAATCTTACCCGTCTCTGGCTAACCAGTCATCTTCCGGGGCCATACAGGGAAATGTGAAGTTGGTAAGTGAGAGAGAAGCCTTATTGTTTGAAAAGGTTAGCTTTTTACTTCTTTGCATATTTATGCCCTGTGGCTTCTGTGCCCAGCATTTGTCTTGAGGTGTCTTTACCACTTGGAAGAATTATGATACTCTTTGTTTCCTTTATTTAAAGAGACTATTTTTTAGAGCAGTTTTAGGTTCACAGTAAAATTGAGCTCACCCCATACTTAACGTCCAGAACAACGTTAACAGGAAAAAAACAGTGGTGATTGACTCTAGATGCACCCCCGTCTCTGGTGCTCGCACGCCCACCCCTGCACTGCCATTGTCCCAGGAGAGGTGGCCTCAGACCCTCGGCACCCCTGCCCACACCCACTTCCCCAGGGCTCGGTGCTGTGGACTGGAAGTGTGTGTCCCCCCGATTCACGTCGGAATCGTACCCCTGCCGTGTGGTGGAGTCGGGAGGGCGCCTCAGGAGTGGCCGGGCCATGAGGGCGCCGTGATGGCGTCAGGACCCCTAGGAGAAGAGGAGGAGGTCACAGGAACCAAGCCCCTGGCACCTTGAACTCGGGCCCCGCCCCCAGATAGAACAGCCCCTGCTGCTTTGGCCAGTGGGTCTGGAGAGTCCTCTGGGGCCCCCAGGCCCCCCCGGCACCCCGCCTCCGCCTGCCTCGGGACCCGTGGAGACACGCTGTGCTCTCCGGGCCGCCGTGCTTCCACCCACACCAGAGAGGCTCCAGGCTGGCTCCCGCTGGGCCCTGACCTGCGTCCCCCAGCCCCAACCTCAGCACTGGCCCTTCCCTCGGTCTCTGTGACCCCCTGGCCTGGTGGGTCATGGGCCCTGGGTCCCTGCCGCTGGCAGAGCCCTCCCGGGGAGCTGGCCCTCAGTTCTCGTGCTCCTGCTGTCCTGTTCCCGGTGGCCTCGGCATCTCGTCTACACAGACAGCTCGCACACCTGGGTCTTCGGCTCAGCCCTCCTTTTGCACCCCACCTTCCTCTGTGTGTCCTTAGCACCCCCACTTGGACGCCCGGGGGTGCTTCAAAGGCAGTGCTCCCTGAACCACACTCGGACCCTCCCGGAGGCCGTACCTGGCTCATCTCTGGCAGCCGGCACAGCAGCCACACGCCCCGGCCCCCCTAGGTCTCAACTGCATCCCGTTTCAGAACCTCCGCCGTATGAACTCACATTCAGGGGTCCAGGGATCGGGGCCTGTGGGGCTGCCATCTGCCCACTGCACCCCTACACTGCCGTGGCGGTGGCTTTAATTTTCACACCTTGTTTTCATCACATCACCCACCCTGGGTCTCTGTTTCCCCACTTATAAGATGAACCTTTGCGCAGACACGCGGGTCCAGGTCCCTTTGCCAGCCAACGCTCTATGAGGGGCAAGTACTCGGTGCTGTCCAGGCGGGACCCCGGCCAGCACACCTGGCCTTCACACCCACCCGTGCCTCGCACTTCATCCTGTGTCATTCAGCTGCAGCTTTAAGGAAGAGTTGTTCACGCACGTGGTCTAAAGACCCCGCGAGCTCCTCCGGACTCATTGCAGAAAGCCCTCCTGAGTCCCACCCGTCCCCGTGTCCAACCCCTTCCAGGCAGGGCTGCCCCCCAGCACATGGAAACACACACACAGGTCTGGACCTCAGGTGAGCCACAGATGACCAACGGGTGTAAGTACATCTGGAGCAACACGTGGGAAATACACCAAAAAATCAGTTGTTTCTTATCTGGAGCTCTTATTTGGGCATCCAGTATTTTACTTAGAAACCTTACTTCTAAGACATTTATTTTCCAGATGAGGCAACTGGAGTCGAAATACAGTGAGCACCCTAGTGCCTGATGTCGGCTTGGGTTGTCAGTTGTGCACCCGAGCTGGGGTGCCCTGCTGGACCCGCCTGGGCTATTTCCCCAGAGGAACACAAACAGCATGCCTGGTTGTCCCACTTCATCTGCAGGCTCAGCCAACCCAGAGGGGCCGCTTTCATTTCCCTCCTTGTATTCGTTTAACAAGTACCTACCGTGCTGAGCTTCCACTGGGGGCTACACAGACACATGGGGAGGTGGGGCCAGCATGTGTGCAGATTTGGGGGGATGAGAAAAGGCTGCAGGTCCTCTGTGCACCTGAGTGTCACTGTGAAATCAGAAACCGAGTGGCAGCCAGCTCTGTCCGCGGGGAGATCACAGAGACAGCTGCCCAACACCACCTTCAGGGCTTGGCGGGGGTGCACGGGCGTGGGGAGGATAGGAGCCACTGGAGGGGTCCAAGGAGAGGGGAGTCTCCAGCCAGGGTTGCATTTCCAGTGTTGTGCGACTGCAGTCAGCCAGCAGGTAGGAGAGACAAGAGATAGGCAGTGACCGGTGCGGGGCCCCATCATTCCTCCCCCTGGGTCAGGGGGCTCACGGTGAACCCTCAAAGCGGGCTGCTTGGTCACTATTGGCAGATGAGCGAACTCAGGCCCAGAGAGCCGAGCAGCTGGCCAAGGCCGCCCCCAGCTGGGAGCGATTTAATGACCACCCTTGCTCCACAGAGCCGCCAGGGTCCATGCAGGCCGCCAGTCCTGGGCGGTGGGTGGGCCGCCAAGGCACCAGGCAACCGCCATGCCAGGTGGGCCGCTGGGCTGTGCCACCTCCAGTGTCACGGAATTGGGCTCCCAGGCTTGCCCAGACAAGGGTGGTGTTGCTCAGCTTGTTCTGAGCCTGGTTCTTGGAGGGAACCACCCTGCCCTCCTTCAAGGCCCAGCTGAAATGGGGTCTCCCAGGACCACCTGCCTGAGGCCTGGGACTGTTACCGTCTGCGGCGTGATGGCCTGTCTTTCCCGCTGGACCAGAGGCTTTAACGGAGGATCCGCCTCCAGGGGTCGCCTGGCACCGTCTGCAGACACTTGTCACAGCCAAGGAGCAGAGTGGCCACCGGCCTAGTGGGAGGCACCCCAAGGCTGCTGTGCACTGACCAGTGCCTAGGACACCCTTCCACTCAGAATATTCAGCCCCAGATGCCCAGGCCTCAGCTCACCTTTGCTGAAAGGATGTAGGAATGAATGATGGGTGGCCACCCAATAAATGTTTCACAGCCCAGACACTTAATCCACAGGGCCAGCTCTGATCTCTCCACCAATACCACCCTCTCCCAGAGGTTGGTAACTCGGGGCCATTAATATTTAGGTTTTATGAACAGGTGGCACAAGGCCAAGCTGTCAGGGTTGTAAAACACATTTAATCTTCCGAGTAATTTAAGATGTGGTTTCAATTATTTACGTCTTTAGCAAATCCATCCGTCACATTAAGTAAGCCGCTGTCTGTGCAGACACATCTGTGGCATGGCAGGAGAGGGCAGTGGCAGGGAGGGCGGCAAAGAGCAGAGACCCTCCACTGCCCGGCCTGGGGCTCAGAGGCCCCGGGAGGCCCAGCCACCTACTGGAGCCCCTTTCAGGACTGCCCTGTTCTCTGCTGCACAGTAGGACGACAGCCCCAGCGGGAGGTCAGGGCCCCAGGCGCAAGGAGAAGGCGCCTACTGGGATCTCAGGGAGACAGGATAATATCTGCTGTCCCTGGGATGCCCCAAACTGTTACCTGAAATTCTCCTGCATTTGTTGTCCAGTGTCTAAAGCAGGGGGCACGCACACGCAGCCAATCCGGACCTCCAATCCGCCGGGTGTGCACAGGATGGACGGTGGGCAGGGTTGGCAGGCAGAACCCCCGCCCCCACTGCTGATCTCTCAGGGCCACGTGGCGGCCCCCAGGTCCTCCTTGTGGGTCATGCCAGGGTCTGGGAGGCGAGGACACATGCCTGACTAGAGGGACCACCCCGGGTCCACGCATGCAGGGGTTGGCAGAAGTCATCCGGCCTCCAGGCCTAGACATTCAGTCCAAGCCTGGAGGTCGGGGGTCGGAGACCAGCCCAGGGGCAGCTCTGAAGGGCACGGAGGCCGAGGCGGGAGGCTGCTCTTCCCCCTGGGCCCCCAAGGGCACAGGGCCAGAGCCTTACCAGGCTGGAGCAAAGCGCAGCCACGGAAGGACAGGGGCCCGGGTCGGGCGGCAGGCCCCGGAGTCACCTCCAAACGGCACTGGGGGCCACCAGGTGGCCCTGAGAGAGGCGCGTGGTCCACGGACCCACATGGAAGCCAAGCCGGCCGTCGGAGCCGGGCCTCTGCAAGCCGAGCCGCACCCCCAACACGCCGGGGCGCGGCCCCCGGCCCCACAGCGACGGGCTCGCCCCCGGCTGCACGCCGCCCTCCCCCGCGCGGCCGGAATCATTTGTGCCGGATCGGTTGCCATGCCGCCCCCTCTGCCGGGCACGCCTGCGCGGGACCGGACGCCGGGAGGACTCGCCGGGTGGCCTGGGGAGGGAGCGCGGGGGGCGACGGAGCCCGGGAGAGGCCGGGCAGGGCGGGGCGGCTGGTGGGGCCCGGGGGCCGGGAGGCTGCGGTGCGCTGGAGGCCGGGGGCAGGCTCGGGGGGCCCAGGTGCTTGTTTGAACTCGGGCTGTGGCGCCTCTTGGACTTCGGGCTGCGGGGGCAGCTGGGGTCGGGGGGCGGCCCGAAGGCCGCGTTACTGCCCCGTGGACGCCCCTTCCGGGCCCGTGGCCGCGCGTCCCCTCCCCCTGGGTCCCCCTTCCACAGGGCAGCTGCCCGCCTGGCCTCTCGCTTCTCCCGCGTTTTCTGTTTTCGCGTTGGAGTCGTGCTTTGTGGCCGTCACCCCCGAACACCTCTGCGTCCCACGCCCAAGATGGGCTGGGTCAGCCCGCGGCACCGGAGCGCCCTCCCCCCAGATGCAGAGCGAATGGTGGGCAGGTGTCCGGCGGCGGCTCCTGCGTCCCTGTGGGCGGGGGCCCTGGCGCCCGGACCCCGGCAGCCCGCCGGCAGCCTTTATCGGCCCCGCTGACTCGGCAGGTGGCAGCCAGGCCCCCGTGGAGGCTCCGCTCACCCCACGCGGTCGGGCCCCCTGGTGGGACCCCCGTCCCTCCCTCTTCTCTCCGGGCCGTGGGGCAGCGGGCAGCCAGCCCACCCAGTGTGCTGAGGGGCAGGAAGAGACCAGAGGGGAGCCCGCGGCCGCCAGAGCCCGGGGTTCACGGGGACAGGCAGGAAGGCAGTGGGGGGGCACTTGCAGCTGCCAGAGCCCTTTGTCCTCGCTCTGGGGGACCCAGCAGGGCTTTCCAGGGCGCTGGTGCCCATGCTCCCCTCATGGCCCTCCTCCCGGCATCCCTTGGGAGCCCGGCCCCCTGCTGTCGCTGACCCCCCAGTAACCATTTTACGTAAACATCGAACACTTTATATTACAAGATGCGCACAGACGCGGGGCACCGCTCCGGCACGGGCCCCATGAGCTGTAAGTGGCAGCCGCCCTGCCGGAGAAGGAGCCCAGGCTGGGAAGCAGGGCTCTGGCAGGGACGTCTGGGTGGCACAGAGGGGCAGAGTGCGAGGGTCACCGTGCGGAATCCATCAGGGAGCGCCTGGGCCAGGGGCCGGCCGGACTCACAGCCCCCCCGACCCTCCTCCCTGCGCACGCGGCTCCGACTGCGCGATGTGCGGGCCCCTTGGTCCCCGCCGTGAGAGCACCCCGCGCCTGGCCCTTGGGATGCCTCGCAGACCGGCTGCCCACATTCGGAGGGGCTCCACGGAACAGGCCTGTGCCCGCGGGGACTCGGGGCCCCCAGGGGTGCTGGGCCGGGGCAGGGACGGGAGGGAATCTGCAGGCTGGGAAGCGCTCCACGAGGCCCTCGCTGCTAGAGGGCCCAGGTATTGCCAGGGTCGCCCAGCAAGACCAGGGCAAAGCTCTGGACGCCAGAAAGGAAAAGCAGCTCCCAGTGATCTGAACCACGAGCGGCCCACCAGCTGCAGGAAGCGCGTCCGGGGCCCACCTGCCGGCCGCCCCAGCCCCCCCAACTTTGACATGAACGGGCCCAGGGAGAGGAGAGGGCTCACGCCGCGGCAGGTGCGCGGGGCAGTGACTCAGCTCTGGGCTTGGCACCTCACCCTCGCCCATGGCCCTCGAGGGACTTTCTGCCGAATATCACAGCCTTCCAGATGGGCAGGGCGGGAGGCAGAGAGGAGACGGAGCTGGCGCGGGCCGCAGAGGGCCGCTAGAGGGCCAGGCGGGTGCCGTCTGCAGGCCGGCGTGCCTCTGGTGCCGGGGGGTGAGGCCTGCGCTCAGTGAGGCTGGGGGGATGCCTTGCTGTGGGAGGGCAGGGCTGGCCGTGGACAGGCAGCAGGGCTGGAGAGCCCGTCAAGTTCCAGAACCTTCTAAAGGGTTTGTGCCTAGACCGTGTTGGGGCAGGGGTGTGGCCCTGACTCAGAAGTTGGGTGAGGTGCGTGGGCCAGAACCAGGCCTCTGGCCGCCCTGAAGGTGTTGGAGGGCCTGGCCGCTGCCTGTCCACAGCCCTGCCCGTCCCGTGGCCCAGGGAGGGGTGGCTGGAAGGCAGGGCTCATCGGCCCAGCTTGACCTGCCCGGTCCACACAACCACTCTGTGCCTCAGTTTACCCTCTGCAGGCGAGAGGTGAGGGGTCTGTGAGGACGACCCCACCTGGTGGCTGCCTCTGCCCTTCAGGCAGACTGGCTGGTGGCCACTCACCCTGCTGGCTCCCACGCAAGTGGCACACCCTGTGAATCAGGGCTGCAGCCGCGGGTGGGGCTCAGACCTGATGACCTCACAGCGTTGTCTCTAATCACTCCTGCCCCTGGCGCCCTTCCAGCTGGGGTCTCAGTCCTGGCTGCCCCCCAGCCACTCACCTCCAATCCCGGGGCACCTGTCCTTTCAGTACCTCTTCTCCACAGCTTTCTGGGGGTGACAGTGGACAGCCCGCCTGTCCTGTGGACATGGACAACAGCACACAATCCTGTCCCACGTGCTCGCCACTGTCCCCGCCGGGAGTCCTCCTGGAGGGCAGGGGCCATGTCCACCCCCTCTGCAGGCTGGGCCTGCCTTAGCTCCGCACGTGGTCGGAGTTCTGGAAGCGTTTGCTGAATGCACCCAGGCCCCTATACAGCTGGGGTTGGGGGAACATGGGGACTGGGGACCGGGAGGCATCTTCAGTGACTCTGAGTATTCCCAGGTTCCTGACACGTGTCTTCAAGATTCAGGAATGAGAAGTCAGAATTCCTGAGAATTGTCGGGAATCACAAGTTTGATGCTTTCTTGAATGTTTTGTTTTGATATCTTGAAGTAATATCAACTGACCTAATAATAACAGTGGATCATTTTTCTGTGATAGGGTCACACTAAAGGGTTTGGGGCTTTTCTGCTTTAAAAGATATAATAAATGCATGGTTTGCCAACAATTAAAACAGCTTCTACCGTGACTTGGTTGATTTCCTAAATATTTCGTAAATGTTGTCTTTCCTAGAATACTCGCAACCTTTCTCAGACTCTCTCGGTCGCTGTGTACGTCTGGAAAGCTCTGTTCAGTGAGGACGTTAAGCTAATAGTGTTTGTGAGGATGCACAGCCTGTGGCAAACACCGGCCGCCATCTGACACCCCGCCCCCCAAGGTTGACACCGAGGACTTGGGAGCACGGCCTCTCCGGGCCGCCTCTGCGGGGTCTGAGGAGCAGGAGCGTGCTGCTGTGCAGGCTGACCATGCAGGGCTGACCCGCAGGGCTGACCACACAGGGCTGACCCAGAGGGCTGACTCACCAGCAGCAGGGACAGGCCCGATCCACACACTTACGTCAGGACAGCAGCACCCAGCGAGGCTGCCCGGCTCCAGCGTTTCTCCCACACACTGTCCCAGTTCCCGAAAATGCCTACTTCATGTATCATGTTTCCTGCTCCAGCCTCTGACCTGACACCAGGTTTCCCCACCCAGCCTGGTGTTTTATATTGGTGATTAAGGTCTGATTCTTGCAGGAGAATATTTTTTGCATGACCCATTTCTCACCTGATTTTTCTCAGGTTTCAGAACAGTATCTGTTTCCCTAGAAGGTCCGGGAAGGAGCCTCTGTGGGCTTTGCCCCGGCCAGCCAGGCTGACGGTGAGCAGGTCGCCTGCAGCCCCAACCGCGAAGCGGGAGACCCAGCCTCAGACTCACCTCCGGACAGCGGGGCAGTGGGCAGCACCGCACCAGGCAGGCCCGGGAACCACCGATCACCTTGGTACCCCACCTGGACAGAACAAGTGGGCACCAAGGCCATCCACTGGGCACCAGGAGAAACGAGAGGGTCTACTTAGGTTTATTTTTCATTTAAAGAATAAGCTAAATTTTAGGATTTATCAGTGTTTCATATGTAAATTGACTTGAAAAATATTTTTAAAACTGGTAGGTCCTATCAAGGCAGGAGCTCAGCAGGGCCCACGGAGGGAAAGGGAGGCTGTTCTCTGGAGATCCAGCTTCCCACAGAAGCCGTAAAAAGTGGATGTCCTTTCACAGAGACACCGTCAGACGCTCTGCTCCACAGACGGCTGCAGGAGCAGCGGTGTCCCCGCTCATGCCAGGCCCAGCCCCTTCCCAGGCCCACTGCTGACCGTGCTCCTGACGCCTCCTCCGTGGGGCTCTCAGGGGGTCACACTTCTCTGTTTTGGTTGAGGGCCCGCTGTGTGGGGTCTGCTGACCCCACACATTGTGAGGCAGAAGTTGCTTCCTCCGTGCCCTGGAGTCTGTCCTCTTCTGGAACATTCCACATAGCCCCTGACCGCGCTCCCGCTGGCCCAGCACTCTCAGGAGAAGGTGGTGCATTTTAGAAGGACGGAGGGACGATGCTTAATCCCCCAGTGACAGAACTAGTTTTCACCCTCCTTACAACCCACCAGGTTCTGGAGGCTGACAGAAGGCTGACCAGGTCAGAGACGAGGTCTGCTCTCCTCCAGCAACAGTGGTGGACACACACCCGCCTTGCCAGGCAGGTTTCCAGAGCCCCAGCTTGCACAGGGACATGGCAGGCCAGCAGCCCCCGCAAGGGCAAGCACCCCCACGGAGGGAGGACCGGAATCTTATGTGATCGCAGCAGCACCGCTGCCCTTTGCACCAGTGAGTCCTCAGCCGAGTCCAGGGCAGCTGCTGTCCAAGCCCCCTTGCCAAGAGGGTCCAAAATAAAGGCAAGTGGTGCGTCTGCTCACAGAACGTGCAGAGACCTGAGTGGCCTGGGCAGAATCAGCCTTTGACAGACTGGCCCCGGGGGGTTGGCGGGTTATATTGAAAGCAGCTGTAGATTTCTCGGGGGCGGTCAGCAGGGGAGTCATTGGGGAGCAAGGCCCTCGAGTGGTCAGTACCGACCTGAGGCAGAACACACTCCCAACGACCAAGGGCTCAGCACTTCGGGGCGCTTCTCTGGGAAATCAGGGGCCTCCATGCCTTGCCCCACTCACACCTGCCCCCTGGGGAATGCCCAGCTCCAGCTCCATGGACGTGCCCCTCCCTGAGTGGGTCCCTATGTGACAACCAGCTGGCAAAGCCAGCTTGTTCATGCTAGCATGTGAATGGCTGATAGCGTCCCAGAGCAGAGGAATGCCAGCCCAAGGGGAGGGTTTTCTCCAGGAGCACTTGGGAGACGCTTCTCAGGAGTTGGCACTGGGCAGGGGGCTGCCCCCTGCCCTGGCCAGGAGGGATGGTGGGTTCCTGCAGTGCGCCTGAGCAAGGGCCTCTGAGGTCTGGTTTGTGGGCGGGAAGCCTGGAGACGAGGGTGGGGCCTGGGGCATGAGTCAGGGCCAGGAGGGGCAGACAGGTTTGTCTGGCTGGGCGTGTCGCTCAGCAGAACTGGCCTTTGACACTAGGGCTGCCAGAAAGGGCTTCTGTCCCCAGCTGCGGCCCATCTGCGGGCTCTGTGTCTGAAGCCAGCCCACCAGCCACGTTCTGCTCGGGCTTCAGAGGCTCTGGGTGAGGCCGCAATGTGTTCTCGGGAAAGAACAGCAAGAAGCGCCCAGGGCCAGCAGGCCGTCTGTGGGGCAGGGCAGGAGCCTGCCGGGGGAGGCTTGGGGTGGACACCGCGAAGCCCGAGGCCCTCTCCGGACGGGCGTCCTGCAGGCGGAAGGCGACAGCTTCCCCACTCGGCTCGCACGGGCCAATGCACTGGCCTGGAGGGGCCTGGGCGCCCGGGAGGGGCAGGGCCACCAGGGCAGGTGAGCACACAGAACATCAGCACCCCAGGAGTCCTCTCTTGGGAGCACCCGCAGGGCCTGCATCCCGCCCTGGCCGCGCAGAACAGCCAGGCGAGGCCCAGAGAACACCGGGGAGAGGGAGTCAGAGCCCATTCCCCGCTCTCCAGCCTGAGCAGGAAGGGATGGCCCATGAGGACGCCGTGCTGAGGGCAGTAGGCTGGGCACACGGGGGCAGAGGGCACACCGCTCATGAGCTGGGCACGGGGGCCGGGAGCCTGACGGTCCGCCGGTCCTCGGCAGTGGCCAGTGGGATGGGTGAGGACAGGCGGAGCTCCCACAACAGCATCTGGCCAGGAGGGGCTGCGGATGCCGGCTTGGATGGCTCAGCCCTCGGAGGAGAAGGCCGAGCGCAGCTGTCCCGTGGGTGCCTGCAGGCCAAGCCCCAGAAAGCCTGTGTGGGCCTCTGGCCCAGGGTCCCCAGGGCAGGAGGGTCAGCCCTGTGCCCACCACCGGCGTGAAGTGCAAGGAGGCCTGGTCCAGCTGGGGTTCGAGAGCGTGGGGCTGTCCTGGCAGGACCTTGCCTGTGGCCCGGCCCTGACTCCTTGGGGCCCTCGGGCCGTGGATGGAGGTGGGCCGGCCGGCCGCTGCCGGGCCTCCTGGGCACTGCTCCCCGCCTGCACCCCGGGAGCTCCTGTGACCGGCTCTGAGTCCGCGGTGCCTGGTCGGGGTCGGACAGCCTTTTGCGTTCACCCCGCTGTGGCCCAGGCGGCATCTCCTCCATCGTGACAGTGGTGCTGGGTGACTCCTGGCTCACAGGCACACGTCTCAGGACCCTTTAGGGCCTTGGGCACTAGGATGGAAATGCAGACGTTGAGAAGTTGCCAAGATGAGTCGACACAGCGTGCATCTCCCACGTGGGCTGGGGTCCTCTGCCCCCATCCACTCCTCCAGGTGTCCGCTCGTCACCAGGCCATTCGGCAGCTGTCCGTGGGGCTGTGCCGGCTGTACGGCTGGGTGACAAAAGCCCTGGCCTCGAGGAGCCAAGGGTCCGGGAGAGGCACCTGGGCACAGATGCACAGACAGCTCCGGTAACGGGTGTGGAAGGGCCGTGCCATGTGGATTGAGGTGCCAGCCCGCAGCTGTGGCCGTGGTCTGGATTGAACTCGGAGAAACGGGGAAGACATGCCCAGGCCTGGAGGGGGGTGGTAACGGGCCTGGGTAACGTTAAGGGGCAGGGGCACCAACCCTGTGGCTGGAGTTCAGTGACCAGGAGAGAGGCGGCAGGAGACACCCTCTTCCCTTGGGGAGCACCCCCTGCGAGATGGAGTCCGGGGCATCCTGGGTCTGGGTGCCAAGCCTTTAGGGTGCCACTGGGCCTGAACGCTCCTAGTCCTCAAGGGGGGGCCCTCGGCTGCAGTGCCTTTGGGGCCCCTGGCCCCCCCACTGTGCCCCACAGCTGGGCCTGTGGAAAGTCCTCAACAAAAACATGAGTTAAATGAGTAAAAGCAGGCAGCATCCTTCTCATTTTGCAGATAAAGACCCATGTTGAGGAGCTGGGCAGCACGGCCACACTCCGCCCGGGCCCACTGTCCTCTCCCCTGCCCCTCCAGGGTCCTTGCCAGGGAGCAGCAGAGGGTCTGTAACCATCTCAGGGGGTGGCGTTATCAATCACTCTCAGAGGCGGCTGTCAGTGACCCGGCCTAAGGGCGGGATTTCTCCATCTCTCCGTTGGCAAGCTCAGAAGTCCCTAGACATATCAGACAGCATTTCTGTGAAGCCAAAAAACGAAGACATTTCCAGCAGAAACCCCCTGAAGATTTTCATACTGAGAATATCCCGCCCCAAGGTCACCTTACTTGACCTTCGTCCCCCAGCCCCGTGGCCAGTCGGGCAAGAAGCCCCCTCATCACACAGCTCTGGGCCATCCTGGTACCTCGGGATTTCTTGTGGCCAGTCAGACACTCCTGGCAGGCAAAGGCCACCTGGTTCGGGGTCACAGTCTCTGGGTCCCCGGGCCCCGTGGCACAGTGCCAGGCTGCCTTGCTAAGGCATGTACAGTGAGCACCCTTAGCTTTGAGGGTGCTGGGCACAACCAGCATGGCACTTCCTTGTTTTAAGTATGAGAATCAGAATTAACATAAAAGATGATTATGGTCTCTCAAGCGGAAGCAATCAAGACTTGCTTATTTACTGAAGGAGAGAATTCCAGACCGGAAAACCACAGTGAGCACGTGGCGTCTGGAATGAGTCTATGTTTCGTTCACTAGAACACCAGACGCATTTTGTTCTGTGCGTTTGCTCAGCCACAGCCCCCGTGTGCTGTGTGCGCGGACTTGCACCCACTAGAACGTCTCCAGAGCCCGCTGTCCGCCCCAAGGAGCCCCTGGCCTGGCAGGAGCAGCCTTGGAAGGGCCCCAGGCCATCTTTACCAGGTGCAGATGAACCTGACATTGCTGTTGACATTGAACTGTGTCCCCCAGAGAGACACACTGAAGTCCAGCACCTGTGAGTGGGACTTTCTTTTGGGACTAAAATTAGGTGTGATCAAGTTAAGATGAGGTCGCACTGGATGAGGGTGGGCCCTCAATCCAGTGGCTGGTGTCCTTGTACGGGGACGGAGACTCAGACACGCAGAGGCAGAGATTGGAGCAATGTGTCCACAAGCCAAGGACCCCGGCCACCCCCAGACACGAGGGCAGGCCCGGGCAGCTTCTCCTTCAGAGCCTCCGGGGGAACCGACTCTGCCCACACCTTGACTTTGGGCTCTGGCTCCAGACTGAGAGAGAACGGAGTCGTGTTAAGTGCCCCACTCTGGTGCCATGTACCCACACCAGGCAGCTGGCACAGTGGTCTTGTGGGTTTGCTTTCTTATTGAAATCGCAGATTCACGTTCACCTGGCCCAGCTCCCCTCAAAGGAGCCATTTGGAAAATTCCACATCACAGTGTAGACACTGCTGTGGACACAACCCACAGGCGCTCAGGCATGTGCCTGCACGGTGTCCTGCCCCATCTTATTGCTGTGGGGGTCCACGTGCCCACCACTGGACATGTCGGATCCCGAGGGTCCCTGCTGTTGCCCTTTACCCCTGACCTGCTCCCACGGCACCCCATGCCCATGCCCGCCAACCGTCCGTGTGTTCTCCATTTCCAAAATTTCATCAGACTGTTGTATAAACAGAGTTGTGCAGTATGGGGCCTTCTGGGGAGGCGCTTTCTCTCGGCCTGTGTCCCTGGAGATTCTGGGAACGGCTGCAGGATCCGCTGTCGGTTCTTTGCTGCACGGCGCCCCTCGGTCACCTGGCGCTGAGGCCTCGGGCTGACCCCGGTTTGGGGCTGTGACAAATGGTGTGGGCGTGAACGGGGCACTTCTCCTACATGAACGCCCAGGGCGGTCTGGCTCTGGACGTCACTGAGTATCAGTATTTGATTGCCTCTTTTTTGTTAGAGAAATCAGAAATGACTCAGCTCCAGGCGCTTACAAATTTCTGGTCTTGTCCGTCGCCCCTGCCACGCTGCTCGGCGTCTCTGCTTTCTTTGTTTACCGCCTGGGGTGATGATCGTGTGGATGGGCCCCCGACCCCCGAGCGTCCGCGCTGCTGTCGGGAGGCAGCTGGCACAGGACGGAACTCGGACAAAACTGAGTGGGAAGACAGGAAAACCCGAATCTCCCTGGCGGACTCCTCAGTAGGACCAGAGCTCCGCCCTGTTGTTTACCCACGGCCACTGGCCGAGCGCCCGTCGTGAGGCACCCCTGCTGAGAACCAGGCCCTGCAAGTGTCCGGCGGGATGGGCCGCGTCTGGACGGGAAGCCCCGCTGCCTGCACAGAGCCCCCTGGCTCCTCCCGGCGAGGACTGAGGCTGGAGGGTCCTGGCGCGTCGGGTTGGGCTCCTGTGACTCCTGTCACCTCACTGGTTGTCCCTGTAAGGTGACCACGCCTGAGCACCACCTGCGCTCCTGATGCTCCAGCCGTGAAACCCCGGGCGAGTCTCCTGTCAGGACGCTGCAGACTACAGCCCACGGCCACGTGTGGCCCGCATTTATGTGGCCCTGGAGCCAGGAATGGCATTTATATGTTTTTAAAGAGTTGCAAAGAACACAGGCAGAAAGGAAAAACACAGAACACGGACCGTGTGTGGGCCCAGATGGCCTCCAGGACTGCCGGCCCCGGGCCGAGGGCTCTCAGGTGGCTGCTCCCTGCAGTGAGTGCCCGGGGCAGCCGCAGTGCCCCCCATGCAGAGGTGGACTTGTACAGGTAACCCAGAATGGGTAGAATCATGCCCATGCAGTGGCCTGTAACTGCCTGCCGGGGAGATCTGGGAAACGCCCCCTTCATGAAGTCAGAATGTGGCAGAGGCGTGGGTCTGAAGAGAGACATTTCGCAGGTCTGGGCGGCGCGCGGGGTGTGAACAAAACCACAGGATAGACACTCATTCTCTCTGCTGACGGCGCCTGTGTTCACTCGCAGGACCAACCGATGAAGCAGCTTAGACGCCAGACTGACCACGTCTGTCCTGGGGCTGGGCCACACCGGCTGTGGCAGTAGGTGGGGCTCCCTCGGGTCTCCCCGCTCCGGCTTGTAGGCCCCAAATTCTCCTGAGTTCTCAGGGCCCCTCCCCCGGTGTGTGTCTCTGGGTACAAGTTCCCTTCACATAAGGACACGGGTCATGTGGGATCAGGGCCGTCCTAGCCGCCTAATAGCCCTAGTGACTCATCTTTACCTGGTCGCCTCCATAAAGACCGGTCCCAACACAGTCACATGCTGAGGTACTGGGGGTTAGGGTGCCGACATGTGGCCGAGACTGGGGGACACAGGTCAGCCCCTGACACAGGGCTTCAGTGAGAAACGCTGGAGTCTTTGCCTTGGAAGAAAAGCGTGTGATCTTCAGGTTCAGGAACAGGGAGGCCACGGGGAGCCCCCTGAGGAGCTGCCACAGATTCCCGCAGAAGGGGGGCAGGGACATGCCCCCCGTCTTCCGCAGCCTGGACGGAACGCTGCACATTCTGGGGCCAACCGACTGGAGCATAGCGGTCGATGAAGCCACACGCTCTGTGCGCTGGTGTGGAGCTCACCCAGCGACGGCGACCGCAGACGGGTCCTGGGGGGCCCCCACCAGGAAGCGGCCCCTCAAGCAGAGCGCTGGCGGAGGGTTTAGAGGTGGACATCGGAGTGGCTTTCCTTAGTCTGCTTGTGTGTCTTCATTTCCTGGTGTTTGCTTTGATTTTTATTTCTAGTTTTTAAAATATGTTCCCCTAATATATAAATACGGGTTCATGATGAAAAGTGGTCAACCCCGTGAGTCGGGGCACAGTGGCCTGCCTCCCTGGGAACGGCCGCGTGGTGTTCCGCCGGCGCCCGGGCCGGCAGTGGGTGCTCGGGGTCCCGGTTCCCGCCGCTCCACCTGGAATTGCAGCATGTGGGGCATGTATAACTGCCCACCCGTGCAAATGGGTTTGAGGAATTAGCCCTATTAGTAGAATTATCAGGTCAAAGGTCATATATATTCTTCTCTGGTACCAAGTGTTACTCGTGTCACACTGACGTGTGTTATTCAAATATAGGTGGGCACTGCTGTGTGATGACATGCAAATTTAGGTAAAAGAAAAGCAGAGGGAAAGGAAAGATTCCTTATAAGTGGAATGTCCAGAACAGGCAAAAGCACAGAGAGAGCAGATGAATGGTGGCCTGGCTGGGGCTGGGGGTGTGGCAGAGTGACGGAATGTTCTGGAATCGGATGGCAGTGCTGGTTGCACAACTCAGTGACTATCCTAAAAACCACTTAATAGTCACATTAAGAGGGTGAATTAGTATATGAATTACATCTTGATTAACAAACTAAAAAATTAAACCTAAAAAAGTAACATATTAGAAATCTCTATTGTTGCCCCCTGGATAAGCTGTGCCAGGAGCCCTGCCCGTGGCCCAGGGCCATGCTCCCCGGAGCCGTCAGAGCCGTCACACTGCCACCCGCAGCCGCAGCCTGGAGCACGCAGCACCGCTCCGCTGGCTCTGACTGCTGGGCAGCCCCGCATCTTGTCTGCACGTTGACTGGTCCCGTGGGTTTCTTCTTCTGCCACTCACCAGATTCGTGCCAATCTCCAGTGGGGCTCAGGCTGGGAGCCTGACTCAGGGTCCAGATGGTCTCCACATCCCAGGGCCCGGCATTCCTGCCCCGCCACCCTGCAGGCTCTGCCCCCAGTGGGCCCGTCACCCAGGGCTCCCCATGCCTCCAGGACCTGTCTTTCCACCTCCCTCCATCCGCCCTGTTCATCGGTAGCTGGAATCTACCTGATTCTCAGGCCGGTTTCCTAAGACGTCGCCAGGCCTGGAAGACAAGACTGCCACTCTGTTGGTTGACTTAAGGAGTTCCTCGGCCCCTAACCTTGTCTAGGGAGCTCTAGGACGTCTCCAAGTACATCTGAGCCATTCCGTGCAAGGACAAACTTGTGAAAAAGCCTCAGATGCCCACAGAATTCTAAGTTATTCTTGGTAACACTTTGTAAAAACACAAATCATTTCAATTGCAGAGTTTCTAGAAGATATTTATGAGCTGGCAATATGGAATCTGGCGTGGCAAGTGGAGGGTCTGCGGTCTGATCGCCCTGGGGATGGCGTGGGGAGGGGTAGGTCTCCCCTCTCCCTGGGCCACAGGGAACGCCAACGGGGACGCCGTGTTTATTGCCTCTGCAGTTTGCACGAAAGGCCCAGGGAGGCGCGGGAGGGAAGGCTGTGCTCAGGGACAGACCACCACCTCACCACTCCGCCGGGACAGCCACTGGTTTTATTTAGTCATGAAGAAGAAAAAGGTCAAAGGAGGTCAGCCACCCTGGGCTCCCCCACCGCCCCCCCAGCCGAGCGGGGCAGTGAGAGCCCTGGCCTCCCAGACGGCCCTCCTCTGGGCCCCGAGGCTGCCTCCCACCTTCCTCCAGACCCAGGCGTCCTGTGGCTGGACACCAGGTGCTGCGGCCATGCAGGCCATGGGCCCCGTGGTCAGAGGGCCGGCTGCTGCCGCGGGAGGGAACTGCAGCGGGGCTGACCCGTTAGGCCTCCGTAGACAGGGTGAGAGCCCTGTGCCTCCCGGGCTCAGACTGGCCCTGCCTGGAGTTCCCGCGAGGCGAAGGGCAGTCCTCCTGCACCGCAGGCAGCCCTGCGTCCACACATCCAGGCCTCAGCGGAACTGAGAAGTGCCTGGACCCCTGACACCTCCACCCAATCAAGTCTCTGGAGGTGGGGGGGACACGGACACCAAAAGGGAGCCCTGCGGGCTGCTGTGGCCACAGGAACAGCTCTGCCAGAGGTGCTGCCAGCACCCCGCTTTGGCCCTCCCTCCGCTCTGAACTGCAGTGTTTTGCTAAATCACTAGATGTAAATTCCTTTAGGGGAGGAATTGTGATTCTCCTTGCGGGCATCCTCCCGGCTCCTGTCAGTGTAGTTTCAGGCTGGTGTTCACGACTCTGACGTCTGACTCCGGCCCGTGGGTTCAGGCTGATCTTGGAGAGGAGGGAAAATCAGTTTCTCTCCCCTCTTGGGTCCAGTCTCAGGGGTCCTGCAAATTAAACTGACTGAAGACAGACTCACAGGAGGGGAAATTCCAGAGTTTATTTCTATGCACATCAGGAGAATTCAGTGATGAGTAACTCAGAGGGCTGGCTGGAACTGGGGGCTTGTATACCATATTAATAGGCAAGGGGGAGGGAAAAAGCACTTAGGGGAAAACAAATGACTTTATAGAAAGATAAGTGGCTTTCAGGAGAACTAACAGAAGATAAAATTTGTGGTGATGTTTGTCTAACAGGTTGAGTAGCCTTTTCCATCTTCTTCAAGGCCAGAAAAATCCCCCGGAGAAAGGCCTCGGGGTAGGTTTGATTCTCCCTTCTGGGCATAGATCGGCCTGAAGAGGAATTTCTGGCAGCCCTATTTCCCAGAGGTCAGTGCATTCAGTCAGATAGGGGACACTCTAAGAAGGCCTTTTTTCCTTGCGTCTGTTGAATCTCAAATGCCTTCAGCTTATAATAATCTTTCTACCAAGGTGGCACATTTTGGTGTGGTTTCTTCAGATCCCCTCAATCTCCATCTAGATACCAAACAAATTCTGGGCCTGACCAGCCTGCTGACTCCCTTCCCAAGAGGCTGTCTTAGGTCACAGTTAGTCACCCCCGAGAACACTCAGAACAGCACATCTCAAAGTGGGGTCTGCAGACCTACAACATTTGGGAAGCTTGCCAGAAATGCACATTCTCAGGCCCTGCCCCAGATCTGCTCAATCAGAAAACCTGGGTGTGGGGCTCAGAAATACATGTTTTCAGAACTCTGCAGGTGATTCCAGTTCACAGTAACATCTGAGAGCCACTGACTGTGTGTACGTGAGAAAGGCTTGTACCTGGAGCTAAGAATACACTCTCCATTTTCAAAGAGCAAAACACGCATAGCACCAGCAATAATAATAATTATTATTGTAAGATAAATTTTAGCCGGAATAAGCAGGCGAAGAGAGGCAACAAAGGGCCAGGTAGTTTATTTGAACGTCCCAGGCGAGGTTCCCTAGTCTATGGAAATGGAGGTTGGGGATGTGGAGTGAAAGTAGACAGGCAGCGAGATTTTAAAGAAGGTAGGGGGAGGCAGAGCTTAGATTTACAGCAGCACGAGGATTGGCTAGCCCAAGGCACATTTTTCAGGTTGGGAGGGGGCAACAGCCAAGAACTTCGGCACATCATCAGTGTCTGACGTGCTTTCCCCTCCCCCCAGTGCCTTCAACCTTACAATTATTCCAAGCAATATCATCAAGTGGTATTTTCCATTTATCAGATTGCCAGAGATTTAAGACACAATTGATGTTGCTAATAGTGTAAGGAAATAGGTTTTTTCACACATTGCTTTGTGGGAGTGGATATTAGAGCCATTCGCAGGAAGGGGACTGGCAGTATGTGTTAAAATACAAAATGTATCTATTTTTCCTCTTTGCATAAATTCCATTTTAGGAATTTATCCTTAGGAATGGTAATTTCTAAAAGAAGATATAATGACTCATATAGATATAAAATGAATATGTGTCAAGATTTTATTTAACTCACAAATTAAGATGTTATAACCAGTTCAAAAGAGGGTTCCAAGAACCACACATAGATAGGAAAGGAATTCTCAAATGAATTTCCTAGTAAAAGTAGAACAGATTTATCCCCAGGGCAGTAATAATAATTGAATCCCACGAGGCATAATTAATGTACATTTCTATGGACAAACCCTTCACATTATCAGTCTCCTACAGTTACAGAGCCATAAAATATTTCCAAGGCCACAAAAGGCACAGGAGCTGATGGGCACACATACCCCATCATTGCTTTGCACTCATTTCAAAACCTTTTGCAGGATCTCTGATAGCTCCATCACAGACTTAAAGAGATGGATGTAGAACACATTACAATGGGAACAATTTTAGAAACAACTGAAATGTTTCAAATTTGGAAACAACTGAAAATGAGATTCTGGTTCAATCACTGCCGGCATGTGCGCAGAGCTGTGGCACACCTCACGGTGACGTCACATGGTTCCTTGCGGGGGGGGCCTCAGCCTGTCCCCGTTTCCAGCTGGGGTGACTGGCCTTGTGGTTCTGACTCTGCAGGACTCCCTCAGCAACAACCATCAGGGAACTTTGAAAAAATAATGGTTCCTTACTTACAGGACCTGGAAGTTACACAGCAACCCCCCAGCCCCCGCCAGGGCCACCCAATGAGGTTGCTGGTGACAGAGTGTGCGGAGTCCAGGGGTCTGCTTTTATCAAGAGTGGGGACCTAGGTTTCTTGGGCTCACTCTTCATTGGTGAATTTAAAGCATAAGGGTGGGAATTTGAATTGCAGGAAGAGAAAAGACAAGTGGCCTGAAGGGTCAGTTATGGAAGTCAACCAACACCTCGAAAGCGAAGCACTAGTCATGTGAGGCTGGGTTATTCGGGGGCAGGGATCTGGGAGCCGAGGCCTGGCCCTGCTGTCAGGACGGCCCTGCACTTTGCCTCTGAGCTGGGGGTGGGTGGCCCCTCACTGTCCCCCTTGGTCCCTGGAACCAACCTAGGTGCTTGTGAGGGTGTCTCTCGCCATGATTCTGGATTCACAATTTTGAAATCCCAAAGTTCTTTTTTTCATGACTCATTGGCTGTGGAACCTACAACTAAACTAAGCCGAGGCTATTTATAGTCAGCGGGCCCATCCTGCGTCGCCACAGACTGTTCTGGGATGGGTCGGATCCTGCAGTACGTGCGTTGCACTGCATTCCCAAAGCCCGAGATTCTGAATTCCAAACGTATTGGTCCCAAGAGGCTCACAGAAGGCCGAGGACGGGCAGTTGGCATCTCATTCGGCAGGTGTGGGAGCTGAGGCTCAAGGTGGCTGGGGTCCTGGCCCAGGTGTTCACTCCATGGGAGCTTCGTCATTGGTGGTGACTTCATAAGATGTTGTACTGGTTGAGTAGTGTCCCCCAATATCTGTGTCCACAGAGTCTTTGGAATTAGGGTCTTTGCTGATGTAGTCAAAATAAGGTGACACTGAATCCAGTGAGTGGTGTAAAGACAGCCTTCATCATTTCATCCACATCATACACGTAGTCCCTACGTGCTGGTGGCACGGTGGCCACTCCATTCCACACTTCTGGTCACCAAGTTTCCCACACATTAAGCAATTCTGTGGGAGCAGCTGGTGTCCTATGATTTAACCCAATCTGACACTGTGTAACTGGAGACAGCGTCAGACCCCATGGTTAAGGGCTCAGTCCCACAAGACTGCCCCCCCGCCACACTTCAGATGCCAATCACAAGTCCAGCCTGTCACCTGAGCTTCAGGCTATACATCAGAGGCCCCTGTGGTGTCTGTCCCCCATGGGTTGGATTAATCTGCTAAGGCAGCTCACAGAACTCTGGAAATCAGTTCACTTACTAGATGGCCAGTTTATTATAAAGGGATGAACTCAGGGGCGGCCAGAGGGAAGAGATGCACGGGTCAGAGGGTGTGGGGGAGGGGCATGGACTCCACGCCCTGCCTGGATGCGTCACCCTCCCAGCACCTCCACTGTTCTCCAACTGGAAGCACCTCTGAACACCTTCAGTTAGGGTTTTTATAATAGAGGCTTCATCATCCCTCCCCTCCAATCCCAGAAAGTCGGGGGTGAGACTGGACGTTCCTGACTCTCCTTACAGGGCTGGCTTTCCTGACCACCAGCCCCATCCTAAGAGGTTTTCCAAATTCATCTCATTAATGTAAACTCAGGGGTCATTGAGAGGGGTTTGTTATAACAGATCCCTAATTTGCTCTTGTCTCTCAGGAAATCCCAAGGGTTTTAGGAGCTCTGTGCCAGAAAAGGGAGACCAAACATACCTACTCTAAGTCGCAGTATACAGGTGTCCTTATAAGAAGCCCAGTGTAAACACACCGAGGGAAGGACATGTAAAGACAAGCCTAGAAATAATGAGGGTTGCCAGCAGCCGCCAGAAGCTAGGAGACGGGTGTGGACAGGCTCCCTCAGAAGAGGAAACCACCTTCATTTTGGACTTCTGGCCTTCACACTGCGTGAGCATGCATGTCTGCTGTCTTAGGCCACCTGGTTTGTGGTGATTTGTCACAGCAGCCCCAGGGAGGGCATGTGGATGTCCACAGCATGGTTGAACCAAAAAAGCATATTACAGAACATCAAGGAGCTTACAACACATTTGTACAAAATTGTACATGAAGGACCCAGAACGTACCACTTGAAGAGGCTGTTTTATGTTTTGTTGTCTTCCTCTGAATTCCCTATCTTCCTAAAAACAGAGCCTCTAAAAGAAACCAACTGTCATGAATCCTTCCCCAGAGGTTTGCAGCCAGGGAAGATCGACTCAGCAGCAGAGAGAAATCAGGTCAGGAAAAGAGAGCACCCACACTGACGTTGTCGCAAAACATTGTCCGTTTTCCTAAGGGCATGTTTATCTTTCCTTCATGTCATTTGTTTTCCAATAAGTCCCTTATTAAGGTGGTATATAAGGCATAAATTCTAACCACCTCCTTGAGGCACATTTTTCTGTGAACTCTCATATAGGTACTTATATAAATTTTAAAAATCTGCCTTTTCTCTTGCTAATTTTTTCCCCTCAGTTTAATTCACAGGTCCCTGAGCATGAACCTAAGAGGGTAAGAGAAAGTTTCTCCCCCTCAACATCTCCGTCCTCATTTTATGTGCATAAATAGAAAGCAGGAGAAATGTTCCTCAAAATGTGGGTGGTAGTTTAGTTCAGTATAACTACTGATAATATAATAGCTGGTTGCTTCTTTTACCTCTTTACAGTTTTATGTACTATTTCAATTTTAAAGATTAACTGTCACAAGTGAAGTAACACTGTAGTTCCTTTTTTTTTAATTAAGGTATCATTGATATACACTCTTATGAAGGTTTCACATGAAAATCAATGTGGTTACTACATTTACCCATATTATCGAGTCCCCACCCATACCCCAGTGCAGTCACTGTCCATCAGTGTAGTAAGATGCCACAGATCCACTATGTGCCTTCTCTGTGCTACATTGTCTTTCCCGTGATCCCCCACACCATGTGTGCCATACATAATACCCCTCAGTCCCCTTCTCCCTCCCTCCCCACCTGCCCTCCCACACCCCTCCCCTTTGGTAACCACTAGTTCATTCGTGGAGTCTCTGAGTCTGCTACTGTTTTGTTCCTTCAGTTTTGCTTTGTTCTTATACTCCACAAATGAGTGAAATCATTTGGTACTTGTCTTTCTCCACCTGGCTTACTTCACTGAGCATAATACCCTCCAGCTCCATCCATGTTGTTGCAAATGGTAGGATTTGTTTCTTTCTTATGGCTGAATAGTATTCCATTGTGTATATGTACCACATCTTCTTTATCCATTCATCTACTGATGGACACTTAGGTTGCTTCCATTTCTTGGCTGTTGTAAATAGTGCAGCGATAAACATAGGGGTACATATGTCTTTTTGAGTCTGAGAAGTTGTTTTCTTTGGGTAAATTCCTAGGAGTGGAATTCCTGGGTCAAATGGTATTTCTATTTTTAGTTTTTTGAGGAACCTCTATACTGCTTTCCACAATGGATGAACTAAGTTGCATTCCCACCAGCAGTGTAGGAGGGTTCCCCTTTCTCCGCATCCTCACCAGCATTTGTTGTTCCTTGTCTTTTGGATGCTGGCCATCCTAACTGGTGTGAGGTGATATCTCATTGCGGTTTTAATGTGCATTTCCCTGATGATTAGGGATGTGGAGCATCTTTTCATGTGCCTGTTGGCCATCTGAATTTCTTCTTTGGAGAATTGTCTGTTCATATCCTCTGCCCATTTGTTAATCAGGTTATTTGATTTTTGGGTGTTGAGGTGTGTGAGCTCTTTATATATTTTGGATGTTAACCCCTTGTCGGATATGCCATTTACAAATATGTTCTCCCATACTGAAGGATGCCTTTTTGTTCTGCTGATGGTGTCCTTTGCTGTACAGAAGCATTTTAGTTTGATGTAGTCCCATGAGTTCATTTTTGCTTTTGTTTCCCTTTCTCTAGGAGATGCGTTCAGGAAGAAGTTGCTCATGCTTATATTCAGGAGATGTTTGCCTGTGTTGTCTTCTAAGAGTTTTATGGTTTCATGACTTACATTCAAGTTTTTAATCCATTTTGAGTTTACCTCTGTGTATGGGATTAAACAATAATCCAGTTTCATTCTCTTGCATGTAGCTGTCCAGTTTTGCCTACACCAGTTGTTGAAGAGGCAATCCCCCCACTTTATTCTTCATTCTCAGGATTGCATTGACTCTTCGGGGTCTTTTGTGGTTCCGTATGAATTTTAGAACTATTTTCTCTAGTTCACTGAAGAATGCTGTTGGTATTTTGATAGAGATTGCATCGAATCTGTAGATTGCTTTAGGGAGGATGGCCATTTTGACAATATTAATTCTTCCTATCCATGAGCACGGGGGTCACTTTAGTTCTTGGAGGTGAGAATATTGTGTGAGGTTTCTGAAGGCGTTTAAACGGTGAGGAAGCCTGGGGTAGGGGCACGGAGTGACAAGCGGCTGTTAGGAATAGCTAGGATGAGTTAGTGGTGTTCTAATTTGCTTCATGACTTGCTATAAAGTGTGTGTTATTTCAAGTTTGAGTTTTTTTCAAATCATAGCCAGTAAATTGTAGTCAGAATATTAGGTTCAACCAAATGGAACTGCCAACATCGGGCAGTTTGTGACCTAATAAAATAGCAGTTTCACACACTTTGGCACGCCTGCCGGTGTAACAGGCTCGAGTCTGAGTCCGGTCAGGCCAGTTTGGGTTTCAAGCCTGGATAAAATTCCCTCTGGCTCAGTCACTGGCACCCAAAGCTGAGACCGGGCGGCGCCTAAGGACCAGCCACAGCCGGTGTGTGTGTGTGTGTGTGTGTGTGTGAAGGGACTGCCCCCCAGTGTCGGCAGAGGGGCCCGGCTCTGTGAGCCCAGGGCGCCCTCTTTCCCCTGGAGCACCCCCCGCCGCTCCTGGGCTCCAGCGTCTCTCTGGGAAGTTCTTTCCCACTTCGTCAAAGGCATGTAAACCTTTGCAGTGGCCAGTGGGCCTCTGGCCCGTCTCACACCTGAGGGGCGACTCCTCAAGGCCCGGCATCTCTGTGAACGGGGTCACCCAGGAGGGCAGTACCCAGCTCCCAGTGTCCAGGGAGGAGACGGCCTGGCCTCGGCCGGCACCCGACCGCACGCCGCCAAGCCTGCCCAAGGGGCCGTGGCCGCTGCTCTGTGGAGAGGCTCCTGCCCACCGCCCCTGGCAGCCCTCCCGTGAAGCCCCCCACACCCACTGGGTGCTGCATGAAGCCCAAGTTCTGTTTATCTCTCTCCGCCTCCTGGGTTGAGAGGAAAGTGTTTTTCATTATTTTCCCCTAACACTTGTCACTGGCACCCAGCCGTACTCCTGGCTTTGCAGCACTGTTGTTTCTACGCTTGAGGCTTTTTGGGGGGGATTCTGAGGTGCTTCTGTTGCAGCGATGAGGACTGAGTTGGCTGTAGTGAAGGGACCCACTGGAGCAGGCAAAGTGCTAGACAGCAGGCCTGTCAGTTGTGCAGGCCGACGGGAGGCCCTGGGGTGGCCCTGTCCCCGGAGTCTGTAGGCTCTCGATGCGGGAAGTCAGGGGCGTCGTTCTTGACCTTGTCCCAGTGGCCTCAGGCTAGCTGCCAGGGTCCCTGGAACGCAGCCTTCATTCCGGACGGCCAAGCGCCTGGCCTCTGCGTCCAGTTCTATGCACCAAAGGGAAATGGTCACTGCGGACACGGGCAGTTCTGAATGAACTGGCTCTGGAAACAACTGTCTCCCAGTCCAGCGGCTATGGTCCCATCCACGAGCCCTGGGTCCGCTAATGGCCAGGACTGAGGCGAGGCCTGCAGCTGGCGGGACTCACGGAGGGGACCTGGCCCTTCCAGCCGGCCCGCAACCCCACAAAGACTCTGCCCAGCTTCCTCTGCAGCTGCAGGCCCGTCTGTAATGCCTCGGCTCTTCGGGTATTTAATGTCGTCCAGTCGGATCTCGCTCCTCCGAGCCTGTTGTCCTGATCCACAGGTCCTGCTAATACTGTAAATATTTGCCAAGTGGAGCAGGGTTGCCTAGGAAGATGAGGGAGGTGCACCTGTTGTCAGAGCTGCCGGGAGCCTTGTGCAATGCTGGCTGTAGATGCAGAAGGAAACGAACGTGGGATGAGCCCACGGTCACAGTGGGTGACCGGTCAGGGGAGACGGTGCAGCACCGCGTTTGCCTGCCTGCCCCCCGGGCTGATTCATCATTGATCGGGCGTGGATCATCCCGCCCAGATAGAATGGTGGGCGTTGTTGTGTCTCCCTTAACTGGGCAAAGAACCACTTGGCCCCACTGACAAAATAACAATGGTAACATTATGATTTAATTTATTATGAATGAGCAACACAATTGCCATGATTTCCCAACTTTGAAACTGTTTTTACTCTGAAGAAAGAAAAAGTACTAGATTAAGACAAAGAAGAGTTTTTATTTTCAACCTTAAAGTATGGCTGTCCTGAGCTGGAATTCCTAATTGTTCAACAGTGTCGGTTTTTCTGACACGATGCCTGATGGGCCATCATGACAATCATGTGTGATGTCTGTTTGGGGTGGCCGACAGCTGGGGGCCGCTCCAGGCGAGAAAGCCGGGGTGCTGTGTGCATCCCCTCCAGCTTGCTGCCTCTAGAAATGGCAAGGCCTGTGTCCATGGCTGACCGGTGACATTCAGCAGGTGCACAGGAAAGTGTCACCAAGCCGGGGAGCAGGCGAGCCCACACCTCCCGGTGCACTCGCACACGCTAGGGCTCACGTCGGCAGGCTTTGGGGACCGAACTGTCAGAGGCCCGTGGGCTCCTGTCACCCAAGCCAGAGAAGCTTCATCTCCAAACATCTTTAACTGGAAGTCAATGGTCCACCTGCTCCCTCACCCAGTTTGATAGTCCCTGGGGTGCAAAGGAATCTCTCTTTCCAGGACAGTAACAAGCAGGGGCTGGAGGGGTGCACCTGCTGGTGGGCAGCTCCAAATTGGAGAGAAGAAGGCAAAGAAGACAGAGCTGCCCTGGAAGCCCAGGGGCTGGGGTTCGGGCTCTCCCTCCTCGGCCCACCCCAGGGGGACGGCACAGGCAGAGACACAGATGCTGAGGGGCAACTGCGGCCTTCCCCGCCCTGCTCTGCTGGGCCCCAGGCTGCTCGTCCGTGTGTCTCTGGCTGTAATGAGCTCCCTGGGGGTCTCTAGTGTCTCAGTGAGTCAGTGCTGGGCTGAGCCTCCGTCCACAGAATGTCCACCCGCTCTGTCCCCATCTAGTCCCTGGATGTCTTGAGCACCCACCTCTTCCAGACCCTGGAGGGCACTGCTCCCCCGAGCCGGAGGACTCTGTGTGCTGCCTCTGGGGGAGCTGTGGGCACTACAGAGGGGCTGGGCGGTGCAGGTGGGTGTCAGCCAGTGTCCCTCCTGGAAAGTCTCCTCTGACTGGACTCCTGGTCACCGGGAGGGTTTCCTACAAGGAACTGATAAGGGAGGCCAGCACTGGGGGCAGGAATAGCACACGTGCCTCTAGCCTGTGGGGACCAGGGGATGCAGGAAAGAGCTTCTGTCAAGGCCGGCGAAGCCACCCGGGTGGCGGGTGTGATGCTGGCTGTAGATGCAGACGGTGCCACGCTGGCTGAAGATGCCCGCACAGTGGCGGCCAGGGCCCTCCATCACGCCTGCCCCACACCGGTGGCCTCCAAGGAGGGACCAGGGCTTCTCCTTACCCGCCTGCTGCTGCTCTCTTCCTTCCTGGAAACTTTTGAAAATATTTCAAAATATTTCAAAAATACAAAAGGCAAATAAGGAAGCAGAAAATAAAAATCAGCAGCAACCCCATGCAAAGCTATTGAGGGAGAATCTGTTGCTGTCCGTCGGCCATTCTCCGTGCTTGCCTACCCGTGTATTCACATTTTAATTTTCAGTGTTTAGATCCAAAAGTCAGTGGGCCGCCCTCCTCGATCAACAGTCCTGCTAATGCGGACTTAACATGCTGTCTTCATTCCAGCCACCTCCCAGATGACGTCTGCTTATCAGGGGCAGTTTGCGCCTTTGCCGGAAGGGAACGGCCGCTGCTCGCCCTCCCACCGGGGTCACACTGGCCCTGGGGCAGGAAGTCCTCAGATGCTCTACAAGCTGTTCTTGCCAAGCAGTTCCACCAGGATCCAGGACGTATCAGACCGATCCCGAGTGCGGGACGTTGTACAAGCCCACCTGTGTGTAATGTTTGCACAACTCGATGTCATGAAAAATAAGAGACAGGGGAGGGGAGCTTGGGAGACTATTCTAGAATAAGAACGAAGAGACACAACCAGATGCATGAGCCCTGACCGGGTCTGGTGCATAAAAAAAAAGTGGACGAGTCTGTGGAAACAACAGCGGACACTTGGAAATGGATTCTGCGGAGGGAAATGTCTCCCATCTCCCTTCTAGGCTCTTTGGCTGGTCTAATAATTAAATTGATGCAAGACAGATGAACAAGAGAAAAACAGATTTCTTGTATAGGGGAGCCCCATAAAACTGTGAGAGTCCTGGCAGTCAGGCAACTGAGGCCTCCATGCCATCCTGTGCCAAGGGGCGGGGCGGGCCTGGCCTCAGAGAGCGAGGCGGTGCCGGGGAACCGGCAAGAGCAGGTGCTGGCCCTGCGTGCAGATGAGCCTTCCGGACGGAGTTCCCTCTGGCCCTGCGCTCCTCCTGGGACAGGCCCTTACCTGAGCTCTTCAGGCGGGTGAGGGGGAGGTACAAGCTATCCCAGAGGGGAAAGGTGATACTTCACCGAGAGCAGGAGCACCGTCACCCTGGAGGGGGCTTTGCTGGGGACGTCCGGCCCGGAGACGCCTGGGGACCCGGGGTCTGCCAGCACCAGGCTCGGGGCCTGCGGGTCTCCTCTGCTCCCGGCGCCCCGGGTTCCTCGAGGACCGTGACGGCGCTGGCGGTTCTCTCCGGAGGCCGTGCAGAGGCAGCTGCAGCCCAGGGATCCCCCGCGTGTGCGCCTCGGAATCCGCTCTGCCGCCTTCCAGTCTGGGGAATCCAGGCACTGCCTTCGGGATCCCTCTCGGTGTCTGAGGCTCTGCTGGAAAACGAAGGGTCTGGACCCGCCGGCCTCTCAGGCCCCGTCTGGCCGGAACCCCGCTGGCCCCTGTGCCTGTGGAGGGGCAGAGCTGCAGACCCGCCTCTGCGTGGGCCTCGGACGGAGCTGGCCCGGACTTGGGGCTGCCCCCGCTTTTCTCAGAACCCCGGCTCCCCACGGCTGTACACCTTGGCTGGTTAACCTTTCCTGAAGGGTATGCTTCCCAAGAGGGAAGTCGACATGTCCAGAGGACGGACCGGGCAGAACCAGAAGATGGTGCCAGTCCTCGGGCGCGGGTGCTTGGCTGGGTTCTCCCTCCGACTGAGCCGAAAAACGAGTTTCCCCGTGAACACGGACAGCTCTCCAGAGGTGTGAATCGCAGCCATGTTCTCTCATGCTCGGGAAGTTGCGAGTGCATCCGGGTGGGAGGAGACGCATCGCAGGCACATCGTCGTCAGAAGTCAGACTCTGCCTCAGGGGCTCTGCAGTGCTTGGCACACAGGGACGATGCATGTTCCGGAACGTGTCGCTTAAGTAAATGAACAGCAGACTGAAAGGAAGGGAACCAGCCGGCTGGTTTGGGGGCCACTGTCACTGACGCCGTGATCGGTGGGCAGGGACCAGCTGTCAGGGCGCCTGGTCCCTCTAGGGCCACCCCACTGCGTGGCTTCCCTCTCAGATGTCCCGACAGACACTCATTTACTCTTTGAACACATCCAGCCCTCTCTGAGGAATCTCAGTCATCTGTATGCAGCCCTTCCTCAATGTGGGAGGCTGTGGGGCTGTTTATCCCTGCCCGGCACCTTCCTGCTGTGGAAGTCTCACCATCCCCGGCCGGCAGGCTGAGCCTCCTGGCCAGGGCGGGGACCCAGTGGGCCACTCCTGGGGGCATCTCTGATGTGCATTAGGTCCAGGGAGAGGGACAAAGCCTTGCAGCTGTCTTTGCACAGGCCAGAAAGGTCAAACATCGGTTTTCTCCATTTTTCTCTTATCATGATAAAACACATACAACATAAAACTTAAGTTCACCATCGGAATCATCTAAGTGTATAGCTCAGTGATATTAAACACATTCACACTCTTCCATAACCAATTCCACCATCATCTCCAGAACCTTTTCATTCTGTAAAACTGAAACTGTCCCCATTAAACACTAACTCCTAGTCACTGGGGGCCATTGCCACCCATGGCCCCAGTGCCTCCCTCAGCCCCTGCAGCCACCCTTCCACTTTCTGTCTCTGTGGATGTGACCCCCTCGGGACCTCATATGAGTGGAGTCATGGCATTCGTCCTTTTGTGTCTGGCTTATTTCACAGCATTGTGTCCTCAATTCATCCACGTGTAGCAGGTGTCAGGATTTCCTTCTTTTTTAAGGCTGGATAATATTCCAGTGGGTGGATATCTCACATTTTGTCTTTCCTTCCATCTGTCCACAGACACTTGGGTTGCTTCCACTTCTTGGCTATTGTGGTTCATGTTGCTTGACCACAGGTGTGTTTCCACTGAGACCTGCATTCCTGCTTTCCATTCTTTTGTGTGTATACCCGGAGGCAGCATTGCTAGATTGAGTGGCAATTCTAGAGGAACTAGAGTACCGTTTTCCACGGCAGCTGCTCTATTTTCCATCCCCACCGGCAATGTACAGGGGTTCCCATGTCTCCACATACTTGCCAATGCTTGTTATTTTCTGGTGTTTTGTTAGTAGCCATCCCAATGGGGGCGAGGTGGTAAACATGGGATTTCTGTCCTGGCGCTAGACTTCTCAATTCCCGGTTTGTCTTTCTGTTTTCAAAATGTGTTTTTTGAAGAACAGAAGTCTTAAATTTGAATGGAGTCCAGTTTATCAAATTTTTTCTTTTAGAGCAAATGCTTTTTAAACCTGAACAGACCATCTCTGCCTACAACACTTTCAAAGATTTTCACCTATGCTATCTTCTAGATGTTTTATTGTTTTAGATTTACATTCAGGTCTGTGATCTCTTTTGTGTTAATTTTGGTGTATGGTGTGAAGTGGGTTTTTAAAGTGGTTATCCAATTGTTTTGGTGCTTCGGTGAAAAGTCTCCTCATTCATTTACCCCGGCACCTTTGTTGAACACAAACTGACCATCTATCACACCACCATTTCAAATCCATGTAACTCGAGTGTGCTTAAATATGATCACACCACCTATGGTTCTGCATAGTTGGTTATGGTGGCTCCAGAGAAATCGTCTGCAAACTGCAAATGCAGGTATCATTAATTTATGCATAACCTGTAATTTGTCTGCCAATCGTACATCCTGCCAGCACCGTCCAGGGCCCGAGGAACGGGCATTCCCTTGCAGACCTCCACTGCATTATTAGTTCATGCCCAAAATGCCTGTTCTGAAACTGAGCAGTGATGACGGGTCGGCACCATCATCACCTTAGGGCTGCCCGCTGTGTTTCCGAAGGCCACTGTCCCACTGCGGCTCTGCGATTCATTAATCAGTGAATATTTATGCAGCACCTGCTGAGAATGTCACATGGCTGCAAACACCACTCAGGGCAATTGCTCAGCAACATGAACTAATAACTAAGCCATTTATGGCTTAAATTACTCCAGTGCATAGTTTAGTGATGCGACTGCCTGTTATTGGTCAGCCATATAGGGACCAAAGAAAAGCAATTAGAATGAATAAGAACCTACAGAGGATTTTTACTGTTGAGCTGTTCTTTTGTTTCTAGGTGTCGGTCATAGCTTCTCTCCTTAGATGCTGGACAGTCATACGGGATGCTATGTGGTGTGCACGAAGACTTTCCAGTGTGGAATGGATTTGGGAGATAATAATAATCATCACTTAATATTAGCCGCATTTAAAATTATGTCTGAAGTCTTCTGCACCCAGGAGCAGAGCTCCCTGGGTGCATCTTCCAGGACACAGGCCCAGCGGGTCTCACTGTGAGGACGCCAGCTTTTCCAGGAAGTGGAATGGTGATGTCATTTGCCACAGGGATGGAGTGTGGACGTAGTGCACTGGTTTTGTGGGACGCTAGGCCTTTGCACGATTCACGTTCACTTTCCCTATTCGTGTAATGATTATGAAAGGAAGGCTTATCCTTGGTAAAGTGTTAAGTTTGAAACTGATCATAAAAGCCTGGCCAGACCCACTTTCAGGATGGAGCAGACAAAACACACTTTCTTGCCCGGATGGGGGAACGTGCCCACTGGTAGCTGGCACTGAGGGTGACCACGTGCGAGACATGTCATTCTCATCGTTCGAGAGTCAAACAACAGGAAGCATCTACAACCAGACCGTGTAAATTCCTACATGTCCTCCCCCACATTTATACTGCTTACAGGGGCCAACCCTCCAATAGTTGTGGACTCCTGTGCCTGGCCCCCCACAAAATTTTTTGAAAATGTTTAAAGCTACATTAAAGTTAAAAGAATGGTAGGATGAATATTTTATGCCTTTCACTTAGATCCATCAATTATTAACATTTCACTGCATCCTCTCTCTCCACGCATCCATACAGGTGTCATGCCTGCATCTTACTGCGGGTGATCCGGCATGTACCCGTGCATGTGTGTGCTGGCGTGTGTAGTTGGTATCAGCTGAGCACATCACACCACTCGCCTTGCTTCCAGAATGCAGAGCCTGTGAACCACGATGTGCTTCTGTCTCAATTTCTGTAGAGCCCAAGCCGATGCATCCCCAGTAACGTCCTAAGGAATCTGGCAGAAATGCATTCTACTGAAGATAGTGGGGTCTTCTTTTTAATCTTTGTTTTCTAAAAACACACACATGAAGAACTCAAACGGCATTCAGATACACAGAAACTGAAGCTTCCCATGAGCTTTTTTCTCCTCTCTTGTGTACTTTTTTACATATACATACAGGCTCATACTATACACTCTGTTCTAAGCTAAATATGTGTTGGAGCCCTTTCCTTGTTGTTCTGTACAAATCTACCTCTTCAGTGTTTTATTTTAAAATTAGTTTTGAAGAAGTTTCAGTTGGGAATGTATTCACAATATAGTTTAAAACTCTAAATAGAGAAAATATTCAGGGAGAGCGTTGTGTCTACTACTGGTCCCTCCCTGCACCTCCTCCCTCCACAGGGTCTAGAATAGAATCTCAGAGGTTTTTAAGCAAGCACATCTAGTCTTAACTCTTTCCCCTTTTTACAGAAAAAGTAGCATGGCATACATGCTGTTCCCCACTGTAACTCCACGGGGAAAATATTTTCCCAGCCTGGGACAAATTACCTTTGCAACCGAAATCAGTCAAAGGGAGAAATAAAGTGGGAGAGAGCCGGCTGCAGAAAGGCCCCACCTGCCCACCCCCCAAAGACACGGCCCCCAGGCAATTGCCACTGACATGGGGAGGGACTACTCTCCACCTCTCGGGGACACCTACTGATATGGGTACGTACTAAGGCCAGGCAAGAGATTCTGGAAATATTGCAACTTTACCCACACCCACTCTGGCTTTTCTTTCAGTTAGCAATATGTCTTGATGTGAAGATAAAGTGATTTTAGAACAATGTGGGGAGTGGCTGAATAATCCTGTGATACAGCAGAAATTTCTGTTTAAATGTACTCACAGGGAGTTAAGCTGCTATTTCTGACACAAACTGTGGGCAATTCGTTTTGAAGGCATGGAATCTACAACATAAACCATTTATTTACATATGTAGGATTCTCTTAAAGCTGATGGAACCTGTGGGGGCCCTTTGAGATTTTTGATAGATACATGTTCCTCTGAGGCTTTGAAGGCAGTGTTTTCATCAGAGAAACACATTAATATGTATGTGAAATAGCCCGTTCCTTGTAGAATCCCTTTTATTTGGAGATCTTGAAGAACTAATTATTTCCAATGCCTGTATAAAGTCTAGCTATCATTACTGTAATTATTATTCCTATTTTACAGACTGGGAAACTGAGGCTTGTGGTGATTAAAATCACTGCATTGTCAACACTGATGTCTCACTGGGCACTCAGGGGACGTGAGAGGCACAAAGGGAGATGCAGGCATCCCGTCCCTGTGGCTCTACTTAACAGCAGCCGGTTTTCCTGCTCCGACCTCTGACCTTAGAGCCAGCGCTCCATTGTTTCCCACTGACCTGAAGAGCCTGCTGTCCCATGGCTTGGCGGTGTGAGAGCTCTCAGAGCTAATGAGTCTCTCTCCACTCCTTTTCCCGTTGAGAGGCTGAGGGCCCTTCGGTACCGTGTGCCCTTCACATGCAGAGCTTGGCTTGCAATCCCAGGGGTTCCCTGCGCCTGCCCCAAACTCAGCCATGCTCTCCATGCCTGGGCCCTGGGGACAGGAGTCCCACATCTGACCTGCTCTCTCCACCTGCTTTTTCTCCCTGTGTGTTTTGAAGGATCAGGTGTAAATCCCTCTTTCCAAAGTTAGTTCCTCTGTCTTTATACTCTGCCCTGAACCTCCAGAGCTAGTTACCAATCACTTTTCTCTCCAGCATCTTCTATCCATTTTCTGTCCACTGGCGTTTGGATTGGAAATACGAGGTACACCCAGAAACAAAACCAGCGAGCCCCAGGCCTCCATCCGGCCTTGCCCTCTAGTGCTTCCTCCTGGGTCCCCCACCTGGCCCTCCTCTGGGACCCTCACTCGGCCAAAGGCTGCACCCACTCCAGCCCTGAAGGCTGCTGGCTTGTCTCTTTTTACCTGATGGCATTACCAGGAAGAGGGAACCCCCTGCCTGGGCAGCCCTCTGCTGGCTGGACACCCTGAGCTCCCCTGCCCTCTGCACGGGAGGTGCCTCTCCACCCACCATGGCAGGTTGGCAGGTCCTGGCAGACCAGCAAAGGTGGCCTGCTTGCCGGGCATTGTCAGCAACCCAGGCCTGCCTCTCCTCTCCCATCAGAGGCTCTTCCTCCCCAGGACTGGTCTCCCATTTAAAGACCCCAGCACTGTGGACATGCTGGGAAGAAATTTGGTTCGAAGACACAGGGAAGTCAGAGTGGAAGGAATTCATTGAAGTGAGAAGAGCAGGGAATGGCAGCTGCCTTGCAGGCAGCAGGGAGCAAGGAAGAGCAGAGGGAAAAGAAAGCTCGCCGAACTCCTGCTGGGCTTGAGGCAGGTCCCCTGCCCACTCCTGAAGCCAGACTCCCCTGCCGTCCAGCGTCCTCTTGAATGTGCACATGGTGGGAACTACCTACCTACCATCCCAGGGTTTGGGGGAGCTGCAGACCACTGGATGGAGGGAGATGATGTTCTGAGAGCTTCCCAAAGGCAAAGAAAGGAGATTCCAGGCAGGCAACTAAAGAGCATGATCGCACAGCTGCTGTCCTGTCCGGTCACCCAGGCGACGGGACCTGGCCAGCCCAGATCAGCGCTTGCAGTGGCCCCTCCCTATTTGCCTGGAGTAGGACAGAGGCCGAGTGAGGACTGGTGCTCACGTCTGGAGGGCAGAATGAAATAGCAAAGTGACAAAGATGCTCACCACCGGAAGAGCACAGAGACAAAACTCAGTAAGCTGAGCAGTGAGAAGGCTCTATTTCAGGCAAAAAGTACACACTCGAAGAAAGGGGGGTGGTAACCTCAGAGAGGAGGCACGCTTAAGGGTTTAGGGTTTGGGGTTTTATAGGGCTTTTTGGGTAGGAGTCAACCTAAGACCTGATGTATTCAGGTGATGCATAATTCCTTTGAACTTCTATCTGAAGAATAGGGTTATTTGGGTGACTGTGTTGGTCCGGATGTTGGCATTCTTTATCCACATAGGTTTATTTACACTTGGGACATCTGTCGCCTGCCCTGGTTATAAAGTTACTTGGTTAAGGGGCTGGAAGAAGAGGAAGAACAGCATATAGATTAAGTTAAAGAATAAGCTGGCCCTTTTTCATAGGCTAAGTAGATTTTACAATGGCATGACCTTTGTCCCATTTCCCTGCCCTTTGAAACTTCAATTAATTAATTAATTAACTCTGTGAGTCCTTTCTGGCTCTCGGGTTCTATCTGGTTGACTCTTTCAGGGGGCTCTGCTGGCCTTATTCCCCCTCCGCCCGCTCATGTCTGTCTTTCTGACTAACAGACCTGAGGCTGCTCTCGGACTTCCTCACGCATCACCAGTCCAGTCACCACACCACATCCGGGCATGCGTGGATCCTTGACTTGTCTTCCGTGACTGTGAATCATGTCAGACGCCCAGAGGCACCACCCCCCTCAGCTGTCCCACAAAGTGACCAGCATCCCCTTCTGGAGGGAGCCCCCGGCCCAGCTTCCCAGGCTCAGCCTGCTGCCCTGCTCAGCAGGGGCGCCTCCTCTCCTTGATCAGGCCACCTCGCCACGTGAAGATGACACTGGGTGCAAAGGTAAACAAGGGCCCTGCTGCTTGAGACGCCACAGAGGAATGAAAGCACAGAACCCACACTTCATGACGATGTCCTTGATGGCTGCTTCCCGAGTCCCCTGTCCCCGGGCTCTGCCCCTTCCCTGCCCCCCATGTCCTTGGCTCCTGCACACCTTCTTAAGATTGCCACGACTTTTGCAGAGATGCACTGCTTGGCACAGGCGCCTTTTCCCTTATGACATTCTTCTTGTCAGTCCCTGTCCTCTAGACCATGCTGATGGCCTTACCTTTGCAAAACCAAAAAATTTCCTTCTGAAATTAGAATCCTGGTGCCATTCCTAGACCATGGTACAGCTCATGTTTTAAAAACAGTACACTTTAACTTTTTATTTTCTCTAGTCTTGGCCATCCTTGGAAGTGCTTCCTCTGTCTGGAATTCTCTCCATCCACGCAGGGCTTCAACTGTTAACTCCTATTTATCTTGCAAAAGTCACCCAAGAATGGCCTGTTCTGGAAATTTCCTCCCCCTGTGAGAAACACACTCACTGGTCCAAACTCAATAAGTGGACACAGAGACAAAGAGAACAGTGGAGTGAGGGACAGTCTTGCAAGATCGGATGTCTGGCGGGCAGGCACACCCGAGGCCATTGGCACCAAGTAGTTTATTCCCTAGCACGCGAGTCCCTCCCCTGGTTCCTCATTGGCTGAGTACTACAGGGTTCACATTCTTTCCCAGACGTCGCCCAAGCCAATTATATACACATTGGGCCTTCTCTTACATTTGTCTTAATTTCATTGGTAAGTTTAAAAAACTCAAACAGGTATAGCCAGGTCCTTACCAATTTCTCCCCAACCCCAACTCTCAGCCTGAGCAGCTTCCTGGCATATTTTCCACCACGTGGCCCTTTGTTAATACCTTACTGTTAAAATGTTTAAGCCTCCTGGTGATGCCGGTTCTTGTTCACAAAGCCAAACAATGAGCTCCACAAACACTCAACGTAGGAGAGCAAGGTACAGGCTTTTATTTAGAGATAAAGTGACAGGACAGAACTCCTGGCTCAGGCCAGGAGGGGACAAGAGAGTTTGGGGTGGTGCGTTTCCTAGGGGTTTTATAGGCAGTTGAGAATTTTTCGAAAACATGAAGAAATGCTTAGGGGTGTGGACTTGTTAAGTGGTCCCTGAATATTTAGAATTAACTTAACACAAGCAACTTGCGGCTCTGATGATTTCTCCCTGAGATACCAGCGTCTTGGTCTGGGGGCACTGAAACAAGACCACCTGCTCAGCCCCCATTGTGGGCTGAGGTATTGTTTGCTAAAGAGTAAGTGAAGAATTTCCAATGTCTTAACTTCTTGGGTATTAAAAATGCAATCTTATCTTTAAGGTGGAGTCCTTCTTGCCTTTTACTGTGTTGTTTATGGCTGGGCCTGAATGCTAAATTAGTTTGCCCAGTTTGCAAAATCGAAACTTCATCAGATCTGAAAGAGGAAAGACAGCACATAGGCCTGGGCCTTTTAGCATGTTAAAGTGAATCTTACACATGATTATAAATTATTAGCATAATATAAACATGTGCTACTCTTCTTTATCTGGGGAATATTAACTGATCTCACTGAAGAATGACTCTAGAGCTTAATGTTTAACACAGAGTTTTAGTAGGGGGTTTCCTTGCATGTAGTTACATTGCTCTGACTGCAAATATCCTGCCTTGTTTTTTCCAGAGGCCCTCACCCTACTCTGACTACACCCACGGTCCGTGTCTCACTGGTGGGAATAAATCACATTTAGGTTTTATGCTTTTTCTAACACCCTCACCCCTGCAGCCTCACAGCATGCCCACATACCACACAGCAGGCAACCCCCCCACGACTGTCTCCTTCTGGGTTGCTAAGCTCCTCAAGGGAATGACTCCTGTCTTCCTGGACCTGTGCCTATAGCCCTGCCAAGTGCTGGTTTACGGTAGGTGTTTAATAAATGGGTAAATGAAAACGCACTCCTCATGTTGATCCCATGACGTGATTTCAGTCTCTCACAGCACACTACAGAGTTTCAGGTAGGCTTTGTGTCTTCCTGGCTTCAACTTTATAAAAATGATTTTACTTATTGGATTGGAAAGTAATAATGAATAGAATATATTTTATATGTAATACAGAAGTTCAAACAACACATGAATCAGAAAGAAGGAACTACGTGATCTCACTATCTAGTTACAATCACCCTTAACAGTTTGTTGAATATTCTTCTAGGTTTCTGTGTGTATATGTTTAAATAACAGAATATGCACCTAAACAGGCCTCTGTGGCATAAAGATTATCTAGAGCAAATGGTTTTTGAGAAACTGCAGGAGCAGGAGAAGCTCTGAAAACTGAAGTTGCCCTGTGTGAGGGAAATGCACATTTAAAAGGAAAATCTCCATTTGTATGGGTGCGTCTCACTGCCGCCAGCGGCTCCTCCCCCTCCAGAGATTCTAGGAGAACGCGTAAATCTGCATAACAACCTAACCCTGTTCATCTTGCTTTTCCTGATTCCCTCCCTTAACTGGCCTCACTACCCAACAGTTTTGTCTTTAGTTGGAGATGCCATTTAGCGGGTGCTTTTCCTGGGTCTCTTGTGTACCTGAGGTATGTATGTTAACAAACTCGTATTTGTTTCTCTCCTTTATCATGTTTTATATTATACGGAGTCTCCACTAAGAACTCAGAAGGGTAGAGGGAAAATTATTTCCCTCCTATAATGTGTATGTGTATTTCATATATATATACATGTATACACACACACATCAATGAATACAATTTTACAAAAATGGGATCACATTAAACCCACTATTTCAATAATGCATCTTGGATATATTCAATGTCAATAAACATAATTACATTATTAATTATTTTTAAGGCCTGCATGCTATTTCCCGGTGAAGAGGAACTGATTATCAGCAAAGCTGTGATTAATAACCTCGTAATTACTTTTTTTCTTTCTTTGTTCATGAATTTATTACCTTTGGGCAAATGTCTACAAATGTTAACCTTGGATCCAAGGTAAATTACAGGTTGATAAAATTGCTGAACTGTGATTCGAGACCTTCACCTGAGGTTCCTGGACTCCTGTGTGGGCTTGGCAGGGCATGTGCACGTGCTCACAAGCCTCACAGCACTTCCACGCTTTGCTGGGGAGAAGTCTGCCCCTTCTATCAGTTTCTCTAAGAAGCCTTGACGCCGAAGAGCTATTATTTAGTTAGTATAACTGTTAGGCACCGAGTTAAACACATACAACTAACCTGCACATTGAGCCTATTATTCTCTCTTACAGATTAGGAAACAAAGCCATAGAATCTCTGTAAGTAAAACTGTAACATTTGCAGAATATCTCGCCAGGCTTTAGTACTTCTGCATATCAATAGGCGTTCAGGAGGAAAGAAGTTTGGCTTTAGTGCATTTGCACCATTCCTCAGGGGTGGAGAGAAGATCATCTCCATATCAATGGGTAATACCCGGGAAAGGAGGGCTTATCTGTACCTGAGGGGAGGGGGAGGGCCGGTTTTGCTGCTGCTTGAGAAGGAGAGGTCGGCTCGGACTGCAGTTTTGTAAACAATAAACGGGTTTTAAACTTTATTTCTCCCTTTCACTGATTTCGGTTTTTAGAGGTATTTTGTCCCGGGATTTCCTTTCCCCGGACTTACAATCTCCCTACTCTAATATCCATCCTATGTAGCTTCCTTTGCCTATCAGAGAATGAGTAACGCAGGCCCAAACACCTTTCCAGCCCTATCTTCTCTTTCCATGATTAAAAACCTGTTCCCATCAAGTTGGCACGTTCCCTCTGCCCAGACCAACTTTGTGCTTTCGTACTTTGCCTCCTTATTCATTTCCAAATATCTCATTTCAATTTAAATCTTTGTTGTTCCATTTTGAAATGATCATTCTCCGAGCCAGGGTTTTCAGTAGGACTACCATCTCGGCTAACATTAATTTTGGAATAAGTCCATAACCTTATCTTGAAAGACCTCTGTTGTTTTACTAAAAACTGCTTGAACATTGCCCTGTTAAGTTTAAGTGTCGGGGTGTGTACTCCTCTCCCAGGACACCACGTGGATGACAGCAGGGCTGGTGACTTGCTTTGTCCTAGTTGGGTTTTCTCATGATACATTCACTGCACTGACAAGATGTTTTAACAAATAATTTTTTTGGAGGGAGTTGGAAAAAGTTATTTGTGGCTAGCCTGCCGCTTACTATTTAAAATTCATGTCTCTGCTGTCTGCAGTTCAAGATTAGCTCACACCCGCTATAGGGACTTATAAAATCTAAAATGTCACATGACAGTACGGGTCAACACTGGCAGGGAAATAAACTCCATCGGCCTGCGAGCAGATACGGTTATGTGACAGTGTCAAAAAAATGTTGGTATGTGAACGAAATTCCCATCGCTACTGAGCTCTCCTTAGGTTTTTATCATGTCAGTACTAAAACCAAATACTATGTTCCTCCTTTCTTTTGACCAGGCATTTCCGTAACCCACTAAGAAAAGATTAGAGAACTCAAGATAAAAAAATTGTGTTTTTCTGCTAAAACTATGTCATCTGCTAAAAACTATGCACTGTAAGGCAATGGAGGCGGAGGAAGCGCCAGGAATGGGCGCACACGGCGCACAGCCGTCCTCTGATCTGAACCACGGCTACGGAAGGGTCCAGGTGTTCAAGGCCGTCGGCCAGATGCCCGCGGCTTGGCCGGGCCCGCAGGGCGGCTGCGTCCCTGGAGCTCTGGCGGGTGGGCGGTTACACCGACCCACGGCAGGTTCAGCGCGGCGGCCCGAGTCCGTCCTTCCAGGTCGCCAGGGCCGCGGCAGCGCGCGGGAGCCCCACGGCGGGCCCCTTCGGGGCCGGGTCCCCGGAGCCCGGGCAACGCCTCCGCGCCCGGCCTCCTTCCGACCTGGAGGCCCGACCCACGGACGCGGGAACCCAGTGCCCCGTTGCCCCCCAGGGCCGCCCAGAACCTTCGGGAAGACGGGGAGCGCAGGGCGTACGCGCGGCGTCAGGGCCGGGCGGAAATGGACGCCGCCGCGCCGTGGCCGCGTGACGCACTTCCTGTTTGTTGTCGGAGAAAGGAGAGAAAGGAACGCGCGAGAAGCCGGAGCCGCCGCCGCCGCCGCCGCTTGGGCCGCCACCAGCGCTGCCGTGCTGCAGCCGAGGGCACCCGGGCCTCCGCCCCCTCCGCGTCCTCGGTGAGCGCCGCGCCCAGAGCGGGCTGGGGCCGGGCCGGGGGCCTGTGGTGGGGCCCGCGGGTCAGCGTCCTAGGGCCCCGGGCCCGAGATGGGGTCGGGGGTGGAGGTCAGGGGCCCGGTGTGGGCCCGCGGCCAAGCCTCGGGGCCCGGCGTGGGTTTGCGAGGCGGGGGTCAGGAGCCTAATGTGGGGCCGGAGGTGAGAGCCCGGGGCGCGGGGCCCGGCGTGGCGGCTGGGGCCGGAGGTCAGGGGCCTCGAGCCCGGCTCGGGCCCGCGGCCGCGTCCCGTGGTGGCCCCCCGCGCTGGCGGTTGGACCGCGGCCCGTGCGGAGGGCGGGCGGCGGGCCCTCAGTGTTCCGCCTGAGTCCCCCTCCGCGGTTGACCTTAAAGCCGGAGACGCGCGGGTCGGCAGTCCGGCCGGGAGCCGGGTGCGCGGAGCCCTGGAGCCCCTCCCCCAGCGCCCGCGGACCTCGGCAGTTTGTTGCTGAGCAAAACGCCTGACTTTCAACTTACAATGCCAGCTTGTTTCCCTTCACAGTGCGCCGCAGTTTATACAACTCAAGTTTATGCGAGTTTTGCCCAAGTAAGGAAAAAAATTGATGCAAGAAGTGTAAATAGCAAACCTTGTGTTGAGTCGAAAAAGGTTCTCAGAGGTAGTATAGGGTTGCCAGCCAGGTGCGCGCGCTTCGTGACCGGCCTCCCCGGGGGTGGAGGGAGGCGAAGATCAGCGCGTGAAGACCCCCCCAGGGATGGAACTGCCTGGGGCCGGGGCTCCAGCGCCCTTTGTGGTTTTCGACGTGGTTATCTCAGTTGCGGATTTGTGCGCTTTATGGCTAGAATCTTTTCAGGCAGTGAATTGATTTAATAGGAGAGTTGGACTGAATGGCCAAGAACAGGAAAGATATACCCTTACCTGTGGCACGTTTTGCTGCTTATTCTTCTGGTTTAATCACACTAGCAATCATGTGTACCAAGATGTTTTGATGGTATTTGGAAGGAGTTATATAGGCCTCCGCTCCTCTCCCAGGCCATCCCCCACTCCCGGTTCTCCCAGGGAAGTAAGAGAGGGGTCAGGACTTGGGCATCTGGTTGGTCTGTAATAAGGTGAACGCGCTTTATGCACACTGTCTAATGAGCAGAGCAATTTTGGGGATTAGGGGAATGAATTTGGGGAGTGAATTGGCCTGGTACAGTTGGTAGGTGTGGATGACTTGACAGGAAGTAGGGGAACCCCAGAATCGACTGGTTTCTGGGTCATAGTGATGCTGTAGACCATGGGAAAGTGGGGAATTCAGGAGCCTTTGCAGGATTTGACATCAGTTCATCACCCTTTCAAAATATCAGCGTTTTAAATTGTTTTCATGAGTGGTGGATGGGGAGGTATTTCTGGCGACAGGACACACTGTCTGGAGGGCTGGGTAGGGAGTATTGTTCGAGTGTTACTCTGAAAACTAAATTATGATAGGGAATTACAGTCTCCCACCTGAAGCAGAGGACGTAAGAGCTTTCCTCTGAGCAATTCCATTATCTTTATAGGTGTTAGAACCACAAGGGTAGAGCCATTTTCCTGACAATTTCAGACTAATGGAATCGTACTCACCATCACCGTTGACAGTTTATAACCGGAAATACTCAGTTACACTGGGTTTGGGTTGGGATAGGGTATGTGTAGTTTTAACTTTAAAGAGCATTTTAAAAATTATTTCTAATTCAGTATAATCCTGACCACGTCACGTGGTGATTTTATATTAACTTCGCTGGGGTACCACTGCACATTTGAATTTGAACGTAAGCTGCTGTATTGGTTAATGCCCAAGGATGGTTACACATCACTTCTTTAAAAAAAAAAAATTTTTTTTTTAGTATCGTTAATATACACTTACATGAGCAACATTGTTGTTACTAGATTCCCCCTGTTATCAGGTCCCCACTACAAATCATTCTGATGTCGGTAATGAGTAAGTGAATATAAATCAACCTTTATATTTGTAAGTTGGTATTTTAAACAGGATTTTTGAAAAACTTTTTTGCCATTTCACTGTGGAAATGATTTGAGACACTAAGCTGGTGTTGTGTTAAAAATGTGGTTTGCTTTCCGTCTGTCCAGGACACCACCTAGTGGGGAAGGGGGTACACGAGGCTTCTGAGTGGTGAGGGCGGGTCTGGGCTGGTCCGTGACGGGGTTGATTGAACAACTGCGGTAAGTTTTCTCTGATGAATGGAATTTGAGAGAACTTGAGACTTCTTTCAAAACGGGAGGTAGGTGAGAAGAAAAGGGAAGTTGGTGACGATGGGAATAGTGGTAAGAAGGGTAATGTAGGATTTTAAAGCCTAAATGGAGAAAATGACTTACTGGATAAGTCTGCTAGGAAGAATTTGATGCTTTTATTATATATTAATTATAAGGTGTTTTTTTCAAACTTTGTATTGTCAGGGGGACATAAGTTACAATAGAACCCCTTTTAATAGCCTACCTAAGAAGTAAATTTTAAAAATAAGGTGGGGAATGTTCTTTTCTGAAAAAATAACAATAAATACTTTTTTGAGGGTTACAGTATATATCAAAGTGGAGAACGTTTCATCTTATTTCTCTCTCATACCTTATTTCAAAAGTTACACCTTATTTATTTTAGACATAGCTTGGTTTTCTCTTAAAATTGTTACCCTAACATTTGTAAGGACTTTCTGGCCATTTTAATAAGAAACAATAGCAACCATTGCTTATGGCTGTGCGGTGGCAGAACTGTGTGTGTATCAAAATACTCCAGGTACTTTAGGATTAAATTGAGTTGTGTCTGGAAAAGCAGTTACCTCAGGTAGTGTGTGATTTTTGTGCCCTTTGAAATTCTCATTGTCCCTTTTACCAACAGAGGCATTTAGAGTCTGTTTTGTTGTCAGTGTGGCTGTGTGCTGGGCTCTGCATTTCTCCAGGGTAAGCCTGGAGTCTGTCTTCTGTGTGTCTAGCATTGTCCTAAACTCAGAATGCTCAGAAAATACTGGTTGAATTGGGTCCTTCTTCCTGGTTTGTCTGTGTTCTGATTACCCTTCTGCAATTAATAAATGGATCCACTGTTTAGGAAATTTGAGAGAAAAATAAACGCATAGCATTGAGTACTTGCCATATTTTATTTTATGTGCTTTTATTTTATTTATTATTTTTTTAATTTTGGTATCATTAATCTACAATTACATAAAGAACATTATGCTTACTAGGCTCCCCCCTTCACCAAGCCTCCCCCACCCCCACATACCCCTTCACAGTCACTGTCCGTCAGAGTAGTAAGATGCTGTAGAATCACTATACTTTTATTTTATTTTAACAAAAGGAAGTCATACCTGTGAGTGTCTCCAGTTGAAAGAATGGCTGGGATCATGAGTTAGAAGGAAGTAAATTTCCTTGTTTGTTTCAGGAATACCTGAGGGCTATTGGGTAAGAATAAACGTCTCAGTAGATGAGCTGGGACAGGACTGATGTCTTTTCCGCCCACTCCACCTGTTACCTGTTCTGGGAATTCATCAGATAATGAAATGATGTGTAGGGAACTTCCAGGTTTATTATTTCTTTCTTTTTAAACTTCTTGTGTGCTTTCTCATTCTTTTAACCAAATAATCACTAAGTCAGTTTGATGCCACGTATGAATTAACCGTTTGAAGAAATGTTTTCTTTAAAGTTGCCCCTTCTCTGGGTTAGTAGTAATGGTTATTTTGATTTGTTGGTTTTATAAGCTAAAGATAGGGAATGTGTTCAGGGGACATATGACCTCTCCAATTATGTTACTTTTTTGTTACAATTATGTGACTTTTTAATGTTACTTTTTAAATATGAGTGCATATTATCTGGGTGGACAATAATGAAATGCTTTCTGGAAGGATGAAGGTTACCCTTTTAGCCCTACCTTCAGCATCTCATGAATTGGAAAGGAACAAAGGAGCATTTTTTTCCCTAAGCAAGATTTCTTAGATCTTAGATGGAGAGATGTTTGATAAAAGTCCTAGGGGGAAAGATAGGGTCACTTATGTCCAGTAACACCTTATTTGGGTGGATTTGGGTGACAGGAGCAGATGGCCTCAGAATGCAGCAGTGTCTAGTCCACACACTGAGCTTGAATTACTGCGCTTGGGATGAACTGGACAGGCTGAGAAGGGTACTAAATTTAACAGTCATGTTGGGGACATGCGTTCTCTAAGTTTCATTAACAACAGGAGGGACATTGTAACGGCTCAGAAAATTTCCTTTAATTAAAATCAAAATTTTGTCACTAAGGCAACTGAGCTGTGCAAAAAAACTTGGCTTTTTCCAGCTAACTCATCATGGAGCACCTTCAAATAGTTGAAACTTTGAGGTATTGTTTTTGATTAGAGCGGATAGAGGTTAATTTCATGGACGGGAATACATGGGGGAGAAACCACGCCTCTGAACCGTCCCCCCTCCCCCCGCCCTGTGGATGAAGGGCTATGGAGAGAGAGGTCGTGCTCGCACCTTTCCACCAGACCGCCCACTGGTAGGCATCTCATCTCGGTCCTCTCTCAGAGGGATCATTTGTGTTGCAGCTTCCTTTTTTGGCGGGGAGATGGGGGAAGTTAAATTTGTAGTGCTTTAATGGTATTTCTGGATACGTCGTTTAGTTTAAATCTTTGTTTTGGAGCACGTGCGTTATTTGTAATTAGAGCTTTCATCTGCATGCTGCTTTGCATGCAGTTGACACGGAGTAATTGAGTAAAGAGATCATGTTAGAGAAATTTTATTATTTATGTATTTAGAGAAATAGGTGGTTAGATGGGTGAGAGAAGACTAAAGTGACTTTCTCATGAGTTTTTGAAGGTCACCAAGTTTGGGAACCTGTAGAGTGTCTTTCTACCACTTGTTCAGTGGTAACAAAGTAATAGAAGTTAGTAAAGGCAGTTGGGCAGTCTTTGCTTTTTTCCTCTTGATAGTGAAAGGCAAATGGTCAGACTTAGAAAAAAGTGACCTAGACTTATTTTACCCAGAGTTATACACTTTAAAGAATTCTCTAGAAGGAAAATTTGTTAATGCAAATAATAATGATGTAATTCACCTGTAGAGTAATTGCAGATGCTAGCTGGTTTCTGGGTAAGTCAGAACTTAGGTGTTGGGATGTAGATGTTATGGTTCACAGTGTTCACAGGCAAGCAGCAGTAAAGAATGGGGTATTTGAACTGCCAGCCTTCACCCTGAAGGAGCATCTTGGATACTGTGCGTGTGCATGTGTATGTATGTACACCTTCACTTATTCTTCGTTAACTGTAAGATGGGGAAAACCAGAGTCTTGGTTAGGCAAGAGTTGGATTGGACCATTAGGAGTTTGAAACAGATTGATAATCTAGAGGCTGGGAAAAGAGAAGGCATTTCACCTCCAGTGGCCAGTTGTTCTGTGAGAAGGAACTTCTCCACTGCAGCAGTGTGCCTCCTCAGGTGAGTCAAGGCTTACTGTCACAGGGCTCGTTTCTGCAGTGAACAACTTGCCTAGATGTCACTTCAGTGAGTGAGAAATCATCTTCCAGAGAAAACCAGTCTGTGTCATTGGGTTGCGGTATAATGGTGCAGGGCTCTCCTTGCGGGGAATCCTTGAGTATAAGGTTTAACACCTGACAAATATTGAGTCTGCAGGAACACTTTAATTTTTGCTAATTTGGCTTGGTTTGTCAGAATTTATTGTGGTAAGTGGACAAGCAGCATGGGTTTACTTTCTGGATGAGTATTTGTATCAACCCCCTGAGGTGCTTGTTTAAAGTGCTGATTTCATAAGCTAACTATTGGGTGAGACAGCATCTTTTGGAACAGGCCTGGGAATCCTCATTTAGACACTCCTTTCTCCCCATGCACACCAAGTGCCTGTCTCTGTAGCCTGGCATTTTTGCAGGTTTCTGTTTGTACAGGCTCCGCCTCTGGGCACCTGTGCCAACGGCACTCACCCTTACAGTTCACCACACTGTTCCTGACTCATTTCACAGTTGGAGCTGCACTCGTGTGGGTGGAAGCACTGTGTTGACTTAACATTTTTTTCTAGCCCGTGGGCATCCCCATGATGAGTGACTGCTAGAAGACATAGCTAAGGCTTGGCCTTAGTGATTCTAGTAAAGCCTTTGTAAGATGGGCTCAAAGGCTAGCAGTTAGGTGGACAAATGGGCATAGTGTGCAGACAAGCAGTTCTTGGGAGGCACTTCCCTAGCTCTTGAATGTGAAATGATATTAACTTCATCAGCACAAAGCAGGCAGGCAGGCAGGCTTACGCTTCACTTAACAGGTTGGAAAAACCAGACAGGAAAGCAACTTTGTGAGGGCCAGGAAAAATTGAAGCTGATAGTACTGGTTAGAATGTAAATTGGCACAACCTCTGCAAAGCAGATAGGCAGTGTCTTTTTAAAAAAGTAAAGGTGCATACATTGTTTGATGCAGACATTTCTACAGCTTATACAGAGAGACTTCTGGCTGACGGAGTGGTGGTGGTGAGAAGAGCTTGTGCTGGAGGTCCTAGGTCTGAGCAAGACTCCTTGTTCCCCCCACCCCACTGCAGTGTGTGACCTTAGGCAGATACTCAGCCTCTGGCCTCAGGTTTCCCTGCTGAGAAATGAGGGCATTGCTCAAAGCAGAGCTTCACACAAGGGTCAGCCACTAGCTGTGTCAGGGTATTCACCAATGCCCTCCAGCCTGGGGGACATCTTTCATCTTAGAGGGGAAATTGTGGCCTGTGACTGTACTTTCTGAAGTTGGATTGCTCATTTCAGCTGTTTCAGGGCTCCTGCAGTGTCCCTTGGCCACGTTGTCCAGTGTAGAATTCCCAGCTGATTATCCTGTTGTCTCCATTCACTTTTTTTTTGTCCTTGTATATACATTTTTTGTTTTGGCAGTTTATCTTGAATTCCTTATTTTTTATTGCCATGTAACTGACATATAACCTGGCAAGTGTGAGGTGTATAACATAGGCAGGAGATGTATTCAAGTACATTTAATGTGATATGGCTAAACGTGGAACGTGGAAAGAATGAGTGATTTTAAGCATGTTTAAATATTGACCAAATAATTGACCACCAAACAAGTACATAGTAATAGCTTCCGTAGAAGTCATCGGGAATTATTGACCAACAAAGCCTTAAAAAGATTATTATGGTGACAGACACACAGAAATACCAATTAATGAGAATGTTAATTTGCTAAAGCCTTCCAAAAAGCGAAACCTTTGAAAGATTTAGTGATTGTAAACCTTTTACATTATCGCATATAACAAACATTGATGAATAGAGGGGCCTTTAGCTTATTCACCCATTGGCATATGCAGCTCCCTGACATTCTAGTTAAAAGCTTTTTTCTGTATACCTGGTAAGTCTCCTGATCATTTGCCAGGGACTGTGTTACTGAGTTCTAAAGATAAAATTGGTGTGGGTCATGTTCTCAGGAGCTTATGATCTAAAAAGCGTAAAAGAACCTCACATTGCAATGTGATGGGTATGACAATGGACGAATGTTGTGATGAAGGCGTGTGTATGATGTGGTCCCTGTGTATAAAAGTGCCCTCAGGGGAGAGAAGGTAACCTTGAGCTGGGATGTTGAGGGTGAAGACCGCCCCAGAGCAGGTGTTCCGGCAGGTCAGTTCAGCCCAGCCCTGTGTGCAGCCGTGTACGGACCAGAACTGGCATCGTTGGGTGGGAGCAGATGCTCATGTAGGATGGAGGGATGCTGTTTGGGACGGGATGAGAGCAGGACAGGCCTCTGATGCTGCACATGGGCCCGAGTGTCCCCGTGAGGCCGAACATGTAATGGGTTTGGTAGTACGCTAATGGACTTCATGGCATTTTAAGAGTAACCTTATTGTAGAAAAAATAACTAGTATTTTTAGCTTGTGACTTATATGGATGTAACAGTGTGCCCACTAACAAATCAGTTTTTTTAAATGTTAAAAAAAAGGTGATGTGCATATAAAGTAAAAAAAAATCAGGACATTGGTAAACCTATTAAGTGGTGGATTGTTGAAGGGTTTGAGTAGAACACATTTGCCTGGCTTGTGGGGGCTTTTGCAGCGGAGTTACTGACAGCTGGAGTCTGAACCAGGACAGAGGTGATTGGTGGGTGGTTAGTGGAAGTGGAGGGAAAGAGTGAATCCTGGGAACTTCTGAGTCTAGGCTCACCTGGCACAGGAGAGACTCAGGTCGGTTTGGGTGCTGTTTATTTAGACAGTTGAGGTTTAAAGTGATAATTGATTTGGTGGGATTATCACATTTGTTACTGTTCACCCTTCCTTGCTTTTGTTCTTTGTTCTTGATTTTTGTTTTCCACACTTTCTCTGACTTCTGTGGTTGAATTTTGTGTGATTCTGTTCTCTCTCCTTTCTTAACATGTCACACTTTATTTTAACTTTTTTAATGGATTGCTGTAGAGTTCGCAGTGTACATTTACAACTAATCCAGATGCACAGACGCTATTAATATTTGCTCAACAGGCAACCCAAGTATTTTACAATCCCAGCAGTTCCCTGCCCTTGTGTGTATATGATTACATACATTGTTGGTGTTATTGGAAGGATCTGTTACTTGTTAGATGAGTAAAGAGCAGGAAAAATACAAGGTTATTTTACCACTTGTTCTTTGCTTTTCATGTAGATCTGAGTTTCTATCATTTTCCTTTTCTCTGAAGAACTTGTACCATTTTTGCAAAGCAGATATACTGGCAACAATTCCCTTAATATTTGTCAGAAAGTACTTACTTTTGAAGGATAATTTTGTAAATTACAGAATTCTAGGTTGGTGTGTGTGTTTTTTCTGTCTCCATCAACATTTTTAAAATAATCTCACACCACTCTAATGAGTGTAGTTGACATTTATCCTGCTTGGTGTTTTCTATTCTCCTGGATCTGTGCTTTGGTGCTGGACTTTAATTTGGGGAGATCCTTAGTTATTATTGCTTCTAACTGCTGCAGAGTTGATTCATTCTTCCTAAGTTTGCTTCTGTCCCATTCTTTGTCTTTGGGTATTCCCGCATCTTTGTGGTTGTCCCACAGTTCATGGGTATTCTGTTTGAAGGTTTTGAAATTTTTGTTTTCACATTAGATTCCTCAGCTCTGTCCAGTTTATTAATTAGCTCATCAAAGACTACACTTCTGTTGGTGTTTTTTGATCTCTAACATTTCTTTTTCATTCTGTCTTAGAATTTCCAACTCTGCTTACATTATTCATCCTTGCATGTAATCTTTTTCCATTAAAGGTCTTACCATATTAATCACAGTTCAGAAAATTCTTGGCTTGATAATTTCAACATTCCTGCCATATCTAACTTCTGATGCTTGCTCAGTCTTCAAACTGTTCTGCTTTTTCATGTGCCTTGTAACTTTTTGTTGAAAGGTGGACGTGAAGCACTGGGTAAAAGGGACTGCTTTAAATTGGCCCTTGGTGATGTGGAGGGGGTTTGGGAGGGGAAGCACTTGCCACTCCTGTGGGTAGGTCTCAGTCTTGGCAGTCCTGGGCCTCTGACAGTGACCTACCCCGCCCCTCAGTTCCTCTCCTCTGAGGTGGGAGGGATGGCTGCTCGGGACTGGAATTGGGCACGTCACTGCCCCTAGGAAGGTTATGCTCTATTAAAATGGTGTCCTGAGGGCAGACCTTGCTAAGAAGACAAGAATGTTCTAGTATTTCTATATGGTTTTCTCTCCCTTGGCCTGAAGCACCAGGGTATTTTTCACCAGTATTTATGGTGAGGACTTGGTGGAGCTTGGCAAACCTCACAGCGATGTTTAGAACCCTCAGGCCCGTCCACACGGAGCAGCCCGCACTTGTCCAGGTTCAGGTCTTGTCTACCTGGCACCAGCTCCCATGGAGGGCTCACTCTGCTTGGCAAGTTGGGATCATCTGTGTCCACCATCTGTATCTGCACTGCGGGGAGCAGACTTCAGTGCCGTGGTAGAATTTAAAACAGTTGTTTTTTTCTGTTCAGCCTTTTTGTTTGTGAGGGTGGAGTGGTGACCTCTAGCTTCTTATATTGATGGACTAGAAACAGGAAGTCTATCCTTGTTTTTTTTTTTTTTTTTGCTTTCTTGTTTTTTAAAAAATTTTTTATTAAGGTATGATTGATATACACTCTTACGAAGGTTTCACATGAAAAACAATGTGGTTACTGCATTTACCCATATTATCGAGTTCCCACCCATAACCCAATGCAGTCCCTGTCCATAAGTGCAGCAAGATGCCAGATACACTATGTCCCTTCTCTGTGCTACACTGTTCTCCCCGTGATCCCCCACACCCTGTGTGCTAAACATAATACCCCTCAATCCCCTTCTCCCTCCCTCCCCACCTACCCTCCCACACCCCTCCCCTTTTGGTAACCACGAGTTCATTCTTGGAGTCTCTGAGTCTGCTGCCATTTTGTTCCTTCAGTTTTGCTTTGTTGTTATACTCCACAAATGAGGGAAATCATTTGGCATTTGTCTTTCTCTGCCTGGCTTATTTCACTGAGCATAATGTCCTCCAGCTCCATCCATGTTGTTGCAAATGGTAGGATTTGTTTGTTTCTTATGGCTGAATAGTATTCCATTGTGTGTATGTACCACATCTTCTTTTATCAGTTCATCTACTGATGGACACTTAGGTTGCTTCCATATCTTGGCTATTGTAAAAAAGGGCTGCGATAAACATAGGGGTGCATATGTCCTTTTGAATCTGAGAAGTTGTATTCTTTGGGTAAATTCCAAGGAGTGGGATTTCTGGGTCAAATGGTATTTCTATTTTTAGTTTTTTGAGGAACCTCCATACTGCTTTCCACAATGGTTGAACTAGCTTATTACATTCCCACCATCAGTGTAGGAGGGTTCCCTTTTCTCCGCATCCTCGCCAGGTTTTGTTGTTCTTAGTCTTGATGCTGGCCATCCTAACTGGTGTGAGGTGATACCTCATTGTGGTTTTAATTTGCATTTCCCTGATGATTAGTGATGTGGAGCATCTTTTCATGTGTCTGTTGGTCATCTGAATTTCTTCTTTGGAGAAGTGTCTCTTCATATCCTCTGCCTGTTTGTTAATTGGGTTATTTGCTTTTTGGGTGTTGAGGCATGTAAGCTCTTTATATATTTTGGATATTAACCCCTTGTCGGATATGCCATTTACAAATATATTCTCCCATACTATAGGATGCCTTTTTTCTGCTGATGGTGTCCTTTGCTGTACAGAAGCTTTTTAGTTTGATGTAGTCCCATGGGTTCATTTTTGCTTTTGTTTCCCTTTCTCTAGGAGATGCGTTCAGAAAGAAGTTGCTCATGCTTATATTCAGGAGATGTTTGCCTATGTTGTCTTCTTAGAGTTTTATGGTTTCATGACTTACATTCAAGTTTTTAATCCATTTCGAGTTTACTTCTGTGTATGGGGTTAAACAGTAATCCAGATTCATTCTCTTGCATGTAGCTGTCCAGTTTTGCCAACACCACCTGTTGAAGAGGCTGTCATTTCCCCGTTGTATGTCCATGGCTCCTTTATCGTATATTAATTGACCATATATGTTTGAGTTTATATCATGGCTCTCTAGTCTGTTCCATTGGTCTATGGGTGTGTTCTTGTGCCAGTACCAAATTGTCTTGATTACTGTGGCTTTGTAGTAAAGCTTGAAGTTGGGGAGCGTAATTTTTCCTGCTTTATTCTTCCTTCTTCTTCCTTCTCAGGATTGCTTTGACTATTTGAGGTCTTTTGTGGTTCCATATGAATTTTAGGATGATTTTCTCTAGTTCGTTGAAGAATGCTGTTGGTATTTTGATAGGAATTGCATTGAATCTATAGATTGCTTTAGGGCAGGATGGCCATTTTGACAATATTAATTCTTCCTATCCATGAGCACGGGATGTGTTTCCTTTTATTGGTATTTTCTTTAATTTCTCTCATGAGTGTCTTGTAGTTTTCAGGGTATAGGTCTTTCACTTCCTTGGTTAGATTTATTCCTAGGTATTTTACTCTTTTGATGCAGTTGTGAATGGAATTGTTTTCCTGATATCTCTCTCTGCTAGTTCATTGTTAGTGTATAGGAATGCCACAGATTTCTGTGTATTAATTTTGTATCCTGCAACTTTGATGAATGCAGATATTAGATCTAGTAGTTTTGGAGTGGATTCTGTAGGTTTTTTTATGTACAATATCATGTCATCTGCATACAGCAACAGTTTAACTTTTTCCTTGACAATCTGGATGCCTTTTATTTCTTTGTGTTGTCTGATTGCCATGGATAGGACCTCCAGAACTATGTTGAATAAAAGTGGAGAGAGTGGGTTTCCTTGTCTTGTTCCTGATCTGAAAGGAAAAGCTTTCAGCTTCTCGCTGTTCAGTATAATGTTGGCTGTGGGTCTGTCACATATGGCCTTTATTATGTTGAGGTATTTGCCCTCTATACCCATTTTGTTGAGAGTTCAAATCATGGATGTTGAATTTTGTCAAATACTTTTTCAGCATCTGTGGAGATGATCATGTGGTTTTTGTCCTTCTTTATGTTGATGTGGTGGATGATGTGGTGGATGATGTTGATGGATTTTCGAATGTTGTACCATCCTTGCATCCCTGGAATAAATTCCACTTGATCATGATGGATGATCTTTTAGATGTATTTTTAAATTTGGTTTGCTAATATTTTGTTGAGTATTTTTGCATCTATGTTCATCAGGGATATTGGTCTGTAATTTTCTTTTTTCGTGGTGTCTTTGCCTGGTTTTGGTATTAGAGTGATGCTGGCCTCATAGAATGAGTTGGGAAGTATTCCCTCCTCTTCTACTTTTTTTGGAAAACTTTAAGGAGAATGGGTATTAGGTCTTCACTAAATGTTTGATAAAATTCAACGGTGAAGCCATCGGGTCCAGGAGTTTTGTTCTTAGGTAGTTCTTTGATTACCAGTTCAATTTTGTTGCTGGTAATTGGTTTGTTCAGATTTTCTCTTCCTTGGTCAGCCTTGGAAGGTTGTATGTTTCTAGGAATTTGTCCATTTCTTCTAGGTTATCTAGTTTGTTAGTGTATAATTTTTCATAGTATTCTCTAATAATTGTTTGTATTTCTGTGATGTCCATAGTGATTTTTCCTTTCTCATTTTTTTAATTTATTTTTTTGAGAGGGCATCTCTCATATTTATTGATCAAATGGTTGCTAACAACAATAAAATTCTGTATAGGGGACTCAATGCACAATCATTAATCAACCCCAAGCCTAATTCTCAACAGTGTCCAATCTTCTGAAGCATAACGAACAAGTTCTTACATGGTGAGCAAGTTCTTACATAGTGAATAAGTTCTTACATGGTGAACAGTGCAAGGGCAGTCATATCACAGAAACTTTCGGTTTTGATCACGCATCATAAACTACAATCAAGTCAGATACGATTATTCATTTGATTTTTATACTTGATTTATATGTGAATCCCACATTTCTCCCTTATTATTATTATTTTTAAATAAAATGCTGAAGTGGTAGGTAGATGCAAGATACAGGTAGAAAATATAATTTAGTGTTCTAAGAGGGCAAATGTACATGATCAGGTCTGTGCTTATAGACTAAGTATTAATCCAAGCTAGACAAGGGCAACAAAACATGCACGGATGCAGAAGATTTCTCTCAAAACAGTGGGGGTGAGGTTCTAAGCCTCACCTCTGTTGATCCCCAATTTCTCCCCTGATGGCCCCCCTGCGATTGTGCCTGTCTTAGGTTGTTTCTCCCTTGAGGAATCTTACCCGTCTCTGGCTAACCAGCCGTCTTCCAGGGCCATACAGGGAAATGTGAAGTTGGTAAGTGAGAGAGAAGCAATATTCTTTGAAAAGGTTAGCTTTTTACTTCTTAGCAGATTTATGCCCTATTGCTTCTATGCCCAGCATTTGTCTTGAGGTATCTTTACCACTTGGAAGAATTATGATACTCAGTAATTTTCGATATCCTTTCTCATTTTTGATTCTATTTATGTGTGTAGACTCGCTTTTTTTCTTGATAAGTCTGGCTAGGGATTTATCTATTTTGTTTATTTTCTCAAAGAACCAGTTCTTGCTTTCATTGATTCTTTATTGTTTTATTCTTATCGATTTTTTAAATTTCTGCTCTAATCTTTATTATGTCCCTCCTTCTACTGACTTTGGACCTCATTTGTTCTTTTTCTAGTTTCATTAATTGTCAGTTTAGACTGCTTATATGGGATTGTTCTTCTTTCCTGAGGTAGGCCTGTATTGCAATATACTTTCCTCTTAGCATGGCCTTTGCTGCGTCCCACAGATTTTGTGGTGTTGAATTATTGTTGTCATTTGTCTCCATATATTGCTCGATCTCTGTTTTTATTTGGTCATTGATCAATTGGTTATTTAGGAGCATGTTGTCAAGCCTCCATGTGTTTGTGGGATTTTTCAGTTTCTTTGCTTAATTTATTTCTAGTTTCATACCTTTGTGGTCTTGGAAAGTGGTTGGTACAATTTCAATCTTTTTGAATTTATTGAGGCTCCTTTTGTGGTCTAGTATATGACCTATTCTAGAAAATGTTCCATGAGCACTTGAGAAGAATGTGATTTCTGCTGCTTTTGGGTGTAGAGTTCTGTAGATGTCTGCTAGGTCCATCTGTTCTAGTGCATTGTTCAATGCCTCTGTGGCATTACTTATTTTCTGTCTGGTTGATCTATCCTTCAGAGTGAGTGGAGCGTTGAAGGCTCCTAAAATGAATGCATTGCATTCTATTTCCCCCTTAATTCTGTTAGTATTTGTTTCACATATGTAGGTGCTCCTGTGTTGGGTGCATAGATATTTATAATAGTTATATCCTCTTTTTGTACTGACCCCTTTATCATTATGTAATGTCCTTCTTTGTGTCTTGTGACTTTCTTTGTTTTGAAGTCTGTTTTGTCTGATACAAGCACTGCAACTCCTGCTCTTTTCTCTCTTAGTTGCATGAAATATCTTTTTCCATCCCTTGACTTTTAGTCTGTGTGTGTCTTTGGGTTTAAAGTGAGTGTCTTGTAGGCAGCATATAGATGGGTCTTGTTTTTTTATCCATTCAGTGACTCTGTGTCTTTTGATTGGTGCATTCAGACCATTTACATTTAGGATGATTATTGAAAGATATGTACTTATTGCCATTGCAGGCTTTAAGTTTGTGGTTACCAAAGGTTCAAGGGTAACTTCCTTACTATCTAAGAGTCTAACTTAACTCACTTAATATGCTGTTACAAACACAATCTAAAGGTTCTTTTCTTTTTCTCCTTTTTCTTCCTCCTCCATTCTTTATATATTAGGTATCATATTCTGTAGTCTTTGTGTATCCCTTGATTGACTTTGGGGATAATTGATTTAATTTTGCATTTGCTTAGTAATTAACTGTTCTACATTCTTTACTGTGGTTTTATTACCTCTGGTGAGAGCTATTAAACCTTAAGAACACTTCCATCTATAGCAGTCCCTCCAAAATAGACTTTAGAGATGGTTTGTGGGAGGTAAATTCTTTCAGCTTTGCTTATCTGGAAATTGTTTATCCCTCCTTCAAATTTAAATGATAATCTTGCCAGATAAAGTAATCTTCATTCCAGGCCCTTCTGCTTCATGGCATTAAATACATCATGCCACTCCCTTCTGGCCTGTAAGGTTTCTGCTGAGAAGTCTGATGATAGCCTGATGGGCTTTCCTTTGTATGTGATCTTATTTCTCGCTCTCTGGCTGCTTTGAACAGTCTGTCCTTATCCTTGATCTTTGCCATTTTAATTACTATGTGTCTTGGTGTTGTCTTCCTTGGGTCCCTTGTGTTGGAGATCTGTGGATCTCCATGGCCTGAGAGACTATCTCCTTCCCCAGATTGGGGACGTTTTCAGCAATTACCTCCTCAAAGACACTTTCTATCCCTTTCTCTCTCTTCTTCTGGTATCCCTATAATATGAATATTGTTCCGTTTGGATTGGTCACACAGTTCTCTCAATATTCTTTCATTCTTAAGAGATCCTTTTTTCTCTCTGTGCCTCAGCTTCTTTGTATTCCTCTTCTCTAGTTTCTATTTCATTTATTGTCTCCTCCACCGTATCCAACCTGCTTTTAATACCCTCCATCATGCTCTTCAATGATTGGATCTCCGACCGGAATTCATTCCTGAGTTCTTGAATATCTTTCCGTACCTCCATGAGCATGTTAATGATTTTTATTTTGAACTCCCTTTCAGGAAGAGTCAGGAGGTCCATGTCATCTTTCTCAGGAGTTATATTAATTTTACTCTGAACCAGTAAGGTTTCTTTGGCGTTTCATATTTGTATGTGGTGCCCTCTAGTGCCCAGAAGCTCTACTCTGGAGCTGCTTAGCCCCTGAAGCAATGTCGGGGGTCACAGGGGAGCAGTATTGGTGCCTGGGGGGAGGAAAGAGCTCTTTCCTGCTTCTCGAGCCACTATGCCTGTCTCCACTTACTGAACCAGTGGGCCAAGCGCAGAGGTATAAGCCTCTATGCTTTGTGTTTGTAGTTGCTGTAGACAATCTTCCCTCTGGCTGGCCTAACGCCAGGGTAGGGTTTGCGAGCCAGGTGGGGCTGGCTGGGAGAAGGGCGCAGTCGGCTGCATATCACGGAGGGGGTCCTTGGAGCTGTGTAGCCAGCCAGGGAGCTGGAGCACCTGGAAATTGTGAAAGTTCCCAACCTACAGCAGAGTGCACCCGGACAATTTTGTCTACCTGTTCTTTCTCCTGAGCAATAAGCTCTGTGCAGTCCCTGCCCCTTTAGCAGCCCTCTTGCTGTTAGGCAGTCTATCAGACGGCCTGCGTTTCTTTTGTCCCAGAGCAGCCGGATATGGATCCCTGGCTTTCCACAAGCGGCTGGAATGTCAGTCTCTCCAGTAATTCTGCCTGTCTTAGTTTTTCAATCCCCTTATCATGAGAGTATCGTGAAAGCACCATGAAATGTAGGTTTGTGCTCCCAGAGCAGATCTCCAGAGCTAGGTGTTCAGCAGTCCCAGGCCTCCACTCCCTCCCTGCTCTGTTTTTCTCCTTCCTGCCAGTGAGCTGGGGTGGGGGAAGGGCTTGGGTCCCACCGGGCCACCGCTCTGGTATGTTACCCTGTTCCATGAGGTCTGCTCTTTTCTCCAGGTGTATGCAGCCTGGTGCAGTCCTCTTTCCTGTTGCTCTTTCAGGATTGTTGTATTAATTATATTTTCATATTATATGCGGTTTTAGGAGGAAGCCTCTGTCTCACCTCTCACGCCACCATCTTTAATCTCCCTTATCCTTGTATTTTTATGGAAAATTTTTTATGAATGTTTCTGGAGGAGAGAAAGCAACTGCAGAATGGGAGAGCAGGGAGTCCCTTAGTTGCTCCCTGAACCCCAGGGTACAGTTGACTGGGGAACCACGTTGGTGGGGCTCCATCCCTCTGTCCCTCTGAGGGCCCATGTTTTCCTGGTCTTGCCTGTCCCCTGTGACGTCAGCTGAGTATGGCAGGTGGTGAGGGTTGTAGGTGTTGGTAGTGCTGAGTCTTGGAGCTGAACCACTAGTTCTTAACCTCTCACAGACGCACGTGCAGTTTGGGCTGGGAGCCAGGGTGGTCGGCTGTCATTGGGAGGGAGGCGAAGGCCATTTAAAATGTCACATTGCCACAGATGGCATCTTTTTGAAAATAAATGGATATATTTGATGCTTCAGGAAAATTGTGTTGAAGAGTGTTTAGTTTTTCTGTGACTAGGGAAGTGGTCTGTGTCTAAAATAATACTTATTTATGCCTGCCTTAGGCATCTTTTGGTTAAGCAGCAGTTGACCTAAACTCAGCTTTTGTGCTGTTTTTATCATCTAATACACAATCAGTTGAACATTTAATTTATAAGTTTATCAGTTTTTTTTAATATGCTGTAAATAAATAGAAATACTGAGTACTGTAGGGAAATTACTGATCACAGATGTTTAAGTTGCTTTTTATTTTGTATAAAGCTCTGGAGTTAGTCATATATAATTTGAATGCATTTAACTTTTTGTGAATTTTGTCATGTTTTTAAAATTTTTTATCCCTTTTTACTTTGAGCAATGAGAAATGAATTAACCTGTGGCCAACACTAACAGTGGCCAGCTTTTCATGGTTCCTAGGAGATGCCTTCACTCCCATGATTGGCTTTCTTCTCCTAGACCTTAGGGTGTTTTCATTTTACCTTCCTTAGAGGGCATACTTTTCTTGGAGTTCATATTAAAATCTGTTAATCTTATTGGCACTTGTTAAAAACTGAAAAGGTAGTGTTGGTGTAAAGGCTGTCCCGCATCACTGAGCATTTGCATCCTGCATTCACAGCCCAGTGTGATGGGATAGGCTGGTGGGACTTCGGGTTTTGAATTTACTGAAATCTTGGGCAATTCACTAAATTCCTTCCTCGGCTGTGGGTCTGCGCTCTCCTAATGCCTGGCACGTGACTCAGCAGTGCACAGTTGCCCCAGCTGCTTCCCCTCATCTTAGGCTAATAATTAAACCTTAATTATTACAAAACTGAGCATAATGGAACTAGTAAGTCACTTTTAAAAACACACTATCATGGATTAAAAAGTTTATTAATGTATTTTCAATAAAAATGGAAGAAAATCTCTGACGTATTTTTTCATCTAAGATTTGTGTTTGTGCATGGAGCCTATTATGAAGTCACGATAGTCTAGAGAGGTGACCCTGAGCAGCTTCCTGGATGGCTCCCTACCTTGCTGCTGTCTCCTTCGTTCCTGCTGTCCTTGTTCTGGGTCAGACACACATCTCATGTGGAGTACTGTGTTATTCCCCTCCTCCCAGCCATACCCCCTTTCTTTAGAAGTCCGCCTACCTTGTACTCACTTGTAAGTGATGGTCTCACATACACCCGGTGCATCCCTTTTGTTTATAGTCGAGGTTCTGTTTCTGTACATTGTGAGTGTTGCCTGTCAGTCGTGGCTTCTGTCTGGAGCTCACCAAGGCAGCCTCGTGCTGAACTTGCCAGCTGACTTCCTGCTGCTTGTGTGGGCTCTGCGCTTTCATAGCTTTGTGTGTGCTGTGGCTTTTGTCTGAGGTGATTTTGCCCTCTGCACTGGGAGCTGCTTTCTGCTTTTCAGTTCTTCCGTAAAGAGCAGTGTTCTTTTGAGTCGTTTTTGCCATGTTGCCTCTATACTCTCTTCCGCAACACTCTGTACATGTTGCTCAGTTGTGTATGACTGACTTGTCTACATGTCTGTCTTCTCCAAATCTGGTGACTTATTCCCAGAACTAGCCTATGATTGTTTAAAAATAGTAAATTTATATGATTAAATCCAGTCAAAAATGTTTTCATTGTGAGTAAATATGTTGGTTGAATTTGTAGCAAAAAGAGTTGATTGGCTGTGGAACAGTGGGCCAGTGTAACCAGGTGGGATCCCTGGGCAGGCCATGGACTGCACTTGTCTTCAGAGCCGTGTTACACCAGGGGATCAGTGGGATGCAGGGCAGGGACCACGGGCTGGGAGACTGGGCTCAGCCGGGCTAACGCGGACAGCACATCCCGGTGTCCTTCGCAGGGGAGGTACTCAGCATTGATGATGGAGTTCTAGAGGAGAAACACAGAAGTCTTGTTGGCTTCTTTCGGTAACGAGTGGCCTGGCCCCTGTGTCTGTGTTCTCTTCTGGATACTAAGGAATTATGGCCTGGTGCTTGCTCAGGCAGTGTTCTTAAGAGGAGCTGCGGGGAAATGGAAAGATGTGTTAGTCTAGAGAGTGAAAAACTCTCAGAAGTAAAGTAAAGCCCCTGAGCCCTTGAAGACAGCTGTGTGGTAGAGAAACTCAATCTGCACCAGGTAACCTGGTGAAAATCGCCTGGAGGCCCTGCTCTTCTGCATAAAGAAGTACCCAGTAAGCGGTGGGGCTCAGGGCCGCCCCTTGGAGCTGTTCAGATGCCTGGTGGTTGTGGTGGGCTCTGTGCGGCAGAGCTTGGTCACCTGCCAGGCCCCTGTGTTTAACCAGAGCGCGCTGGTGCCGCTCAAGCCAGGTCGCGCCTTGGGGGACCCCGCCACGTTGGGCTCCAAAGTGGGAGTTTTTCTAATTCTGTTCTCTCTCCTGTATTAGCTGGAATTCTTCAGTAAGAGGAATTTGGCTCTTGGCAACACATGTGGCTCCTACGGGAAGGCAGCATCGAGAGCTGGGGACCTCACTGCTGTGCGCAGAGTTGCCACACGCAGGCCTTCCTTCTGGTGCTCAGGCTCCTCTGCCCTGTGGCTGTTGTCATTTTGATGTGGCTGTGCCTTTTCCTTCTGACTTATTTTTAACTTTCTTTTTTTAAACTATTTTAGATTGACAGACGAGTGTAAAGAGGGTACAAGACTTTCCCCATATCCCTTCCCCCAGCCACCCTTAACACAGCACCTGAGGTCCCAAGACCAGGGGACTGGCTGTGGTACAGCACCCGAACTGCAGACTCGCTTCCCAGCCCGCTGGTGTCCTTCTCCTGCTCCAGAGAGCGGTCCAGGGCCCGGATGGCATTTAGTTGTCATTTATTCTGGGCCACTCCTGCGCTCGTACAGTCCAGTTATTCCTTGTTTCTTTTGGCCAGGCCTGTAATTGCTGCTAGCCTCTCTCCTTTCTTATTTGACAGCATGTTCCTGGGCTCACCTGTGCCTTCCCTGCTCCAGAACACCACCCCAGACCTAGCATTAGCGGCTGCAGTGACCTCTCACTCTGTCTGACCAGTGGAGCAGACGGTGTCCTTCACGGCTGGTTGTGTCCCTTGCTGGGGACCACGGTGTGTGTGTTGGGGTGGCACCTGCATATGCATATATCGGCTGTGAGGGAAGAGGGCCCGATTAAATGAGGCTCCCACAGTATTTCAGAGGAGGAGATGCCTGGGCCATTGAAAATAAAGAAAAGTGAAGGGTTTGAGATACTCCAAGGGTGTACCAGGTGAAACTGCATTACTTTGTGGGGGGGGGGGATGTGTTGGGTGGAATGTAGTGGTATTGGGGGGAGTTTCCAATCAAGCAGCATGGGAGCTCCAGTTTGAATCACCAAGGAAAGGCCAGGCGTGGGCATCGGGAGGATGACGTCAGACTGGGCCCTGTCACATATCCAAGGGGCCCTGTGGAGCTGTTCCGTCTAACTTGTGTCTGAAGTGCCAAGGGGACCTAGAATTGGAGCATAAACCTGGGAATTGTTGCAAAACAAGTGGTGCTTAAATAAGAGGAGTGGATGGAAACACACGAGTGTGGAGAAGAGGGCTGCCCTCCTAGCTTCCCCTCCTTTATTTGCAGGGCTGGCTGAGGGGAGGGAGGTGGCAGGCCCAAGGCAACCCAGGGGCAAGGGCGTGACTGGGAAGCCCGTGTGTGGTCAGGGTTCTGGAACATCAAACCGCCCAGTCCCTGAAAAAGGCTGTCGGTGTCGCTGGAAGATGTGCTCATGATCTTTAGATGAGAGTTAGCTTCGCGTGGTGGGGGTGCTGGGCAGGGCTGGGCGATGGAGGGAAGAGTGAGCCGCAGCAGGGGGGCCAGGACTCTTCTCCAGAGGATCGGTCTCATCAGCTCGTTTGAATTTTGTGCTGGGGGTCATCTTCATGTAAAAACAGGAAAGTCCCCGGTCTGGTGTGGCTTGTATTCAGGCCCGGCTAATTGATGCTGCTCATACACCCCGAGTCCTGTGACTGCCCTGTGGGTTGGAGAAGCCAGGGAGGGGGCCATAATTACAGTGCTGAGCACCTTGCATGCATGGCCCTGGGGTTTCAGGCTCATCCTCCCTTCTCTGCAGGAGCTGCCGTGAGGTGGCTGCCACACCAGCACAGACACAGGCACGTTCGTGCAGATACAGCTGGATGTGGGAGAAAATGAGCTTGGGATTCGTTGCAAAGAAGTCTAGGCCATGGCATCTTGACACACTGGGTACTGGTCATACTGTAGCTCAGGCGATGGTGCAGCTCCTTGGCAGGAGCCCTGAGCCCCGAGCTTTGTCCCTTTGTTTTCGGTAACGGGATTGGCAGAGGTTCCCCTGTGGTTTGCACTGCTGGAGCTCAAAAGTGAGAATAACGTTGCATAGTTAATTATCAGCCCTTTAGAACATAGGTGACAGGATGCTGGTTTTTCTGCCGCCTTCTGGTTGCTCTGGCCATGTTGGGGTGGCCATCAGTCAGGTTGTAGTTCCTGAAGATGCATGGTTGCCGTGCCCTGTGACCATGGGGTCGGCTGCCTCTCCTGTGGGTGTCCTTTCCAGGCTGAGTCTGCTGCTCTCATGGCGGCCGGGGTGCGGTTGTTGTAAGTACCAGTGGGGAAACCTCTTATGATGGGGTGCTTGCTCCTATATCTTGTACCTGATTGCATTTCAATCAAATTCCCTGGTACTTTTATGTTCAACATACTCAAACAGTATTGAAAAGACTACAGTGAACAACTCCGTACCCCTCAGCTACATAGTTTGTTATCTTTGCTTTGGAATGTATCTGTCACTGCTATTTGGATTTTAATAATAAGTTAGAGGAGTTGGAAATAGTAGCCATAGTTTTCTCTCCCTAATTTGTAATTTTAAAAGGTGGGAAATTTATTGGACAAAAGAATGTATTTTGTTATTTAAATGCCAAATCTTGTAGTCTGTCCTTTTTGAATTCTTAACCTTCAAATATCTAGTACTTTTATTACGGTGTTTGAAGTTACATACTCCTTTCTAAATTCCACTTTAGTCAGTTGATCAAGTTGTCTTGTGGCTCATGTACATCTAATGTAAATACTTATCTAATTTAAATACATCCTCATTTCTTCTATGGTTTCTTTGACCCAGGGGCTTTCTTAAAAAGTTTTGTTTCCATAGTTGTTTCTTTGGGGTTTTGTGATACTGTTGTCAATTTTTATTCTGTTTTTGTAAGTATTCTGAAACTTAAGTCTTGAAGTTTTGCTTGACCACATTAGCATATGCTTGGTAAGAACATGGATTTTCTAATTGTTGCTGCAGGGCGCTGTTTTATGTCCATTACACCAAGTTTGTTAAATGCACCCAAATCTTACAAGCTTAACTTAGTGCTTCATATGATGTAGCTCTATCTTTTAAAAAGTAGTAGTTAGGAAACTTAACATGTAAGTAACATAAAATTTCACATGAAAAAACTTTAAGAAAGTTATAAATCTTAACATGACTTGAGTTTTTACATAACATAAAATCTAATCTGTTAACCATTTTTACATGTGCCGCTTAGTGACATTGAGTACAGGCACTGAGTCAGGTATCCATCCCTCTGTCCTCTCCAGGCTGTTGTCCTCCCACAGGGAAACTGTCCACTCCCCTGTAACTCTCCCTTTGCCCTCAGCTCCTGGCGTCCTGAATGTTTCCTTCTCACAGTTAATGTCATTGCTGATGGGGATGTTTGAGGCTACACTTAGAGGCCATTATCCTTGTGAAGTCGTTGACCTGGCGATGCTTCTGGTCCTGCGTCACTCTGAGGGTCTCGCTGCTCTTCCGGCTTTCTTAATGATTGCCGTGTGCATCTTTCCTGCCCCGTGAGTTTGAATTTTTGTCTCTGGGAAACAGTGTGGTTTTTTTTTTTTTTAATTTAGTTCTAATGGAATTAGGTGCAGTGTACATGATGCCTAAACTTACTTACAATACAATCGACTGTGATTTCAATAAAGCTGGAAAAACAAAACAAAAATCCAGTTTTAGAATATGATCTTTGCTCATTTACAGTTGTTTTTACTGAAGCATTTGAATTAATGAGTTTGTAGAACACTTACAGTTGTACCTGCTGTGTTTAAATTAATTTTTTTTACATCCTGTCTTAACACTTTTCTTAAAAGATCCCTGTGTGCCTCTCCCTCTCAGTTGGTAAGATTGCATTTTGTTTTTCTTGTTTAAAGTTTAATAAAAAAAAATTGAGATGCTGTTTATTTGAGATACAGTGCAACATGATTATCATGCACATTAACACATCCTCATCTTAACATTTCAAAAACTGGTCTTGTAGCAGCTCATAAGTATATAATCAGTACTATTGATGATAATCACCAGAACTTACTTGTCTTCTAACTGCAGGTCTGTGCCCTCTGAGCAAAATGTCCTCAATGGCTCCAACCCCCAGCCTTTGGTGACTACCATTCTCCTGTTTTTTGGTCTTTGTTGATTCTACACGAGTGAGATCTTGCAGTCCTAATTTTTTCTCTGACTTAACTTTGATTTGCATAATGCCTTCACATTTGTGTTCTGTTAGTGTTTATTTATCCTTACATTTTAGCAGCATTATATTTTCCCACTCCCCAACTAATGAAAGAATCTGAAAATCAATGGAATATTCCATAGAGTGGAATAGTACTCAGCCTTAAAGAAGGAACCACTGCTATTTGCAGTAATACAGATGAACCAGGACACTGTTCTGAGTGAGAGAAAACCCAGGCAGAGACTGATAAGAGCTGCCTGACTTTACTCACAGGAGGAGTCTAAGGAAGTCGGACTCATGGGAACCGAGACTGGAAGAGAGGTTAACTTGAGGGTGGGGGGAATGGGGAGATGTTTGTCAGTGGGCAACAGCTTTAGCCCTAAAGCAAGCTATGGAGACCTGGTGTACAACGTGGTGGCTGTGTTAATAATAACATACTGTGTACTTGAAATTTGCCAGGAGTAGATGTTAAAAGAGTTCTCAGTATAGCAAGGAAAAGGTATCCTTTTGAGGTGATTAGTTTGATTGTAATCACTTGACAGTGTATATATATATCAAAATATGTCATACACCTTAAATGTGAGTGCTTCAGCCAACCACATGTGGGTCAAGCTGGGGCAGGAGGAGTCGACCCTGTTGTATGTCAGCAGTTTTGCACATTAGTAGCTAGTTTCAGAATCACCTGTTCTTTGAACTTGGTCCCTGGCTTATCTTTAGATTTATGTTTTATCTCCTTACTCTATGTCTAGGTCTTTGTACTTCCCTGGATCATTCCTCAGATCACACTTCCACATTCCTAACTCTCTTCCGCTCTATTTAATCTGTCTAAATTTCTACGGCCATGTTAGTAATAGTGTTAGAATCACTTTGGGTCACTTCCAGAGGAGCCATTGCCCCCAACCCTCACCCCACTGTGGTTTCCTTTTGTGTTTGGGATTATTTGATGAGAACTTTACTTTGTGTTGCCTTTCAGTTCTTATTTTTTAGATTCTTGGAGGTGTTCTTACTCATCCTGATGCTTTCCTTGATTGGAATGCAGTTGTCAGCTCCTCTTCAGCAGGGATTATATTTTCTGCTGGATTCTTTGTGGCCTGGGTTGTGGAGATACTCATTTCTCCAGCTCGGCTTTAGTTCCCTGCACCTGGGGATCACGATGTTTGATAGTCGTGGGGAGCTCAGAACATTGTGGTTTAATGAAGTGAATGAGAGCCCATCCTGTGGGTCTGAGGCCGCTGGCTTCACATTCTCAGGGGATCCTCTTTGCCTCCTCTTTGCAGTTCACTGGAGAGAGTTGTTCTGCTTTCTTGTAATTAACAGCCCTTTGAGGAGCCAAAATCTTTTTGGGAATCATTGAAGCCACTGGTTTCCTGTGCCTCAGAAGTGAGTCCCGTCCCGAGAAGGCGGCCCTCATCCTCCACCCGCAGCACATCCTCCCTCTCCTGGCGCAGGTCCCTGGAGGTTTCTGGTGCTTCAACTTCTTCCTTCCGGAGAGTTCAGTTGTCTCTTTACATCTCTTTATTGGATTTTACCTAATAATTTCTGTTGCAAGATGATAAGAGAAGGGGGTTCTATTTTAGATCATCCTGTGATAGTTTTGTTTTTCTTGTGTTGTCCCTGTACTGATAGGAAGCAGATTTCCTCTGTGTGCTTCTTCCTGACCCTGCACACGGAGTCCCCTGTGAACATTGGATGGTGGGGGGCAGGCATGCTGAGTGTGCTCATAATGCAAGGCGCTTCTCCGTGGGCGGCTCCCCAGCCTTGGGAAGTAAAAATACAATATGCCTGTGTGTCTTGTCTGAGAAGTGGAATACTTCCTCATTGTGACACTACCAGCTACGCTGTCAGCTTCAGCAACATGACCTTAGGAAGCTATGAACTCTGTTTAAAGTCAGAATATTTGTTGGGAAAATTAACACTAGAGTTTCTGGGAAGGCTAAAGGAGGCGTTGCCTGATGGAAGCCGCTGGGTGAGGTGGTTCAGTGCTGCTGGCGGGGGGAGGCCTGACCGCGCAGGTGGGTGCTCACCGGTGTAACGAGGCGGTACAGCCAGTCAGATGTAAAGACGTGAACTCGTTAGGTTCACATCTTGATGTGTGTAGTTCCTTTCCGGCGTGTGGGGCCTAAGACGAAACCCTTTAGAGGTGGTAGGAACAGAACGCGTGCTCCCTGTCCTGCCCTGAGGACTTGCCAGCGACCAGCTTCTCTGCGGCTGACGCGTCACCTGCAGGGATGCCTTCTGCCTGGTGCTGGCAGCCGCTCTGGCACGTTGTTGAGCGGGTGGATGGGAGTGAGAAGCCAGAGGGGTGTTGTATTAACAGTCCTGCAGTCAAACACGTTCTCTTTCTCCAGGGGCTGTGTGGGAGGGCTGCCTGCTGTGAGGAGGCTGTGGCCCCGGGCGGCTCCCTCAGGGCAGCGGCCTTGTGTCCTGGTGGCCTGCAGCCTTGCGCACTGCCTGCCATGGGGATGCCCCAAGGGGAGGTGGCACCTGAAGCCCCAAGCGTGGCCTGTGTCAGACCGGGAGCTACCGAGGGCCTGCCAGCTGGTGGTCAGGTGGGAACTGAGCCTCTGCCTCAGAGTCACCTGGTAATTTTATTTAGTTTAGGCTATTATTAGGCTGCTTCAGAGCTTTTATTCTATATCAAGAAGGGTCTTAGGGCACAAGTCCAGAATGTGTTCCCAGACCAGGCCCTAGACCGGCAGGCTGGTGGTCAGCACTGAGGTGAGCTGGCGTCCCCTCCCCTGTTGCTCTGTCACTGCCCCCATGTTGAACCCAGCCCTGAGTCTTGTCACTAATGTGGATTTCTAATTTCAGGGCTCATTCCAGCAGCCTGTTAAAACATGGTGGATTACTATGAAGTCCTGGGCGTGCAGAGACATGCCTCGGCTGAGGATATTAAAAAGGCGTAAGTAATTGCATTTCCAAAATACTGAAGTGCATGCAGTTGTGCCCATGTGATTGGGTGGTATGACTGTACATTGCCTGTTCAAATGACACAATACAGTGTAACAGCCTTTGAATGCTGCAGCTTAGTTTAAATGTCAGCACAGTTAACAAATGAGCTTTCTCAGACCTAGGCCCATCTTGTCATTTGGCATTCAGGGGTAGGAAGGTCACTTGGTTTCCTCTCTGGAGCAGTGGATTTCGTGTCTGCTGGAAGTAGGTGAGAAACCTGCTGAGGAAGAGAGCTGATTCCAGAGAACTTTGGCATTGGCCTTAGAATTGGAGTCGGCTGGCCTTCCCAGAGGGCGGCACCATGACGTCCCTGCTGCGGCTGTGGCGCGTCCCCAGCCTGTGCCATGAGAGCCTGCTGTGGCTGCCTTCACATTTGCAAGCTGCACCCCCGTCTGTCCTTCTCTGCCTTGTGACCAGGGCCCTTGGGAGGGGCATGGCTCAGGTCCCAGGTGGCTGGCCAGCATCAAGGAGAATGGGTCAGTCTGATTCATGTGACACTGACCTGCAGCAAAAACGTCATTCAGTAGGTGTTAGAGTTCTGGCACGGCAAGAGAGAGCCATAAGCCTGGAATAATGGGAAATTGGGTTTTAGTGTGTATTGTGGGAACCAGTTTTTTTGTTAGTATATAATAAAGTCTATTCTGCAGGACCTAGAGATCTGCAAAGGGGGGAAATTCAGGGTTTTTTAACCAAATGGTTCATTTTAAATGCTGACCTAGCAGGCAGGCTGACCACTGTTCTGGGCATGCCCGAAGCTGCTTGCAGAACCTCCATGCGACAGACTCAGTCCAGAAGCCACTAGTCAGCCTGCTTGGCGGAGTCAGGTGGGTGAGGGCTGTAGTGCCAGTGCATTGGGGTTCCTCACCCCTGGTAGCAGTTCATAGCCAGTAATACCATGGTACAGTACCCGAGTGAACAAATCGTACGTGAGTCTTTGATTAATGCTTTGTTATGCTAGATGCAATTAGAAAGCTGATTGGGTTTAGTTTCTGTGAGTCTGTGAGTCGATCATTGTCTCCAGGATGCATTTGAAGTATGAATTTAGAAAATGCTATTACCTTTAAGAGGAATAAGATTTTCCTGTTAAGTGTGCAGTTGAATACATATTGACTTAGACTAGATTTAGCCTTATTTTTTTTTTTGAGAGGGCATCTCTCATATTTATTGATCAAATGGTTGTTAACAACAATAAAATTCTGTATAGGGGAGTCAATGCTCAATGCACAATCATTAATCCACCCCAAGCCTAATTCTCGTCAGTCTCCAATCTTCTGAAGCATAACGAACAAGTTCTTACACGGTGAACAAATTCTTACATAGTGAATAATAAGTTCTTACATGGTGGACAGTACAAGGGCAGTCATCACAGAAACTTTCGGTTTTGATCACGCATTATGAACTATAAACAATCAGGTCAAATATGAATATTCGTTTGATTTTTATACTTGATTTATATGTGAATCCCACATTTCTCCCTTATTATTATTATTATTATTATTATTTTTTTTTAATAAAATGCTGAGGTGTTAGGTAGATGCAAGATAAAGGTAGAAAACATAGTTTAGTGTTGTTGTAAGAGAGCAAATGTAGATGATCAGGTTTGTGCCTGTAGACTAAGTGTTAATCTGAGTTAGACAAGGGCAATAAAACATCCACGGATGCAGAAGATTTCTCTCAAAACGGGGGGGGGGTGAGGTTCTAAACCTTACCTCTGTTGATCCCCAATTTCTCACCTGATGGCCCCCCTGCGACTGCCTGTCTTAGGTTGTTCCTCCCTTGAGGAATCTTACCCGTCTCTGATTTTAGCCTTATTTTTAATGAGCAGAATTGCAGCCACGGGTGGTGCCTGTTCTTAGAACCGTCCGTTTTGTGGACTCTGGGCTTTGTTCGTGTGCAATGATAAAAGCTTGTTGAGGACTGACTGTGGGGCTGTCCCACGCCCTCCTCCCATTTCTCCTGTGAACCCTGCAGTCACTGCGCTCGAGTCCTAAGCCCTGGGCTCTCCTCCATCTGGGCACCTGCCTTGGTGCTGGAGTATAGATGTGTGAAGTACAATGTAATCGAAAGGCATCTGATGTGCTACACTTCACGTGTCACACCTGTCATCTAACCAAATGGGTCTCTTATGAGGCTTACAGAAGTGACACTCAGCCTAGATGTGAAGGTGTTTCTTTGTGCTTTCCACGCACATCAGGGCAGGCCCGTTGGTTCTCCTGTTTCTTGCATGGTCTCGTTGTTAGCAGGGGATCTGTAGCACCTGAGGGGTGGCTCGCTCTTTGTGTTCAGGTCCACAGTGACACAGGACTAATGTGCTGCTGTCACCTCGGACACCCACAGCATTATGTTAATAATAAATGTTAAGGTCCTTGTTTCAGCCTCAGCCTTGGAGAGACATGTTTCCCCCCTCCGTACATCCCCCACTTAAGTGCGTGTCACTTGTGTTAGCTAATTGGAAGAGAGGATTTTTTTTTGTATTTAAAAAGCATATGATTGTTACTGTTAATGGAACCTTGGGACAGACTGACCTGGTCATAGTGTCTTTAAGTGACTCCTGAATCCAGATCAGTGGCTCTGAAAGATGCTGGAGCACTTGGCTGTGCTGTTGCAGAGGGCCCTGTGTACCACACTGATGTGTACAGTGACGGGCTGGTGCGGATGTGCGGGTGGGAGAAGAAGGACAGCCTGCTCACGTACCAAGGCTGCCCTCTGCGTGTGCTCTCTGCTTTCTTGGCCTTCCCGTCGTGAGGCCATGCCGGGAAGCTATGGTCCTCACACATTTAACATTTGTGTGTATCTGGATGTTGGTTTGGAGCATGCTGTCTGGATTTTGGAACTTACTTCATATTGGGGGAAAGGGAGATTTTACAATTGAAACTGGTAACTAATTTCACTAATTTGAAGCTCCAAAACTATGTGCTTAATATGTTTCAAAACTCGTTGGATTTTTTGGACTTCGGCTGTAATCAAACCCCTTTATTCTTTACAAGATACCGGAAACTGGCATTGAAGTGGCACCCAGATAAAAATCCTGAGAATAAAGAAGAAGCGGAGAGGAAATTCAAACAAGTAGCTGAAGCGTATGAGGTGTTATCAGATGGTGAGTAACTGCCCAGAGGCCAGACTCTCCCCAAGTCCAGCAGAGTGTAGCCAGGCTGGCTGAGGTCGGGGCCTAGCGAAGGAGGTCTCTCCTTGTGAAGATGTTGTGTTTGTCCTGGTGACTGCTTTACCTCTGAGTGCTGTGGCGCCCCGGCTTCCTGGTGAGTTGTCCTAGGGTGACTCTCTTTAAACTTGGTTAATGCCCTGGTCTGGAGACTGGAGGGTAGATCTGTGCACAGGCCTCTGGGTGGAGGTACGGTGACCTCTAACCCCCATGGCCCTACTTAAGCACACTTTGCTAATATATTGATTTTTACTACTTGATAGGACTTCCTTGGCTCCAGGAATCAGGAATTGAGCATGCAGACAGGGTTGAGACTTTGGGACTTGTGGGTGTGTCTTCCAGCCCAGAGCCTGGGCATCAGTATTGGGTGTTACTAAGAGTTAGGTCCTGTAGCCTGGCATCATGACTAAGGCCACTGGTAGCTGGTAGCTGCTGCCTGTCAGCAGGTTCTTGGTGCAGGAAAGACTGTGTGGGTCCTGGGCCAGGTGCACAGCATGGAACCTGGTAAGAAAACTGGAAAACCACCAGCGCCACCTTGCGAGGAGGGGTAGTGCTGGGTGCCCTGGTGTGAGTCAAGGCACAGGTGTTTGTAAGGTCAGAGGCTGGCTGACTGGCCACAGGGAGGGATGCTGGGTGTCTGTGCTGGTGTGTCGGTGCTGGACCGGGGTCAGAATCGGAAGGTGTTTTGACTGTAGAGTGAGCTCCAGGCGGCCGTCCGCTGTGCGGACAGTGACAGCACGCAACTGCCATTGTTTGACCCCTTTCTTGGCCGGAGAGGGAGTCCCAGACATTTTATTTCTCGAGTTGGAAAGCAGGCAAATTGATGTCGGCAGTGTCTTTGAAATACAGCATTGGAGGTCTGGTGGGTGGCTTCTGAGCTGGGTGGACCCCAGGCGACCTCAGTCTCTGTCGTTTGATCCTTACCTGCTGCTCCAGCACACCCAGATTTGCGGATTTCACAGGTCAGGAAATGAGAAAAACTGAGAAAGAAATTCAGACTTGGTATTTGGCAGAGAGCCTTCAAGTGCCCGTGGAAATGCTGTGCTGTGTCTGAAGGAGAGCGTGGTTAGGCGTCTGGCCTGGGGCTGCCCCTGGAGGCCTGGCACGGGTCCTGCTCTTCCAGGGGTTCTGCATGCCTTCTGCTGCATACTGGCTGTGAGCGCCTTGCCCCCAGGCCCCTGCTGCTGTACAGCAAGGTTCCAGGGAGCACGAAGTTAGGGGGAGCACACAGGGTGTATCAGAAGGATGTATGTGTCCAAGCAGGTCTGTTCTTATTATAGAAGGACAGTAGAACACCAGGAAGGCTGGGGTTAAACCTTTAGGGTTGGGGCCAGTTCTCTTTCTAGCTTTTGGTACATGTGTTTACTACCCTCCCCAAGGCCCTGTCTTCTTTTTCTCTGAACCACAGATCTTAGCCCCCATTTGGACTTCTAGGGTTGGGATAATTTTGTAACTCTGAAATGCGATTTTAATTAATGTATGCATAGGCACTGTGGGCACTGGAGTGAAATATTTAAATATTTATGATCATGTTAGTTGTTTTTAAGGAGAGACGTACTTAGATTATACCTCTTCCTGCTCTTCATTTAAAGTAAGGGAGGCATAATGCCTTAAAACTAAAAACGTGCAAACTGCATTGGTCTTCTGATTTACAGCTTTGGAAATCATTGAATTTTGAGGGGAAAAGAACTTGCTCTTTACTGACTTTGCTTTTTGAATTTATAGCTAAAAAACGGGACATCTATGACAGATATGGCAAAGAAGGATTGAATGGCGGAGGTGGAGGTATGTACCTCTTAATTTTTCCTTGGTCTTAACGGGTGCAAGGAGCCGCTTGGGCAGCAAGGTCTGGACAGGTTGAGTTTGCCCGTTCTCTTAGAGTTGTTTCAGCGAATACAGAGGCAGCCTAGAGAGTGGATTCCATCAGGGAGACAAAGAACAGGTTGACCACATTGAAGAAGCCAATTAAAAGTCTTGAGACTAGAAAGTCTGTGTTGATGTACTTGGTGTAGCTAGGAAGTAACTTACATTCTTACAGTAGTATCTCACTGTGAGTGTGCATTCCAGCCCAGTGCCTGATGTCGCGTCAGAATGTCCTTACGGCTTAAAAAACAGATTCTGTTGAAAAACCAACAACCACTGCTGGTGGTGAGTGAGGTCCGTGTGGTGCCCGCCTCACCGCACGCCGTGGCCTGGAGGTGGATGCCGCAGTCAGACAAGTCGCGCCAGTGAGCATGCGCCTCGTGGCTCACGGGCTGTTTGCTGACATGATGAGGTCGGCACGCGGCACTGTGTGCTGACCGCAGTAGAGGGATTGCGAGAGCATGCTGGTGAGCGGCGCTCTGTGGCCCGGAAGGGCTCGGGCCCACGCACCCTGCACCTGCAATCACACACCGCCGGGGTCAGGCAGGCCTCCCGCCTTCAGCGGGGAGCGCTAGCCCTGTGGAACACCTTCACCCTGAGGCCACGGCCTCCGGAGTCTGCAGAGCAGCAGCTGCCGCCTGCGCCCACGGCTGGGAGCTAAGAGCTGTGCTCTGCGTCCACAGGCGGGGGCCACTTTGACGGTCCGTTCGAGTATGGCTTCACATTCCGCAATCCAGAAGACGTCTTCAGGGAATTTTTTGGCGCAACGGACCCGCTTTCATTTGACTTCTTTGGTAAGTTCACTGTCTGGTCGTCGTGTTCTTGGTGTAGCAGGACGTGGAAGGCTGGCGAGCCTTTCTGCTTAGTTTCCATTGTATGTCGTATCCTCAGAGCGTAGGGCCTCTAAACGTTCCCTGCCCCCCCCTGAAGATTTTTCTGAATTCACACCTTGCACGGTGAGTAAGAAGGGTTTTAATGTGTTCACTTCTTTCACTATGCTGGCTGCAATGCACTTGTTTGCCATTTCAGTTACAACAGTGGGAAGGACGCAGATGCTGGGGCCTGGAAATGCTCTTCCCTTGACACTATGAGTCCGTGTGGATTGACCTGGTTAAGAGCACTGACAGCATAGCAGATGCTCTGTAGACCTGTGTTCCTTTTGCAGGAGGCATTGGCCCCGGGAGACCGCAGTGCTCCCACCCTTGCTGCTGTGGTCCTGCCTCCGGGGGCTGGCGCCTGCCCTCACACATGTCTCAAGCACAGGCAGTGCTGGGCCCCGTGGGAGCGCTTGCTCTCCACTGCTGGGCTGTCCGGTGCTGGGCACCGTGGGAGGTCAGGGCTTGCTGGGAGCATATCGGCATTTTTGTCTTGGCTTATGGAAGGAGACACACTGTGTGCCCTCCCCCCATCATGTCCTGAAGCCTGGTTGAGGAGACCCAGGACCACCTGCAAGCCTTTGAGGGAGACGAGGAGCAGTTCCATCTGCAGGAAACACGGGGGGCACCAGTGGGCGCCTGTCCACCTGTAAGTCTGGAGAGAGGAAATCCCGGGGCAAAATACCTCTAAAACCAAAATAAGATGAAGGGAGAAATAAAGTTTAAAATCCGTTTATTGCTTACGAACTGCAGTCCAGGCCCTTGTCTCTCCCCCTCACCTCTCAGCTACAGATAAGCTCTCTGCTGCCCAGGTAATTACCCACTGATACGGAGAGGAACTCTCCATCCCTGAGGAATGATGCAAATACATTAAAGCCATACTTCTTTCCACGTGTGATTGCCTGTTGATATGCAGATGTACTAAAGCCAGGCGAGACATTCTGGAAATACTACAGTTTTACCCACACCACCTTAGGCGTGAGGAAGACTAACCACTAACCACTCAACGTCTGGTAGGTGTTGGCCTTTGGGATGTGCAGCCCCTCAGCCTATTTCAGGTGTGGGGGTTCCAAGAGACTCCTTATTTTTTACTGTGGTAAGAAACCCTGACTTGTTACAGTAGCTCACAGAGGGAGCTGTGGGGAGATGCCTGTGTGTTAGTGTATATTCGTTTTTCATCCCTTGGTAGATGGGACAGGGGAAGCTAAGCCAGGACAGTGTGAATTGGGGCTGGACAGATGACTGTATGTGGCCTTTTGGAGACTTCTTTAATGACTGCCATTATAAATGTACAAAATACATACTGGGATGGCTCCCTATAAATATGTTATGGACTATAACATGTTAATATTCTTCATTAATTGGCTTTCTTGTATGTAAAAAGTCTTACTGAGTCTTACACAAAGAATTTAACAGTCTTTCCTGCCTTAAAATTACTTTTGCATCTCATTGCAGCCTTTAGCCAACTCCAGTTAGTGTTTGGAGAGCAGGGCAGCTTTGGAGGACCTCCTGTGTTCTGTTCGGAGAGCGTGAATCCCCCTGGCAGCCCCATGAGGGAGGCCCGGTCTTCTGGCCCCGTGGGCTTCAGTCCCAGGGTAGGTGAGGAATTGGGGGGGCATCATAGGGCAAAACAGGACAGCCTCCCTTAACCTGAGGCCAGGTACCTTAAAGAGGATCTGCATCTCGCCTGGTCTCTTTAAAGGAGAGTACAAGGGAAGAGGCCTTAGTGATTGAATTATAGCCAGATTTTGTTTTCCTCAGGGAAAAAAATCTGATAGGCCAAGGTACCTCATTAAAAATGTATTTTTAGCCATTATAATCAGGTATGAATAAATAACATACAGTTTTTACCTCCCATAAGCTGTTTAAAGTCTGCTAGCAGTCCCGTCTTCTCAGCTGTGAGTCTGCGCATGTAGAGAAAGCTTTCTGTGCCTCGTGTGCCTCTTGGAGGAGTCACGGGCGGGGGACCCAGCAGTGCCGGTGGGGGTTCTGCTCCCGGACTCAGGGTCCAGCGGAGGACGTCACTAGTCTTACTGTGAGCCTAGACTCAGGCCCTGTTTGAGACCCTGAGGCACTCAGGCTTTAGCAGTCGGCTCGTCCGTGTGTTCCCGTGGTGAGCGTGCCTGTGACACTTCTCAGCCCATTCTTGTCGGCGTTCTGGGTGACTTGTGTTTTCAGGCTCTAAGGATTCACACAGGACAAGAGGCTGCTCCCCGGCTGCTACATGCATGAAGTGACAGTGCAGCCGCAGACGGTAGGGCTGCAGGCGTGTGGGGACCGCTTTGGCAGTGGTTGAGTCGCTGTTTGCCAGCATCCAGGTCCTGTGACCCAGCCTGGTCAGAGGGTCCATTCAGCCCATGACTTTTCAGTCTTTATTTTTTGCATGACCAACTGTTTTCACTCTCCCATTCTGCCTTCCAAAGACTTAGTTCAAAATCTGTTATAAGACACCGAGGCGCACTTTGCATTTACCAGAATATGAAATTCTGTGTCTTCCATCAGTGTCCCCAGAAGAAAGGAGACAGAACTCAGAGAGCTATGGGAAAGTGTGAAGGGTATCAGGCAGACTTCGTTCTGCGCTTGCGGGCGAGCTGCGAGAATCGTCACAGCGGGACGGAGCTGGCCTGGACCCTCCCTGGCAGGGGTCTCCCTCCCAGGAGAGGCCTATAGGCTGACTTTAAAACCTGCACCAAGACCTGGCTCCAGAGTGAGGGGCTGCAGGTAGAACTTCCAAGGCTAGCTGACTTCAGTACGGCCCAGACACAGAGCGTACCGAGACAAGCCCTGGTCAGAGCGTGCACGGGGAAAGGTGACGAGAAGGGCTTGCGGCAGTTAGGATTAGGGTCATCTCTTCATCTGTGACAGGGTACCGGTACATGGTGAAATGACGTCCTAAGAAAGTAATGCTAGTTGCCTTTTATCAGTGGGCTCATTAGCAGGAAATACTGGAAGAACTGTCTGGGTAAAATAACTTGACATTTTTATTGAGTTGTATTCTCATGTTGGAAAGCCAAAACCAGATTTTAGAACCTAAAACGCTTACAGAGTCTATTCCATTTTGTTTATTTTTCCTTCATAGTGGCATCGGTCTTGTAAGCCTTGGTGAATGAAAAAACACAGCGGCAGTGGGGAGAGCCTGCACGTGGGGCAGGTGGTGCGGGCTTGCGGGGAGTGTGGCTCTGGAGGAGGGCAGGAGCCAGGCGTGAATGTGATGTCGTGAGCCTGGCATTTTGCTCTCCTGGGTTAGAGGAGGCGGTGGACGAGGACTTGGCCAGGAGCTGGGGCAGCCTGAGTTCGAGGAGACGGTGGACGAGTCTCTGAGTGGGGAGAAAGGGAGGCTGTGGATGTGACTTCCAGTGAGGACCTGGACGTCTTAAGCAGATGAGCCAAGTGACGGCTGTAGCCGGGGCCAGGGAGAGCTCCTGGGTGAGGGGCTGGAGTCCATCTCCAGCAAGGATGAGGCTGGCCCAGGGGACGCGGAGTGAGGAGTGTGAGGGGCTGCTGAGCGAGCACGGTGGGCCGGAGCTCGAGACGCCTGTGCCGCGCTGACTGGCTGTGGCTCAAAGTCTGTCCGGAGTCAAGAGCTCCTGTGATACTGCCGTGGGGCCCTCCTTGGTCAGACAGCTAGCTGAGCGGGGCTGACACCTGTGCATGCAGGACAGGGTGTCGGCCCTTCAGGGTCCCGGGGCTGCCAGCACCAAGCGCCACGTCCCTGTGAGGCCCCCCACTCCTGCAAGGCAGGCAGCTGGAAGGTGGGAGCTGCCCAGCAGCCTGAGGCCAGGGTGATTCCCAGGCAAACACCTCCTCCAAGCCTCTCCCCAGCTTCTGGGGGCCCCACACCGTCCTCGGCACATAGGTGTCTTCAAGTGGCGCCCCTACGGGCGTGTCCAGATTTCCCTGTTATGAGGGCACCAGTGACAGTGGACCAGGGCCCGTGCTAACAGCTGAGGTCACTTGATCATCTGCAGAGACCCTGTTTCCAAATTAGGTCACCACACAGGCGCTGGGGCTAAGGGGTTCAGCATCATTTTGGGGGGCCATGGCTGAACTTATAATGTCTTTCCTAAGGAGTTAGCTGTCTGTGCAGTTAATAAGCAGGTTTTGAAAGGGGAAACCTTTAAAGTTGGATATGCTCAGGGAAGTTAGGAAGGCGTGTAATGAGGGGGCAGAGGTGCATGTTCGGGGGAACCCCACATGTGAATCCAAAATCCTGCAGCCCTCCCGGACTTAATTCCTGGTACCTCTGTGCCTTCACCAACTGCTTAGGGACCTAGTTTTGCACACGGTCACACCAGTGCATGTGTAACTTGAAAGAAGGCAGGAAATAAGAGTTCAGCTCCATATCAGAACATCATGCATAGGCTGGTTTCTATCTGAAGTGTTTTTTTTTATGTAACTTACAAGGACTGCAGAGCCTGTGGCCCTGAGCAAGTGCGGGGAGTGTGAGTGTCGTCCCCCTTGGCCTGCTGCCTGTTCCATTGTCGCGCAATGCTCAGCTGAGACCTTGGAGAGAGTAGCAAAGTGTGGTGCTGGCATTTTTGAGGACTCTTGCTGTTGGATTGGGGAGCTGGTGTTTGGAAAGACTTCACTGAAAATATTGGCAAATGTGGGTGCCGTGCTCATTGCTAGCAGGCAGAGTGGTCCCCCTGACGAGGGCCCCAGGCCCCCCAACGGGGAGGAAATGCTCTCTTGAAAGGCCTTTGTGAAGGCTGTGTTCTGGGCCTTGAGGACAGCTGTGCCGGCTGCCCTGCTGGTGGGGCCCTGCGTCGAGGCTGCACCGTGTGCCTGCGTCCTCGGGTGGCCCTCTCTTTGGCCTGGCACTCGGGGCTTCCTCCTTTTGACTCTCTGGGACTGTGGTCCCTGTAGCACGGGCGCCACTGCCTGAGAAGTGGAGCTGTTCCTTGGCCGCCGGTGCACGGCACAGCAGGTGGTGAGGTCGCTGCTGCACACCAGGGGTGCCCCACAGAGGAGGCTTTGGAGACGCCCATCCTGCCAGGAAGGGACAAGGGAGCCCTCACTCCTGTTTGTTTCTTTCAGGCTCTCCCCCTGATTATTGCCATCTCTCCAGTACTTCTGTGGGTACCCCTCTTGTAGACTTAAAAACCTTCCTGTGACTGGCATGTTTGTGCTTACTGTTCCTCTCCCTGGCCAGATCAGGGATTGGCAAATTATGGCCCATGGGGCCAGACATGGCCCCGGTGCCTGGTCTGCAGTGGAGTAGAGGTTCTCACGAGATACCAGGCCTCTGTTGGGGTCTGGAGTAGAATGATCGGGATCCAGTGCGTGTATTTTGGGTGTTTGAGTTGGGTAGATTTTTGCAGCTCTTAAAAAATTCAGTGCTCCACCCAGCCCTAGGATGAGAGTAGAAATCCCACCCTGTGGCAGTGATGGTGTGCCGAGTTGAGCAGTACGATGCCCATGTGCTTGCAGATGTTCACCACATGCCTGCTGTTCAGTGCCGGCACCCTTGGGTGCTGGTACCGCGGTGGAGAGGTGCCCCCGAACCCGTCTTCCCAAGGGCTCCAGCTCTGATGCAGGCTGTACTTTTGATTTGCTTCTGTTTCTGTTTATTTAAGATTCCTTCCACATATGTTGTTTTCTGCTTGTGAAAACTTCAGGAATTGTGGTAAAGGAATGCTTATTCCATGGTGTGGGGGAAGGGCTAGAGAATCTCAGACGTCTCCGTTGCTCCACATGGCCTTTGGGCTGTAAGCGTGTGCCCTTCTCTAAGGGCTGCTGTCCAGTTTTGCATAGTTGTGAAACGAGGGTGCAGTATACACACTTCCCTTTGTGGGGAGTGCCCGTGATGCTTTTCGGACTTGTCCCTCTGTGTTTGGTTTTCCTGTGGCCCTGGGGCATCAGCCGCTGGAGGCCACGAAGAGAGGAGACGCTGGCGTGTCCAGTCACCGACCCCCGTGCGGTGGGGGTGCGTGCTGCGGGGTAGGGTCAGCTGGCCCTTGGCAGCGGGCTGCTTGCATTCATTCTGCGTCACAGCGTTTGATTTGTTACTTGGTGCGTGTGCTGTCTAGCTGCTGAATCTTCGTAGAAGTTGAAAATGTACGGCTTGAAGCATCTCTGACACCGAGCTTTGCCTTGAGGCTTTCTGTGCGGGTGCGGGCGTGGGTGCGCATGGCATGTCCGCACTCTTCTTTTCGTGCCGTTTGTTCGGTGTAATTTGCCCGTAAATTTGACGTTGTTTAGATTGCTTAGTGTCTTCCTAATGTGGACCTCTTCATGGATTTAGTTGAGATTTCTGAGGGAATAGCTAGATCTTACAAAGGTTTAAAGATGGGTTTAATACAGGATGCCTAGAACACTGAAATAAGAGCCTTACATCATATAGACATACGCCTTTTTCAGGTAATACTTGTGTCTCAGGATACAAACTTGTGTTAGGGTATAATAAAGACTCGCCGAAAGGTACTTGTAAAATGATCAAGAATGCATTTTCTTATTTTCCAAAGTCTGTACTAGGGTTGTTCAGAAAGGGCCGGCAGGGTCCATACCTCTGTGTCTTTCTGTGTGTCTGTCTATAGGGAGGAATCGGTATGAAGAGCTGGCTCACTTTATCGTGGAGGCTGACTAGGTCAGGACCTGCCGGGCTGGTCCCGAGGCCATCTGGCTGGACGAGCCAGCATTCCCTTTCAGAAGCCATCAAACAGAAAATTCCCCTTTATTTAGTGGGCTGTTGGCCTTCCGCAGGTCAGATGAGGGCAGCACCCTGAGAGGGCAATCTGCTTCCCTCAGTGTGATCTGAGTGCTGACCTCATCCACAAGCACCTCCAGACACACCCAGAATCACATCGGACCACATTCCTGGGTGCCCTGTGGCCCCTTCCAGTTGACAAGTAAAGTGACCCCCTTGACTTGAAAGTCACAAGCCCACCCCTGTCGCCTTGACAGCTGTTCTCATCACCTCCTTAAACTAAATCTCCAAGTAAAGACAAAAGCAAGGCCACATTCTGCTGTCTTGTGCACGGCTGCAAAAGCCAGCGATCCTTTCCCCAGATGGGAGGGGAGGCCCCAAGTCCCCTCTTTCCCTTGATGTCCCATAGCTGAAATACCGGGATAGAAAGCCACTCGTCCCTGATGGGAGAGGGGAGGGGGGTGAGAGGCAGGAGGTGAGGCTGTGTGCGCGGACCACCTGTGGCGCCCAGCAGTTCCCGCCCTAGCGTTGCTGCAGGTGGCGTGGCCTGGCTGGTACTCACAAGTGCCTCCCCCGCTTGGGCCACAGGCTCTGCCTACAGCCACCCGTTAGCGGCTGGGAGAAGAGCCCTTGGCGGCACATTGGTTATGCTGACGTGTCTGACTGATGTATTTCCAAAATGCTGATGCAATATCCTTTTTCGCCTGAAGAACATCCCACAACATGCAGTCAGTGTAAGAATTTGGAAAATGCAAATGAGGTGGGGGGAGTCACCCTTTGTCTTCCACCAGCCGACAGCCCACTGCTAACATACGTGTTCTCTCCTGTTTTTCTCTAAAGCTTAACTCTGGACCACTTAAAAATCTGTTTTGTACAGGCTCACTGGTTACCTCCTCTGATGGAAAAGTAGGTTATCTTAACTGTTCAGAATAAGTACAGGTATCCCCTGCCTTCCAGACTTCGAGCTCTGCCATGTCACATTCATGAAGACCTGCTTACGGTAGCACGGCAAAGGCTTTTTCCCATGACAGTGAAGAATCTCCTTTGGATTTCTCTGGGTGGTAGGTCTTCCGGAAAAGCGAGGTGGCGTGCTTGTTTGTGCTGGCTCTGTGCCCCACACTGCTGGCTCACAGACCCTCACAGGGAACACGCCGCTTTGGGGGCGAGGAAGCCTGTAAGGCTCTGAGCCCTCAGTGCACAAGCCGTCTCCCTCCCGGATGAGCTGGTTTCCCTAAAGTTGCATTGCTGGGTTGAAGGGTTTCTAAAAGCTATTTAATGGGGCTGAAGATGATACCTTACCATACACACTCTCATATTGCTTCTTAAAAGGGCAAAAACCAGTGATAGGAAGCTCTTAATAAGGATCTGTCTCATATCACGGGGGCTGCTTTAAACAGCATGTCCCCATAAGCATGACGTTAAAAAAATGTTTCTTGTGTCACCATTATTGTGAGACTTGATTTTTTTTATTAAGGTATCACTGATACATATGAAGGTTTCACAAGAAAAACAATGGTTATTTACATTCACCCATATTATTGAGTCCCCTCCATACCCCATTGCAGTCACTGTCCGTCAGTGTAGTCAGATGCCACAGAGTCCCTATTTGTCTTCTCTGAGCTACACTGTCTTCCCCGTGACCCCACACACACCATATGCACCAATCATGATACCCCACAATCCCCTTCTCCCTCCCTCCCCACCTGCCCTCCCACATGCCTCCCCTATGGTAACCAACCACTCGTCCTTTCATGGAGTCTGTGAGTCTGCTGCTATTTTGTTCCTTCAGTTTTGCTTCATCATTATACTCCACAAATGAGGGAAATCATTTGGTACTTGTCTTTCTCTGCCTGACTTACTTAACTGAGCATAATATCCTCCAGCTCCATCCATGTTTTTGCAAATGGTAGGATTTGTTTTTTTCTTACGACCGAATAGTATTCCATTGTGTATATGTACATCTTCTTTATCCATTCATCTACTGATGGACACTTATGTTGCTTCCATATCTTGGCTATTGTAAATAGTGCTGCGATAAACATAGGGGTGCATATGTCTTTTTGAATCTGAGAAGTTGTTTTCTTTGGGTAAATTCCAAGGACTGGGATTCCCGGGTCAAATGGTATTTCTATTTTTAGTTTTTTGAGGAACCTCCATACTGCTTTCCACAATGGTTGAACTAATTTGCATGCCCACCAGTAGTGTAGGGGGGTTCCCTCTCCAATATTTGTTGTTCTTAGTCTTTTTGGATGCTGGCCATCCTAACTGGTGTGAGGTGATATCTCACTGTGTTTTTAATTTGCATTTCCCTGATAATTAGTGATGTGTGGAGCATCTTTTCTTGTGCCTGTTGGCCATCTGAATTTCTTCTTTGGAGAAGGGTCTGTTTATATCCTCTGCCCATTTTTGGGTTACTTGCTTTTTGGGTGTTGAGGTGTATAGTTCTTTATATATTTTAGATGTTAACCCCTTGTCAGATATGCCATTTACAAATATATTCTCCCATACTGTAGGATGCCTCTTTGTTCTGTTGATGGTGTCCTTTGCTGTTCTGAAGCTTTTTAGCTTGATGTAGTCCCATGTGTTCATTTTTGCTTGTTTCCCTTGCCCGAGGAGATGCCTTCAGGAAAAAGTTGCTAATGTTTATATTCAAGAGATTTTTGCCTATGTTGTCTTCTAAGAGTTTTATGGTTTCATGATTCACATTCAGGTCTTTGATCCATTTTGAGTTTACTTTTGTGTATGGGGTTAGACAATAATCCAGTTTTATTCTCTTGCATGTACCTGTCCAGTTTTGCCAACACCAGTTGTTGAAGAGCCTCTCATTTTCTCATTGTATATCCATGGCTCCTTTATTGTATATTAATTGACCCTGTATGTTTGGGTTTATATCTGGACTCTCTATTCTGTTCCATTGGTCTGTGGGTCTGTTCTTGTGCCAGTACCAAATTGTCTTGATTACTGTAGCTTTGCAGTAGAGCTTGAAGTCAGGGAGCGTAATCCCCCCAGCTTCATACTTCCTTCTCAGGATTGCTTTGGCTGTTTGGGGGTCTTTTGTGTTTCCATATGAATTTTAGAACTATTTGTTCCAGTTCGTTGAAGAATGCTGTTGGTATTTTGATAGGGATTGCATTGAATCTGTAGGTTGCTTTAGGCAGGATGGCCATTTTGACAATATTAATTCTTCCTATCCATGAGCACGGGATGTGTTTCCATTTATTGGTATCTTCTTTAATTTCTCTCATGAGTGTCTTGTAGTTTTCAGGGTATAGGTCTTTCACTTCCTTGGTTAGGTTTATTCCCAGGTTTTTTATTCTTTTTGATGTAATTGTGAATCGGATTGTTTTCCTGATTTCTCTCTCTGCTAGTTCATTGTTAATGTATAGGAATGCCACAGATTTCTGTGTATTAATTTTGTATCCTGCAACTTTGCTGAATGCAGATATTAGATCTAGTGGTTTTGGAGTGGGTTCTTTAGGGTTTTTTATGTACAATATCATGTCATCTGCAAACAGGGACAGTTTAACTTCTTTCTTGCCTACCTGGATGCCTTTTCTTTGTATTTCCTGATCGTGGCTAGGCACTGTCCTTACTTTCATAATGTACCTCTAAACCAACTTTTGGAGTAGCTTATAAAGAAGGTGATTTTATAACTGAAAGTCTTTATTGAACTTAGAATATAAACACTAAAACCACTTGCTTAATAGTGGTATCCACATGGACGCTGGTATCCACACGGACAGCTGCACTCAGAAGTCTTGGGAACATTGTTTAAGTATTAAATATTCTTGAACCTAAAGGGATACTTTTCACAGCAGTAATAATGGGGATGTTGTTTTACAGGCAGACTGTGCTCCAGTGTCAGTGAGGTTGTGGAGCATGCCGGACAGTGGGGAAGGGACTGTGTGTGGTGGTAAAGCCTAAAGCTAGCTGGTCACGTAAATTCCTAACGAGTTTAAACTTTTGTTTGTAAGATTTCTGTTTCTTAACCTCGGTGGCCATTGGAGGGGTGCTAATTGCCGTTTTGAAGGTTTGCTGTGTAGGAAACGTGACTGTTGGCCGTGCTTATAAGGTAAAGCATGAGTTACTGAATAGAATGCTTGGATTTTATTTGAATTAGGATAGAGTCTGGAGAAATTCAGAAAACATTAGATTTCAATAAAGTTTCTGGTTAAATTGTTTATTCACACTCCTGTTCACACTCCTAAATACTGTAATAATGGAATTGTAAGCCCTGTTTACAAAGCGACTTGGAAATGGTTACAAATGAATTTCTTAAAATTTGTAAAGAGTGGCATTTTCTGGGGGTTATGGTAAAGTGAGTACAGTGTTGGGTCAACTTGATAATGAGCACCCCCCGTCCACACCCTCTGGCAGGTGCTGTGGAGCAGGTCTCTGCTTCGCCTCCTCCAGCGCATTCTCCTTTCTAGATCTCTCAGTAGCCAGCAGTGACTGGTTTGTCTGAATGTTTTCTTCTTCAGGTCCGTTTTTCTGCATTTGGCATTAGATAAAGCTGGCTGGCTGGGTTCTGTTCAGGCTCCCTAAGAGGCTGGGCTTGTCTGTCTGTGCTTTTTTCCCCTGCCCCTGTTCTGGGCTTTCCTGAAGCTGCCTCAGCCTTGCCAAGCTTGGCATCCCTTGAGGTCCGTAACCATGTGTGCATTGCCCGGGGCCAACCTGAGGTGCCCCGTTCTCAGGTCATACCTGGTCATGAGAGCTCAGTTGAATCCTGGATCTCAGTGGCTGCTCAGTCTCACTGCTCACCGTGTTACCTCTGCTGTCTCCTTTCATTTCACTAAATTCAAGTTTACCTACCAGCTCTCTGCTTGGGACACTCTACCCTGTCTTAAAAGCGCACCTTACTAATTCTGTTACATGTGTGTCAGGTTGCTTTTCTCTTTCCCCTTCTTGTATTTCTAGTTCACCCTTCTTCAGGATTCCTTGTTTTTATTTTTTTGTGGAATTCTCATTTCCCCGAAGAATTACAGCACTAATTTTGTTAGAACCTCAGTTCTAAACCTTTCAGAAGTTTGTGTAATTCATGCTTTCCCTTAAGTACTCATTGATGGTCAACCAGAAAATTCTGTGAGCTGTTAGGGCTGCGCTTATTTTTATTTCCAGGGACATTTGCTGTCTTGAGTAGCAATGTGATGAGTATTTGTATCAGTAATTTTCTGTTAAAGTAAAGCATGTTATGTCTGCCAATTTTAATATTTATTTAGATTTGATTTCCAGCTAATCCTTTCTAAAATTCTTTGTGACGTCAGGCTTACAGAAAAGTAAAAGGAACTCCTAATGTCCACAGCCCGGAATCACCAGCTGTAAAATTTTGCCTCATTTGGTGTAAAATTCTCTCTAAATGTTGGTATAACCCATTTTTATTTCTATTCCTATTTCTGAACTACGTTGGAGGAAGGCAGTCCAGCCTCCGTGAATACAGCCCACATCTGTGTGAAGCATCTTCGCCTTTCAGAGGGCGGCAACAGGGACCGTGTCAGGCGGGGACTTTGAGTAAAAGGTTGTGTGAAAACAGGGCTATGCCCAGGTTTGAAGTGCACAGGAATGATCCGATTTTATTATTATTTTCATACGCACCGTATTTTTACGTCAGTCTGGTTGGTGGTTTATTCCCTAATGTACTCTAGCTTGAATTAATGAGTAATTGAAACTGCTGGGCCAGGTGGACTTTGAGTTGTGCTTTGTAGATGAGATTCATTATTATAACTTCTTGGCAAGTTTGGAATAATGTGTTACATGGCATTAACCGATTTTCCGTTATTGCAGCTCTTTCATGAAAAAATTAATGTGAATAAATACTTTACAAAATGCATGTTTGTTTTTAGAAGACTCATTTGAAGAGTTTTTTGGGAATCGAAGGGCTCACCGTGGAAGCAGGAACCGAGGGACAGGGCCATTTTTCTCTGCCTTCAGTGGATTTCCACCTTTTGGAGGAGGATTTCCTTCTTTTGATACAGGTATTAAATCTATAGATTTAGTCTTTGTTATCTGAACAGAAATTAGTGATGATAAATACAATATTCTCATGAGGGCAGTTTGAAGCACATGTGTTCCTTTTGATAGAAAAGCTTTGTAGATAGGCCAGTATTTTTTATGTGTACATACCTGTGCTTAGTAACCTCTACATTTCTTTCTAATCTTTCTAAGAATCTAATACTTGAGAATCTACTCCTAATCTTACTGTTAAAGGTCCACATATAATGAAATTCCTGATTAAAAGGAGTATTGTGTTTCTGGGTAAGTAACTGAGAATAATCCACTTAGACAGTCTCACCAAGTCTAACCTCCATGGCAGTTAGAAAGGAAGCAGACAAGTAATTTCCCGGGGGGGCTCGAGTTGAAGGGACCAGTGCGGGGCTTCAGCACAACCCACGGTCTGTGCAGCCACAGCCTGGCCAGGCGCCCCCCACCAGCCCTGCCTCTGAAGCAGCGGTCTGTGTAAGGGCTGGTCCACTGGACAGGTGTGCCCGCGGCACAGCCTTGTGCTGAGGCTCAAGGTTCTCGTTTTTGAAGATCCTCTAGTTTCTCAACAGGGACTGTTTTCTGATTCTCTCATTTTTATTTAAAAGCTGTGTGGTAGGAATGGCAGTGCTTTTACAGAGATGGCCTGTGTGACGCAGCCCAAAATGTTCTTCAAGATAGCATGCTGATGACATGCGGGCGAGTCGTCTGTTTGGTTGGACTTTATTAGCATGAAGGTGCCTTTAGTGCTTTTGTCCAGTACATCCTCAGCAGATGCCATGAATGTGCTGAAGGTGACATGTGGCAGTGTCAGGGAGGGGAGAGGAAAGCTGGCTGAAAAGGCGACGGGTAGTACTTAAGAAATGTGCGGTTAATGTGAGGCATGCATGTAGGTTTGGTCCTTACCTTTAAGGAGCCTTACAAAGTCTTGTTCAGGGAGCGTGGCCTTTTGTCCGAATGTGAACATTTTGCACATGGGAAAAGCAGTGAGCCCCTCTAACAGGCAGACCGGTTTCAGTATGAAAGAAGGGTTTCCTCTCTGGTGGCCTGGAGAGTCCAGAGTCCGTGGTGTGATTGAGGGTATTGCCCACCAGCCGTGGAGCCTTATTTTTCAGACAGTTATTTGCAATATTTCTTCTAAAATTACTGTAGCTTTTAGAACAATTCAGATTTGATGTCATGGTCACATTGCAAGAAGGTCAGCAAGTTGGGTTTGTCCCCCTGGGGTGAAGTGGCCCCTTGGAGGGTGACGCAGGCTCCTCTTGCCCCACCTGCCCCAGGATGCCCTCTGTGAGTAGGGTGGGTGCCATGGAGGACCAGCAGGGCCCTGTGAAGGCGGAGGAGGGAGGGTGTGGCAGGAAGGCAGCTGCTGGTGGTCCTTCCGTCACCCGTGGTTCTGCATGCGTCCGCCTGGGCCTTTTTCTGCTGTGGATTTGGTCCATTCTGTCTCAGTCACACAGCTCACAGCAGATGTCTCCTGTAAAGATGAGAAACGCAGCAATTGCTGCATTGAGTCGATATTGGACGTATTGTCTCTGATCTCTGCTGTTTTCCTACAGGATTTACTTCCTTCGGTTCACTAGGTCACGGGGGCCTCACCTCATTCTCCTCCACGGCATTTGGTGGTAGTGGGATGGGCAACTTCAAGTCAGTGTCAACTTCTACTAAAATGGTTAATGGCAGAAAAATCACCACAAAGAGGTAAGCAGCCTTCTCTGTTTAATATTTTAATACGTAGGCATAGTGTTTCCTCAGTACCACAGCTCCTCTGCACAGCCCAGAGTGGGAAGGACAGGCTATATGTCCAGTCTGGCACCAGGAGAATCTTTCACTAATCTCTGAGCTAGTTTTCCTTGTACACGTCTGCTTAATGTTTTTCTAGAAGTAAACTTTATTTAGAGCCATATGCAGTGTTAGAGAAGGTAGTAAGGTCTATGAAGTTTTGCTGGCATTGTTGAATGGTAAATGGAAAACCTTTTTACCATTTTGATTAACAGTACCTGTGCTTGTACGTATTAGTGTTAAGCTGTATTGTATTTGAGACAAAATAGGGTCTGTCAGAATATATCTATTTAAAGACAGATTTATCATCACTAGGTTGGCCTCAACTGTGTTTTTCCAGCCTCAAAATCAGTGATTTCATGTACACCTATGACAAATAAGTCCTTAAAAAACGTGCATGTATGTCCACACTTATACTTAGTTCCAGTAAAAAGCTTTTAAATGCATTTTATCCTCCAGGATTGTCGAGAATGGTCAAGAAAGAGTTGAAGTTGAAGAAAACGGCCAGTTAAAGTCCTTGACGATAAATGGTAAGGAGCAGCCGCTGCGCTTGGATAACAAGTAGCTCAACGCACACGTGTAGCAGAATTTTAACTCTTAACAAGCATCATTTGAGGATTGACAGGAGCTTTTTTTTTTGAAGATTTCAGACGAACTCGACTTTGATTATAACTGTACCTAATCTAAAGTATTTATACGCAGCTCATCGGAGCCCTGTTTGTCATAGACTTTTGAGTTTATTGTTGGGACCACATAATAGGACCATTTTTTTGTCTTTAAAATTGTTGTAAATCTCTGTACGCACTTTGCTTTTTTATTAAACGTAATCTGAGGTGGCCGTGACTTTCGTACACTAACACCAGCACGGACCTGCTTTTCCATTGTGTTTGAAACGTGAGCCACGTAGTGTCAGCCTGCTGTGAAGTTAACATTGCCGGGATGAATCCTCCACAAAAATAATTGCAGTTTTCCTCAGTATTTAGTAGTGAAAGATATTAATGGTAATACATTTCTCGTTTAGTATAAATTGAGGATGTTTTCTAGTTGTGCATGAATGCTGGCAAGTTAGTAAGTTTTGACAATTGTTTAAATATGTAATGTTAAGCTTGGGTTTAAAAAAGTAAAGCTGGTAAACTGGGTCTTTGTCATTTGCTTAAAAAAAAAAAAGAAAATAAACGCGAATGTGTTTGGTGCATTCTTTCCTGAGTGGGGCCTGCGGCTCTCCTGTGTCTGTGTGTGATTTGTGCCCAGGCTTCAGTGTCCCTTCACTGCTCCTCCTGTTCACTAAGGCAGCAGCTGGACTTGGTGACATGTATGTGTTTTCTTCAGTCTGGGAAGTATATGAAGATTTTCTTATGTTAATGATTAGCAGTTCATTGAGCGCTTTAATATGGAACATTTCTATGGGGAGGGAAGAAACAGCTGTACAGTTCTCTTCATTCTTCAAAGTATGTTCTACTTTTCTAAGTTGCATTTGGTGCCAGCTCATTTAAAGACCGTATATGGTTAAAGTCATAGGATGAGAGAAATGTGGGCAAAAACAGGCGTTTCTTTTGTTTTTCAGTCTATAAAATCTGTCAGGATTACCACTGATAACAAAGCATTCCAGCCAGAATATTAAATTAGACTTTGGCTGCGGTTAAGCCACCCCACTTGGTTTTGTTCTGGACATAAGCGGAATGAGAGCTTGCCGAAGGGTGGGTGGCCGCAGAGGACCCCTGGCTGAGTGGACCTCGTTGGGAAGCACACAGAAATGGCCCCTGTGCCGTAGAGTGTTGAGAGACCCTAGCGTATTATTATTGGACATGATAAAGGTATTTTAAAAATCTCATAGGAGCTCTAAAAGGAGCACTGCAAAATTATGCAAAGGCTGACGAAGTTAAAAATGAGAGATGCCTAAGTGGTTTTTCTCAGCTTCAGGGCGTTGGGATGAGGGAGGTCAGGCATGTTGCATGTTGGAAAGGGTGTTTCAATCTCACAGATTAAAATTGTGCCAGAAAGCGTGCTTCAGCTCACGCTGTTGGGCTAGATGATCTTGTACCGTGTGAGAAGCGCAAGCACATGTCACACCGCAGTGTCTTGGCTTGGGTCCTTGGGTGAGTCTCGGTTTTCCTGCAGTGGGTGGGGTGACCCATTTGGTGGAGCAGGCTCGGGGGGCCCCTAGGGACACCTGGTAGGCGAGAGTAAGTCTTGTTACCCCGTAACTGTTGGAAGTGTCCCAGGAAGCATTTCACCGTGGCCTTGGTTTTACACTTGTGAACATCCTGGGTTGCTTGAAGCGTTGTGTTGAATGCAACTACCGCTGTCAACAATTTACTCAAGTTGATGTCATAGGCAGATGTTTGACTCCTTAGGGATCTCTTTGGTGAAGTTGTTTTTGAGAGGAGCATTACAGTTGGTGTTCACCAGCTACATTTGAGAAAATTGCCTTTATTATTCAGCACTTTTATTGGTAGGAGTGTCAATCTAAGTCACTAATAGGGTGGAGAACTTGCTCGTTGCTGTCAGTTCTTATTCTTGGGCTCTGCGTGCAGTCTGGCTGACCACGCTGCATGGGGTCTGCAGGGCCGGGCCGGGCCGGGCCGCTCACACAGGAACAGCGGCAAAGAGCAGCATGTGGCTTATACCACAGGCCTGGCCATTTGCCAGGCCGTATGCTTTGCTATGGAAGCTTTTTGTAGGCTGGGTGCCCTTGAAGACTGGAGCCTGACTGCTCACCCCATGGCGTGTTCCCGGGATGCCAGTCCGTGTGGGCACCGGCCCCTGCCCTGTGCCGTGTGCTGTTTGCTCTGTGTCCCAGTCCACAGAATCTTGGCAGTCCTGTGATGGGTCTCCGGAGGACAGCCCTGGGCAGGCCGAGCCGGCTACGCCTCTCATCCACGTAGCTCTCCCTGTGACTTGCCGCCCGTTGGCGTGCCCCAGTGCAGATGGGTGGGCCTGGCGCTCCGTCCTGACTGGGTTCTGAGGCTCCAGGCTTGATTCTGGAAACTCAGTAATACTGACGCTGTGAATGCGGCATAAATGGCAGTCATTTCCCCTCTGCCCTTCCTTTAAGGGCAGAGTCGAGGGGTTTGTGGGTCAGCTGTGGACTCTGCCAAAGCTACTCCGACAGCCAGGGTGCCTGTGCTGGGTCTGCCTCAGAGGGCAGCCCAGGAGGCGAGTATGCCCAGGAGGTGACCGCCGCCCCCAGCGTGCATCTCTGCAGCACTGCAGAGTGCTGACGGGTCAGCCTGGGAGCACGCGGTCCTGCTTCGCAGATGCCCAGCCTGCTCTTGGAAGGTTTTATGGCATCTGCTTCACTGCTTTCGCCACTGAATGGTGAATGTTCACGTTTAGTTTCGTGGTCTAATAAATGCTGTGAGTCACTACGTCCTGGCCTTTTCCGTCCCAGGGGGATGGATGTGTCCCCAGGTGCAGCACATCATGCCTCTCTCCCCACCCCCCACCTCCCACCTGCTGCCCGCTGGTGGCTGTGTGTGTCCTGATGCAAAAACAAGGATGGACAAGAGGACAGGCCTCTCAGCAGTTGTAGGGAGGCTTTGCTAAGGGACCTGGAGCTCTGACTCATTGGAAGCGATATTGGGCATCTCCGTCCGTGTTCTCTGTGGTCAGGGTGCAGGGCTGGGCGCTCCGAGGTCCGCTGGGCCCTCACAGAAGGCAGGGGGCTGCTGGAGACTCTCTCTGCGGCAGCAAGCCACATGGCGGTGGCTGGTGCCAGCCTGGACGTCCCCAGGAATGGCAGCTGACGAGAGGCCGGGGGCTGTGCAGCCCTTCCACCCCCGGAGCATCAGGTCTGTGCAGCATGCAGCCCGAGGGAGGCTTGTCAGGCATTTCCACCCAGATGTTTTCTTCTCTAGGTGACATTTTATTTGTTGGTTTGAGGTCATCACAGAGTCATTTCAGTTTGTATACAACTGTTAACCTATGGACTGAAACCCTAAAAAGTGGTGTGTTGTGATTCTTCCCTAGACATTAACTGAGCCCTTGTGACTTCTCAATCTAAGATTTTGGGGCAGATTTTCTTCAACTTGGTATCGAATACCAGTATCTTTATTCCCTTTTTTTTTTAGGTTATCATTGATGTACACTCTTAGGAAGGTTTCACATGAAAAACAATGTTACCATGTCCACCCATATTATCGAGTCCCCCCTGATAATCCCATTGCAGTCACTGCCCATCAGTGTAGTAATTTAAAGTACTCAAGACCCATTAAAGGCGTGACTGGATCATGAAATAGCCATTTGGTGCGCTGTGGATCAGGCTATAAAACCTTCCCTGTCGCACGAGTGGAATGCCAGGCCGACACCTCGTGTTCCGAGTCCAGTCTTGTCTGGATGAGCCCAAAGCAGCTCACTGCAGGCGAGACCCATTTATATTTTAGGATGGGTTGGGTTGGGGTTTCCCTTTTTGGAATAGTTCTGGAACCCCTAAGAAACTTGGACTTACTTAATAGTTGATAAAAACGCTCTGGGTTGTACCTGGGGGGCAGAGGGCCCTGAGCCCATGTGGCTCTTGACCTGGCACAGGGCTGCTTGGCTCCTTGGGTTTCCTTTCTCCCTTCTCTGCTGGCTTCTCAGTGGTCCGCTACCGCCTGTGACCTTTGTCCCCTTCCCGTCTGGGTGCCCCTTTCTGACGGGGGGCAGCCCTTCCCTGCTTCCCTGTTTCCTCTCTTTCCCTGTGGCCTTCATCAGTGGGGTGGGGAGGAGCCAGTTGCCTGGCCGCCCTGCCCGCCCCTAACATGGGGCCTGTGGCACCTAACACCCCTCAGCCGGGGCTGGTAACCTCTCCCCAAGACTCAGGTTGCTTGCTATGATGCCGGGGCTCTGGGCTGCTGGGCTCCACGCTCTGCCTGGGCCACCGGTCCCCATGGCCGTTGGAAGGGTCCGTGCAGTGAGCCATGCCGTGTTTGAGGGTGCTGGAAAAGCACTGCGGGCTGTTGGCGGGCCTGAGGGAGATGCAGCCCAGGAGCTTCCCAGTTGTTCCAGAACGGCTGGTGTCCTGAGTGGGTTGCCCCACGCGGGCTGTCAGGGCCCCGTCAGTCCTCTGTCCTGGCTCGGGCACTCCCTGGCCGCTGGTGTCTCACGCAGCCTGGCCAGCATTGGTGCGCTTCTCTGTAGTTTTTGCATAGAGCCTAATCTCAGAGTAGGTCCATTAAAGCAGGAACCTCACAGTCGAGTGATGGTTTGAGCCACGTGTACGTTTAAAGTCACGTGTGGCTTCCTGGAGCACACTACGTCAGTGGCGGGATCGCGGCAGGACCGTGCGCCAGGTGAACTGCGGGTCATCGGCACGGCTGTGCCTGCCTGGGGCCGGCGGGGATGCAGTGTGAGCCGTGTGGGCCCCGTCTCTGCTGCCCTTGGATCCTGGGGCTCAGCTCGCTGCCTGCCCTGTGGTGGCGGCTGCCTGTTGGGGTGCCGCTTGTTCGACTCACTGTGGTGTATAGTCTTAATTTCTTAGGAAGGCTTCTCTTCTGTGGCCTTTGGTTTAGGATCATGCATCTTCCACACTGAGTATTTTCTCCTATTTTCTTATGTACATTCATGTGCGTTTAAGTCTTGGAATGCTTGTGTTGAAAACATCGAATTTTCTCCCAGAATCCTTGCCAGTGTTAATTAACATCTGCTGAACTTCCATTAAGTGCACTGCTCTCTTGGGACTCTCCAGTTTTTTGTCCTTTTGGTCTTGCTTCATCATTCTCATTTGCTACAGGAGAAGCCCGAGAAGCTGCCTCCAGAAAGCCCAGACAGGCCGATCAGTGCGACGTAAAGCATGTTACACGGTGGGAAAGCAGCGGTGCCCCTACAGGCGGATAGAAATTAGACTCCATACCTTGCTCAAAAATTCTGAGGGCGCAGGTTGGCCGTGTGTCTTCCCGCAATTTACAGCCAGTCTGGAAGCACGTCATAAAGCAGCGTGCTTCATGAGCAGCCTCGTCTTGTCTTGTTGTCTCTGCATTTGAAAGCAGCCCCTTAGGGCAGCAGACAGTGCACGGCAAGTGCAAAGCTCTCGTGCGTGGCCGTAGTTTTCCATGCTACTTGACTTGAAAGAACATACTCACCGGGGTTCGCTTTGCGTTTGCTGTTGGTTTCAGGGGACCATCGCTGGCGAGTGGTCCTCCGGCAGCCCTGCCAGTTGTCAGCGGGAGCCTGGGGGTGGCTCATGGCACCGTCCCCAGGCCTGCTTTCTCTCTGCAAGGCCCACATAGCCCCGGCTCTGCTCGCACTCCTGCTTCGTAAGACGACTGTGAGAGAGTTCTGGGCACACGCTTTGCTCATTTGAAGCACGTTTTTAAAAACATTATTTCACCTGAAGAACCTTGGGCAGAAGCTAGAGTCACTTGTCATGGGATCACGCAGAGCAAGCTGTGTCACAGAAAAGCTAGCCTGCATGTGACCCTGAAATACCAGGCCCTGCTTATGATGTGCCTTTTCAGGACTCGTTTCAGTGGTTACTGGGGCAACCTTGGGGCTGCTTGATAAGAGCCACGCTTTGGCCACTGGGTTGGCAACTGCAGACTGAGACTGAGCAAGGAACTGGCCCGCAGGCGTCCTGGGGTGTTCAGGCGCGCAGCATGGAGTCGCCACAACGTGTGTCAGACTTCAGCTTACAGCCTGGGCAGCCGGAAGTGAGAGAGCTGGACGTCTGCCTCCCTTGGCCTCCAGCGCACCGCAGGCCTCCCCAGCCGCCCCCAGCCCCTTCCCCCAAACCCGTCCTGTTATCCGTGAGGGCCTCCGGGAGCTGGCCCTGGCCTGTGCTGGCACACTGCCTGTCCCTCACGTGTCCGCCATGGTGTCCCTGCACCCTCTGGCTCCCCGGGCTGTGTGGGGCGCCGGCAGCTGTCCTTGGGGCCACCTGCAGAGCTGGTGTTGGAGCAGGGCTGTGAGCCTAGTGCCTGGGCGGCTCCAGGGGGCAGGGCCTCTTGTGACGTGAGCGCAGGCCCGGCACCCTTCGTGTTACCTGATTTCATTTTCGAGCATGTTCAAGCCGGTAAGCAGTACTCGCCTGGCAGCAGGCGGGTGGGGGCCCGGGAGTCTGTGGTGCCCATTGCAGCTCCAAGGCCGTGCACACGACAGGGTGGGTGGAGCCCAGCTGCTCCTGCAGCCAGCCGGGGGTCCCAGGGGCCACGTGTGCCTCCCGGGAGGCCTGTGCCTGACCCCAGCCTTGCTCTGGGGCCCCCCCAAGGGCAAGGGCCGGGGTCGTAAGACCGTCGGGCTTGCCCACGAGGGAGTGTTGGCTGGCCTAGCGAGTGGGTGCCACCAGCTCCTGGAGAGCCAGCGTGTGTGTGCGGTAGCTGGGATGGGGCTTGGGGCCTTTGTCCTCTGGTGTGAACCAGACAGCACTCTGTTCCAAGCTGCAGCACTGGCGGGGGAGTGGGGCTTCAGCGGCACGTACCCTGAGGGCACACGCCAGGCACTGCCCTGGGTGGGGCACGTCTGCCCCCAGTGCCGCGCCCCTCCCGCGGGGCCACCCACCGCCCTGATGTGGCTCCCCGTGCGAGCCACCACTCTCCCCTCTCACTGTCCATTCATTTCGAGAACTTGTCCTGGCACAGCCTGGTGAGAAGCCTCTGGGGTCCGCTGGAGCAGCGGCAGCCTCTGCCGGCCTTGCCCCTGAAGCATGCCGTGCCTTCTGTGCCCCCGGCCCTGCACCACGCCCTCTGGCCAGGGCCCCAGCAGTGGGAATCCGCCCTCCCCTGCTGCAAGCGCCTCAGGGGCTCCCTTGGCTTACAAGGCTTTTGGTGTTTGTGGCTCCCCTGACCCACGGCTCTGGCTGCACCCCGTGGCCTGTGCCTTTTCCTCCCCTCCCTGGGAGCCGCACGCCTGCCTCTCCGTTCCTCTGCTCACTGCTCTGACCCTCCTGCGGCTGTTGGTCATTCTGTGCACGCACCCTGTGCTCCGTGGGCGGCAGCGCCCGCCCGAGTGTTAGAATGGACCTTCTAAAGGGCCAAGGGTGCATTTTTGGGTGTTTGCATCATCTCAGACCGGTAGTGGCGTCCCGATTTGAACACATGGGACTAACCCCTCCTCCCTGCAAAGGGCAACAGCCTCAACCAAGGCCTCTAGGATTGTACATATTTGGGAAAAGTGATGCTGTTTTTGTCTCTGGAAGCATGTTCTTATTCTTGTGTTCCCGACCAGATTCCTACCCTGCATTCGGACTCCATTCTGGGGAGAACTGAGGCTGTGGCTGTGCTCGTGGCCCATGTGCGCAGCTGCCGGGACACCCCTGCTGCGGTTCCTCAGCAGTGCCAGGGCCTTGGCCGGGGACCCGGGCAGGCTGTGCTTGTTTTCAGCTCACATTGAACTCGGTTCTGTGGGGCAGGATGTTTCCTGGTATGTTTAGTTTTCTAAATGAAAAGGATGCTTGGACTGTTGGAACTGTTGTAAACTTTCTATGATAACAGTTAATCCACACATAAGAAAAGGCTATCAGAAGTTACACCCAGACAGTAAATTCTGTGTGGGTTGTATAATTAGACATTATTTTTGTTCAACTAACTTGTGTTGCCTTCATATAGATACAAATTGCTAAACTCAAATTGTTCAATTAGTGGTGAATTTCCATAGAAGAGGGGTGGTTTAGTGATGCGTGGACCAGTATGGAAAGTTTGGAAAGGCCGTAGACGAAGCCAAAGTGTGGCTGGCTTCAGAAGGAAGTGGGTGTGGGAGGGTGAGACCCGAGTGGCCAGGACCCACCTTCGGCTTTAAGCCAAGGGGTTTCAGGTCATACCAAGAGGCACTGCGGGTTCATGAGACTGTCCTGACTCCGTGGAGCTTTCCACGTTGCCCGGGTCAGTGCGGGGCTCTCTGCGTGACCTCACGTGGTGCATGCGCCTGGGCGTCCGAGTGTCACAGGGCAGTGGTGCTGCTCGGGGAGGGGGAGGCCCGGCCCTCGCTCTCTGGGTGCTGGGCTTCTCCCCAGAGCGCCGGTCGTGGGCGGGCCAGACAAGCCCTGGCACCTCCGCTGGCTCCAAGGGGCTCAGAGCTCGTTGGCCAGAACAGGCCGTGTCAAGTTTAAGCCGCAGGCTTTCTGTGTTCTTCGGCTGTGGGCGATGTGCGTTTGTCCCTCCCAAGAAGAATTTTTTGTAAAGGTTCGGCATTACGTATATTGGCTGTCGGTGAGGTCTGGATGGGACTGGCGCACACTCACCGAGAGGGGTCAGAAGGCACAGCGTACGGGCAAGGCCTGCATCTCCGAGGGGCGGGCCCTGGGCGCATGCCTGCCACTGTGCCTACATCTGTACCGGGACCTGGCCACGTGCGCGCCTCTCCGCGGGCCCTTGGCGCTCGACCCTGCAGCCTCCCGCTCCATGTGGCGGTTTTCCTCTGCCACCTATCGCCCCTGTCCACGGAATGCAAGGTTTGGTTTGAAAGGGGGGCCCTAGGTAGTAATGGTGGGCGCTTCTAACCGTAAGTGGCTGGGGACTCCATTCCAGTTCTCTTGTTAACTGCACCTCCCTTCATGGCCGGAAGCCTTGTTGATGCGGCCGTGCTGCTACTGCCTCAGGTACACGGGCTGCAGGGGGGCCAGCAGTCACCACTAGCAGCGGGAGGCCCCGGACTCGCGCCTCATCTGTCCCTAAGTCTTGGACGACACGAGGACATGCCATTCGGGAGAGGGGAGAGGTGGGCTGGTGCGCTGGCCTGGGGGCGCTGCCCTCGGTCGATAGCCTCTAACTTGCTCTGAAATTGAGGTAAGTAGGATTTGATGGTGTGTGACCAGCCCCCTCAGAGGCTCCTGTTTTGCCGCTAGGAGCAGAGGCCTGTGCTTGGCCCGGAGGGCTGGGGGTGGTGTGGGCTTGGCCCCTCCTGGTGCAGCGAGGGCCCTTAGTGTGGTCACTGTGGCAGTGGCATTCCTGCCAAGGGCTTCTGTGGCATCACATCATCACCCATGCCTGGTAGTTGGTGTCCATTCTCATTTTAAAGAGGAGCAGAGGTGTGCGGAGGCAGAGGACTCAGGTGGCACGTGCAGTGGTGGTGTGTGTCCTGTGGGACCACTGCGGCCTCAGAATGCCAGCAGGCCAGTGGCCCGGTGGTCCTGCTGGGTGCCACTGCCGGGTGCACATTGTCTCTGGAGAACACCTCTGCTCCGAGGAAGGGCCCTCTCTGCGGATGCCCCACACCGCAGCGTGCAGGTGAACCACCTGCTCTGCCGCCCATCCTTCAGTCCTGGCGCCTCACGTGGGCGTGGCCGGTCCCGGGTTTTGAATCGGCCCTGGGGAGCCTGTGCTCCTCCTCTAGAGCAGGGTACCTCCTAGCCGAGCGTGTTCTTCTCAGGCAGGGCAGGTGGGTGGGTGTTTGGAGCATCACATTAAGGGCAAGAATTTCACCACGTGTACTTCTCTGAAGCCCCTCTGTTGGACACCAGCATCAAGAAATTTGCCATCCAAATTAGCAGCCGGGGGGTCAAGTCATTTCTGTAATGGGGCTGTTTTGGGGGGCAGGTGTACCTTCCCAGGGACCTCGCTGGCTCGGGTGTTGGCCTCCTCACCATGGGCCCTGAATTCAGGGCCAGGAGCCCCTCCCCGTGCACCCGGGCCTGTCTTCCCGCTGGGCCTGAGGCTGGTGCTACCCCAGGCGGACCCACAGCGGCGCTCAGGGCTGAGCTCAGGGCTGGGGCGGGTGGTGGCGAGTCAGGCCAGCGCTTGCCAGTGTGCAGTTGAGCGGTTTCATCCAGCACAGGTGTCTACCGCATGCCAGGGCAGGGAGGGGTCACAAGAGCAGAGGGAGGGCCCAGGCCCGTGGCTCGGCGGGAGGGGACGCATCGAGCAGAAACGTGTGGTCCCTTCTGGTCCTGGGAGGCTGCAGATGCACAGGGTGTGAAGTTTGCAAGTCAGAGCAAGACATTCAGGAGACCGCTTCCTCCTCCTGTGAGTTTCTTGGCATCCCGCCCACAGGCCCTTCCCTGCCACCGGCGAGGCGTTGTCGTGGTGGGGTGGCCCCAGCTGCTGTACACAGGGGTCCCCTCCAAATACGTACAGGGCTGGCTTCACACCCCCGGTGGGGCTGGGGGCAGGAGAGTGGGCCGGTCCCCGTCTCCTGCCACGCCCCTTGCCTCAGGCAGGTGAGCCCTGCAGTCTGTGTCCTGAGGCCCCTCTGCCCTGAAGCAGAGCCGCCTCCGTGCTGACCTGGAAGACGCCTGAGGGGCGTCTAAGGTCTTGGGCAGTAGTTCAGAACTTGGACGTGGGACATGTGACAGTCATCTGGGGACCTTTGCAAGCCTGTGTGCCAGGCAGTGTCCTGGAGTGAGCAGCACCTCTGGGGAGGTCCAGGGCAGCTGGGCAGAGAGCTGAGAGGCTGGTGTTTGTGCCGAGATGCCAGCTGGACCTGGGGTGATCTTGGGGTCACTCCAGCCCCAGTTCCAGTCCTCCTGACCCCCTCCTTCCTGCGGCTTGTCTGTCTTGGGGCATCCCCTCACCCCCGTACCCTCTTCTCACTTCTGCTGGGAAGTCGTGGGCAGCCCGTTGCCCTCACCCACACTCCCAGGCTCAGCATGGGTCATGCCCCAAGGCCTCACTGTGGGAACCAGAGCCCCCAGCGTCCAGCCACTGCTCCCGGGGAATGCCAGTTCCTTGGCCTGGAATGGACGGAGCTGATGCCCGTCCTCATTAACACTGGGTCCACACGCGCCAGCAGCTAGGGGACGGCAGCCTTGCCCAATGAATCTGCTGACGCCTGTAGCATGCGGTGCCAGGAGCACGTGGAGTGATGCCTTCCCGAAAGTATCCAGTGAAAACTTTGGAATAAGTAAATGATTTACTCTTTGCTTCTCATTTTCTACCTTTATTTCCTTTCCCCAAGGAAATTATTTTTCCTGGTACTCAAGACACTGAAGTTTTATGGGGTCAGTGACTTGATCATCCCTTTGGAGCTCATATCATGGTGTGAGATCGGGCATGGTGTCCTCGAGGCTTGACCACAGGGTAAGACGGGTGCCCAGTGTGGTTCTGCCACTGCTGGTGAAAGCGTCTTTGTGGAGCCCAGACCCTGGCTCTGCGCCCTGGCTAAAGCCTCTTGATGTGCTCGGCCGGGCAGCTCACAGAGGCGAGGTCCAGGAGGGGCGGAGGCCCAGGCCGGAGCTGCTCTTCACCGGGCAGGGAGAGCAGGCGGGGTAGGTGCGAAAGGCTTCAGGACAGGCACGGGAAGGACAGGCGTGGTGCGCCAGGTCACTGTCTGCACACACCGGCCTGGGCAGGCAGGCTCTCTGTAAAGAGAAAGCTGGTGATGGCTGCCGAGCCCAAGCCTGGTGTTCCGTTCAGACAGAGGCTTGTGTGGCCCTAGAGTCTGCAGAACCCTGAAGACCTGCCCTGTGCTGGCCGCCCGCCTTCCGAGCCGGCTGTGACGTGGGCCAGCCGCCCGCCTCCTCTGTGTGGCCAGTGCCTGGCCCAGCACCCCCACTCCACTCAGGGAGCTGTGCGGCCGCCGTCGGGGTCTCTGTGTCTGCGGGCGGCAGGTGGCCCTGGGGAGTGAGCCTGTGGGGACAGCGCATCCCTCCTCCAGTGTGTGGCGGTTGGCGGACAGGAGGGACTCGGTTCTGAGTTTCTCTGAGGCCTGGAGCCCCCCTGCCAGTAAGGCAAGCGAGTCTGGTGGAGACCGCGGGCCACAGGGCATGTGCCCGTCTGGGCCAGCACAGGTGGAGGTTGGTGCTATCTGCTCGGGCATCGGGGCACACTCTTGGTAAGGCCTAACTGGCGCTCCCCTCAGTTACCGGGCGGGGAGCAGTGATGCCCAGGGTCTCCTTACTCCTGCCCTGCCTGCACGGAGGAGGCCTTCCTCCTCGCTGGTGGGGGCCCGTGGGGGTGCTTGGCGCCAAGCCAGGGGTCTGAGGGGCTGAGCCGCCATGGTGCTGCCCCTGAGTGTGGGAGGCCGTGGGCATTTGCTGTTGCCTCCTCGGGGCTCCAGAGAACAGTGACATCCCTCCCGTGACCTTGCGGATCCCTCTTCTGTTTGGTCTCCCGGCCCCCGGAGGGAGGGGTGCAGGCTCCCGACCCCCTCACAGCCCTTCTCTTTCCTCCTTCACTTGAGGACACTCAGGAGGCGCTGTGCCAGGGGCGGAGCTCAGCTGGCGCGGGTCAGGGATGAGGTCTTGGACACCCCTGGCCACTTATTCGCCTGACAGATGAGCAGACGACCCTAGGGTGGAGAACCTGCCGCAGATGCCAGGGGCCACGAGCCCACGCTTCTCCATAGTCAGTT